>NC_035442.2:19847376-20217031 GCF_002127325.2 Helianthus annuus
AATAATCATGAACTAATCCTTGCAATGCAGAATCTAGGAGAAAAAGCTAGGTGGCCCAGGAAGAATGATAAACCATCCGGGACTAAAGACAAGTCAAAATGGTGTGCATACCATGAGGATTTCGGGCATCTAACTGAAGAATGCATAGCTTTAAGGAAAGAGATTGGATATCTGTTAAGCAAGCGACACCTAAAAGAATTATTGGGAAGAAAAAAGCAAAGGACTCAGGATCCTGAAAGGATCCCCGAAAAAGCTCCAGCACCTCCGGCAAATGCACAAGTGATCAACTTTATATCCGGAGGATCAGACATCTGTGGTACATCCTTCTCGGTGGCCAAAAGACATGCAAAGGAGTCAAAAATGGATAATGGAGAAAGGCCTATTAGAACATCAAGTGTCTCAGAAGGGAAGATGATAACGTTTGATGAGGATGATCGCATTAACATTCAGGATCCTCATCATGATAGTTTAGTTATCACTCTCTTTATCTCTAACCATTTTGTCCGCAGGATCCTTATCGATGGAGGAAGCTCAGTGAACATTATCCAGCTTGATGTTCTGAAGAAAATGGGAATCCCAGAATCAGACATCACACCAAGATCCTCCGTGCTTGTAGGATTTAGTGGAGAAACGAAGAAAACTCTGGGGGACATCAAACTCCCAATCTACGTGGAAGGATTACATAATTATCAGAAATTTTGTGTTATTGACTGTTTATCTTGTTGCAATGTTATCCTTGGCAGGCCTTGGATACATGATATGAAAGCAGTCCCATCCACCTACCATCAATGTGTGAAGCTCCCTAGCCCATGGGGGATAATCAAGATCGACAGTGATCAGCAGGAGGCTAAGGATTGTTATACCTCATCCATGAAGCCAACCTCGAAGCCAAGGGAGCAATAGCAATTACAGTATCCTCCGAGGAATGTCTTGGAGGCGAGGGAACAAGATGTGGACGAAATCCTCTTGGATCCTAGTGATCCTGAATCAAAAATCTATATCGGATCAGGGATCCTTGGCAAGATGAAAGAAGATATGATATCCTTCCTCAAAAGAAGAAAATCTACCTTTGCTTGGAAACATGAAGATATGACAGGTATATCTAAGGATATTATTACTCACAAACTTGGCATTGACAGGTCTATCAAACCAATCCATCAAAAAAGGAGGAAGTTTGCACCAAAAAGGAATGCCATTATCCAAGAAGAAGTAGAGAGACTACTTCGAGCAGGTATGATCAGAGAGGTAAAGTATCCAAAATGGTTAGCCAATGTGGTTGTTGTCCAAAAGAAAAATGGAAAGTGGAGGGTATGTGTCGATTTCACTGATCTGAATAAGGCATGTCCCAAGGATCCTTTCCCATTACCCTACATTGACTCCATGGTGGATGCAACAGCGGGGCATGAACTGTTGACCTTTATGGATGCATCATCTGGATTCCAACAAATTCAGATGGAACCATCTGACCAAGAGGATACAGCCTTTATGACCCCAACAGGTTTGTATTGTTATATTGTCATGCCTTTCGGATTAAGAAATGCAGGTGCAACATATCAAAGGCTGGTAAATATGATGTTCAAAGATCAAATTGGAAAAACTATGGAGGTGTACATAGATGATATGGTGGTCAAGTCAAAGAAAGCTGAGGATCACCTAAGGGACTTGGAAGAAGCATTCGATATCCTTGATAATTACAACATGAAACTTAATCCTTCAAAATGCCATTTTGGTGTTAAGGCAGGAAAGTTCCTAGGATACATGGTAACTCAGAGGGGCATTGAAGCAAGCCCGGAACAAATCAAAGCATTAGTAAATATCAAATCTCCTGCCAATGCCAAGGATGTTCAAAGACTGACAGGCAGGATAGCAGCTTTGAACAGGTTCATATCGAAATCCTCAGAAAAATGCAAAGAATTCTACGATATCCTAAGGAAGAATAAGAAATTTGAATGGACTGAGAAGCATGAGAACGCTTTACAAGCCCTTAAAGAATATATGTCCTCAGCACCAGCATTAGCAAAACCGGAAAAAGGAGATGTGTTATCCTTATACCTGGCGGTATCCTCAACCGCTGTAAGTGCTGTCCTTGTCAAGGATCATGAAGGTACACAATATCCTATCTACTATGTAAGTAAAAGTTTACTTGATGCCGAATCCAGGTACTCACACCTCGAAAAACTTATTCTTGCATTAATCATGGCATCCACTAAGTTAAGGCATTATTTTGAAACCCATACTATTGTTGTTAAAACTAATTTTCCAATTAAGAATGTCCTCAGGAAACCGGAGATGTCAGGGAGAATGGCTAAGTGGGCAGTGAAGCTTAGTGCCCATGATATAAGATATGAACCAAGAACAGCCATTAAATCACAAGCCTTAGCCGACTTTGTGGCTGATTTCAGTAGTGATCTACAAAGAGAAGCAGAATTGGAGGTCCAACAGCTGGATGAGACCAAGGATCCTTGGATACTACACACTGATGGATCCTAAAATGTTAAGGGCACAGGGCTCGGGATACTACTAAAATCGCCACAGGGGGACATAATACCCACTCCATAGCCTGTGAGTTCCAAGCAACTAACAATGAGGCTGAATATGAAGCCTTAATTGCTGGCTTACAAATTGCTAAGGATATGGGGGTAAAATATCTTAAAGTATATGTAGACTCATTATTGATCACCAATCACTTTAATGGATCCTATGCTGTTAAAGGTGAAAAACTAACCAAATATTTAGAGATAGTCAAAGAATTGGCACTCTCTTTTGTTTCTTTCAGCTTAACACAGGTACCAAGGGAGGATAACACGGAAGCTGATGCATTGGCCAACTTAGGATCATCCTTAAAAATTCCAGAAGACATAAGTATCCCTATCATCCACATCCTGGCTCCTGCTATTGAAAGTCAAGTGGCCATGGAAATAGAAGAGGATACTGCAGTAATCCCTAGTGAAGAAGCTCAATCTTATGCAGGATCATGGGTCTCACCAATCATGAAATACTTGCAAGACGGAGAGATTCCAATGGGAGAAAATCCTAGAGCTTTCAGGATCAAGGTATCTCAATTTACGATCTTAAATAATGTGCTATATAAACGATCCCTTGCAGGACCATATTTAAGATGTATTGAGGATCCTGAAATTGAAGAAGTGTTGAGAGACTTCCATGAAGGAGATTGTGGAAACCACACTGGGGGGCAGGGCATTATTCTCAAGGATCCTTAGAACAGGATACTACTGGCCAACCATGAAAAGGGATGCTGTAGAATATGCTAGGAAATGTGATCCTTGTCAAAGACACAGCAATATCCTTCATCAACCAGCTGAACTGCTACACCCTATACCATCCTCTTGGCCATTCATGAGATGGGGAATGGATATAGTGGGCAAGCTTCCTAAAGCACCTGGTGGAAAAGTATTTATGCTTGCCATGACTGACTATTTTTCTAAGTGGATAGAAGCTGAAGCCTTCGCCCAAGTCAGAGAAAAGGAAGTCATATCCTTCATCAAAAGAAATATTATAACTAGATTTGGCATTCCCTCTGAAATTGTATGTGATAATGGCTCCCAATTCATTGGAAGCAGAACCACTAACTTTTGTGACAGTTGGGGAATCAAGATGATAACATCAACACCAGTTCATCCACAAGCCAATGGTCAAGCAGAATCATCCAACAAGATCATCATCAACAATCTGAAGAAGAAGCTAGGATCCAAGAAGGGAAAATGGGCAGAGGAGTTACCTTATGTGCTATGGGCTGATAGAACAACTCCCAAGAATGCCACTGGTCAAACACCTTTCTCTTTAGTATTTGGGGCAGAGGCAGTGATCCCAACAGAAATGGTGATCCCAACTGCTAGAACAAGTGCTCGTGATCCTGAAGAAAATGCTACAATTCTAGCTCAGGATTTGGATACTATTGAAGAAATCAGGGATCTGGCTAGGATAAGGATGGCAAGCTACCAACAAAGAATGGCTGGTGCCTACAACAAAAATGTTAGGATAAGAAAGTTCCAAGTCGGGGATATGGTGTTGAGAAAAACATTCCAAAACACTATTAATCCTGCTGACGGGAAGTTAGCACCAAAATGGGAAGGTCCCTACTTGATTGAAGCTGAAGCAGGAAAGGGGGCATACAGGTTGCTAACCATGGAAGGAAACTTGTTGCCAAGAGCCTGGAATGCTGTTCACTTAAAGAAATATTTCATGTGAACATGATCCTCCACGCACGTGATCCTTACATTGAAGTATCCTTGAAGGATCCCGGTGATATCAATGATCCTTACTCTGGTAATATGCTTATCCTAGAAACTATTGTATTTTCTTACTTTTTACCCAAGGATAAGGATCATGTATCCTTCATCCTCTACTCACGAAACATTTGAGTTATGATAGTTCAGGTATCTTCAGCATATCGTCAAAGATCTTCAAAAGCAACGCAGATCCTTGGGCTTGTCCCCAGTTATCCTTGGGATTATCCCCAGTTTCCGCCAGCAGCGCACGATGATCCTGATATAGTTCACGTCTTTGGGACCAGTACCCACTTCCGGGGCTGACAACCTCATCGTACTGGCTATATTTAGGATCCTCCGTATAATGGTAGACGTACCATACATCCGTTCCTAAGGTTTCTAACGTTTTCACGTTAGCTAAGGTTTTGACATTTTCATGTCACTAAGCTTGGATAGTCGCCAGTAAGGGCCATACTCCAGTTTACATACGATCCTTTGGGCTTGTCCCCAGTGATCCTCCGGGATCATCCTCAGTCATCCTTTGGGCTTGTCCCCAGTTATCCTTTGGGCTTGTCCCCAGTGATCCTCCGGGATCATTCTCGGTTATCCTTTGGGCATGTCCCCAGTTGCTAATCTATCTCTTACATTGGCTTAGTCCCAAGTTATGTTCCGTTTTTTCAGGTTTTCGAAGTTAAACAATTAAGGATCCTTAATCCTTAATATCCATTAAAAGTTTTACTTATGGTTATCCCGATTAAAGGTTAGGATCCTAACTTGGATCCTCAGGTATGATCCTTAACTATCTTTAATTTCATTATTCATTTAAATAACCTTTAGACCCTGACAACTGAACCTATGATCCTTAAAATGAACTACCTTGAAAATTTTCAATTATAGGATATTTGATCCAGGATCATATCCTAAATTTCTTGAACATGGTTTGCTTAACTATTGTTACAAATATATTTCTAAAACAATTGGAAACTAAAAAGATAAATAAAGGATAACAACACAGGATAAGCCAGAAAGATTAAGGTTATATTATTAAGCAAAAGGATCTTTAACCCTTGCAAAAAGTTGTCAAAATTGCCAACCCACGTTTCTACCAGCAAAACGTGGCCCGTCCACATGGGTTGGCAAAGGGTGTCCATTGTCTATGCGGTCTTAGCAGGTACAGAAAAGTAAAAGTGGCAGGATCACAAAGGTTTCATCCCCCAAACAGAGGATCCCTCCACCTTTTGTAATCCTACCTATTGTTCAAAGGATCCAGGATCCTTAACCCTAAGAAACTATTGTTCAGAGATTACAGACCATAATTGTTTCAAACCATCAACAACCACAAAAAACTATTACCAAACCTAAAAAATTGGGCTCCGGCCTAGTCAAAAATATCCATCATCGCCCAATCATGCAGCCTACACCTTCGCTGCTTCATCACCACCAGCTTCTCCGCCTTGATCCTTGTCAGCATCACCACCCTCCAGCATTGGGATATCCTCGGCTTCATCCTCGTCCTCCAGTTCCGCCAGCCTTGCTTTCCAGCCTTCAACATCCCATGTGCTCTTATCGAAGGAAGGATCCTGAGCCTCCGTAGCCATCTGCAGTTGTATCTTGTACATAGCTATCGCGGCAGAGACTTTAGCATCCTGAGTAATGTCATGCTTTTCATAATCAAAGTTGATCAATGCTTTGACAACCTCGTCCTTAACAGCCCGGATCTCCTTCTCAAGATCAGCAATCTTGAGATCCTTCTGCACACCCATCTGTTGGAGGTCAACAATTTGACGATCTTGATCTTCAACCTGGTTAACATAAGTCTCCATTTCGGTGAATTTCTACAAGAAAAACAGGAAAACAACATCAGACATAGGTGATCCCTAAACTTGTCAGGACAATCAACAGGGGCAGTGATCCTAACTTCGTCAAAATAATCAAGGAATTGCTGACGAAGGAGGGGAAATCCTTGGAGATCTTCAGAAGTTTTCCTCTTCTTCCCCTTGCCTCGGATAGGTGCCTTAGGAGCTGAAGCTGAAGGACTAGCAGCAGGAGCCTTCTTCCTCGAAGACTTGACATTGGCAAGATCACTTATCCCAAATTTGGAAGCAGATTTGACAGACTTGGCAGACTTCCCGGCGCCTACACAATCAAAATCAAGATAAGTTGCCTTATTAATCAAACAATCTTACATATAATTTATTTTCTATAAGGATACTTACTTGACATAGTGGCAGATGCAGAGGATACTTCTTGTGAGTCTTGGACGGTGACTTGGAAACTTCTGACCTCAGGATCAAGCTTTTTAAAAGCTAAGACTCTTTCTCTTGCAGCAGGGGTCAATTTTAGGTGAGCAACGGAAATAGCTGCACAAAAGACAAAAGAAAAGAGACGTTAGTGATCCTCATCACATAAGGCAAATCTGATAGTGATCCTTCCAGGATCCTCTATCCTACCATGAGTAGCCCATTCCTTGGGCAGATCCTCCCCATCTGGGATGGTATCCCTTCTAACAAAGAAAAAGCGACGCTTCCAGTTTGTATCGTTCTTAGTGACCTTGAAGACAGGGTGATCCTCCCCGGCTTTCCGCTTCAGCAAGTATCGATGAGAACCAAATGTGGTAAGATCATAAAGCTCGGCCAACTCTGCCATCCCAAGATCAATCCCTTTCTGCTCGATGATCCTCTCGAAGGTATACAAGACCCTCCAGATCATCGGCATAGCTTGGATATAAGATATGCCGGTTAAAGAAAAGAAGGATTGGGTGAAAGCTGGAAAAGGATACGAATACCCTATGGTGAACGGAGTAGCAGGAAAGGCCACCCAAACGTCTGAAACAAAGTCGCTCAAAGCAGTAGGTGTGAAGGATTTGAAAACAGCATTAACCGGAAAACAATGACGAATCCTGTCTACGTGGGCATCAGTAAAGCAACACCTCTCCGTAGGAGAATCCTTGATGATCCCTTGGCTTTTTAGGGGACTACTCTTCTTGGAATCCTTGTGTGGAGAATTCCGGAGCAACATGCTTGTGACGGAACAGAAACAGAGCAAAAAGAAGGAAGAAAGGAAAGAGAGAAGAAGAGGATACCTGGTCAATCTTCGGTAGCGATTATAAAGGGAAGATATCTCGAATTTAAATGCAGAATGATCCTAACCCTATCTCCTATTTATAATCATGATTTGCAGGGATTGTCACATCCATGACGTAATGATCGCAATGGCTAGTTCGATATTAACGGCTAGTTATTCGGAGTTGCCCGTTGGAGATAAGATCAAAACAAAATACAACTCGTTAATTTACAATTAACTCCTTATATTTTGGGGGCAATTGTTAGGGCTGGATTTTTATTATAGATGATCCTTATATGTGATCCTAACCAGTGATCCTTGTTTCTTTGGCAGACAGTGATCCTCAGCAGGACTTCAGGATCAGGATCATGGGACATTATAGTGATCCTCATACTAACGGCCACTTTCGCTTAATACAATATTGTTTTGCAGGAACATCTAGCAGGATACGCTCTAGGCATCATGATCAAGGGACGCGTCTTCACAATTATGGCAAGAGCTTAATCGGAGATAGACGTTGCACAGGATATGGAAACATGGCTTGATTTATGGGCGGCAATTTAGGCTAGATTGTCTTTTATTTCTAAAGGGGTAATGAGCTGATAATTAGTACTTTTACCTAAAATAGGTCACCTACACTTGTATAAATACCACTCTCCATCATTTGGAAGGAGACACACGACATACAACGCAACTCTCACACACTTAGACACCAAAAGCAATAGTGATCCTTGTACTCAGCTCATTATCATCCAAAGTTGTAACCATTTTGTTATTATATTGAAGTTTGGTGATCGGTAGTTGCCATCACCCGAGGTTTTTTATGCCGGAGATCATACATTGATCAAGGGCTTTTTCCTCGTATAAATCATTGTGTCTTTGCATCTTTATCACAGAAGTGATCCTTTACTTTCATAATTAGCCAAGCATCATACCCCGTTTACATAAAGTTTGGTTACATTATCCTTGTGTGATTTTTGACCAAAACATTGATTATGTTAATGAAGTAAGGATCATTGCCCCTGTTGGCTATCCTACTTGAGTATCCTGTCTGTATATTCTGTTTCTTTGAGGATCACCTGGTCCTGATCTTACCTTTTTCCCTTTTTGCAGAAACTTGCTGAAGTAGAGACCTACCTTGGCCATGTCGAGGATCAGGAAAGCCAAATCGCCGACCTTCAACAAATGGGCGTGTTGAAGGATCTTAAGATAGCTGATCTTGAGAAGGAGCTCCGGGCTACAAAGGATGAGGCTGCTCAAATGCTGATCAACATGGATGGCGAAAAGCGGGAGATCACCCAGGATGCCAAGGTCTCTGCCGCAATTGCTATGTATAAGATACAGTTGCAGATGGCTGCGGAGGCTCAGGATCCTGCCTTCGACAAGAGCTCATGGGATGTGGAGGGTTGGAAGGCAAGGCTGGCAGAGTTGGAGGATGATGATGAGGCCGAGGAGATCCCTATGCTTGAAGGTGGTGATGCTGGCATGGATCAGGGTGGAGAAGCTGGTGGTGATGGAGCAGCGAAGGTTTAAGCTGCTGGATTGGGCGATGATGGATGTTTTGAGACTAGGCCGGAGCCCAATTTTTTAGGTTTGGTAGTGATTTTTGTGGTTGTTGATGTTTGAAACAATTTATGATCTGTACTTAAACAATAGTTTTTAGGGTTAAGGATCCTGGATCCTTTGGACAATAGGTAGGATCGCAAATGGTGGAGGGATCCTCTGTTTGGGGGATGAAGCCTTTGTGATCCTGCCGCCTTTAATTTCCTGCACCTGCTAAGACCGCATAGACAATGGACACCCTTTGCCAACCCATGTGGACGGGCCACGTTTTGCTGGTAGAAATGTGGGTTGGCAATTTTGACAACTTTTTTGAAAGGGTTTAAGATCCTTTTGTTAATAATATAACTTTAATCTTTCTGGCTTATCTCGTGTTGTTATCCTTTATTTGTCTTCTTATTTTCCATTTTGTTTTAGAAACATATTTGTTAGAGTAACAAGAGTTGAGCCAACCATGTTTAATAAATTTAGGATATGATCCTAGATCAAATATCCTGACACTGAAAATTTTTGAAGCAATCAATTTCAAGGATCATAGGTTTAGTTGTCAAAGTGTAAGGGTTGTTTAGTATAATCAAAATAGTCAAGGATCATACCTGAGGATCCAAGTTAGGATCCTAACCTTTAATCAAGATAACCATAAGTGAAATTTTAACGGATAATAAGGATTAAGGATCCTTATTTGTTTAACTTCGAGAACCTGAAAATGGAGCATAACTTGGGACTAAGCCAATGTAAAAGATAAATTAATAGCTGGGGACATGCCCAAAGGATAACTGGGGACAAGCCCAAAGGATCACTGGGGACAAGCCCAAAGGATAACTGGGGACAAGCCCAAAGGATAATCTGGGGACAAGCCCAAGGATCGTATGTAAACTGGAGTATGGCCCTTACTAGCGACTATCCAATCTTAGTGACATGAAAATGCCAAAACCTTAGCTAACGTGAAAACGTTAGAAACCTTATGAACGGATGTATGGTACGTCTACCATTATACGTAGGATCCTGGGTATAGCCAGTACGATGAGGTTGTCAGCCCCGGAAGTGGGTACTGGTCCCAAAGACGTGAACTATATCAGGATCATCGTGCGCTGCTGGCGGAAACTGGGGATAATCCCAAGGATAACTGGGGTTGAACCCAAGGATCTGCGGTGCTTTTGAAGATCTTTAACGATATGCTGAAGATACCTGAACTATCATAACTCAAATGGTTCGTGAGAAGAGGATGAAGGATACATGATCCTTATCCTTAGGTAAAAAGTAAGGAAATGTAATAGATTTAAGACAAGGACATTACCAGAGTAAGGATCACTGACATCACCGGGATCCTTCGAGGATACTTCAATGTAAGGATCACATGCTTGAAGGATCATGTTCACATAAAGTACTTCTTTAAGTGAACAGCATTCCAGGCTCTTGGTAACAAATTTCCTTCCATGGTTAGCAATCTGTATGCCCCCTTTCCTGCCTCAGCTTCGATCAAGTAAGGACCTTCCCACTTTGGTGCTAACTTCCCGTCAGCAGGATTGATAGTGTTTTGGAATGCTTTTCTCAACACCATATCTCCGACTTGGAACTTCCTTATCCTAACATTTTTGTTGTAAGCACCAGCCATTCTTTGTTGGTAGCTTGCCATCCTTATCCTAGCCAGATCCCTGATTTCCTCAATAGTATCCAAATCCTGAGCCAGGATTGTAGCATTCTCTTCAGGATCACGAGCACTTGTTCTAGCAGTTGGGATCACCATCTCTGTTGGGATCACTGCTTCTGCCCCAAATACTAAAGAGAAAGGTGTTTGACCAGTGGCATTCTTGGGAGTTGTCCTATCAGCCCATAGCACATAAGGTAACTCCTCTGCCCATTTCCCCTTCTTGGATCCTAGCTTCTTCTTCAGATTGTTGATGATGATCTTGTTGGATGATTCTGCTTGACCATTGGCTTGTGGATGAACTGGTGTTGATGTTATCATCTTAATTCCCCAACTGTCACAAAAGTTAGTGGTTCTACTTCCAATGAATTGGGAACCATTATCACATACAATTTCAGAGGGAATGCCAAATCTAGTTATAATGTTTCTTTTGATAAAGGATATAACTTCTTTTTCTCTGACTTGAGCAAAAGCTTCAGCTTCTATCCACTTAGAGAAGTAGTCAGTCATGGCAAGCATAAATACTTTTCCACCAGGTGCTTTAGGGAGCTTGCCAACTATATCCATCCCCTATCTCATGAATGGCCAAGAGGATGGTATAGGATGTAGCAATTCGGCTGGCTGATGGAGGATATTGCTGTGTCTTTGACAAGGATCACACTTTTTAGCATATTCTACAGCATCCCTTTTCATAGTTGGCCAGTAGTATCCTGTTCTGAGGATCCTTGAGAATAATGCTCTGCCCCCAGTGTGGTTTCCACAATCTCCTTCATGGAAGTCTCTCAACACTTCTTCAATTTCAGGATCCTCGATACATCTTAAATATGGTCCTGCAAGAGATCGCTTATATAATACATTTTTCAAAATTGTGAATTGAGATACCTTGATCCTGAAAGCTCTAGGATTTTCTCCTATCGGAATCTCCCCGTATTGCAAGTATCTCATGATTGGTGAGATCCATGATCCTGAATAAGATTGAGCTTCTTCACTAGGGATCACTGCAGTATCCTCTTCTATTTCCATGGCCACCTGATTTTCAATAGCAGGAGCCAGGATATGGATGATAGGGATACTTATATCTTCTGGAATCTTTAAGGATGATCCTAGGTTGGCCAATGCATCAGCTTCCGTGTTATCCTCCCTTGGTACCTGTGTTAAGCTGAAAGAGACAAAAGAGAGTGCCAATTCCTTGACTATCTCTAAATATTTGGTTAGTTTTTCTCCTTTAACAGCATAGGATCCATTAAAGTGATTGGTGATCAATAATGAGTCCACATATACTTTAAGATATTTCACCCCCATATCCTTAGCAATTTGCAAGCCAGCAATTAAGGCTTCATATTCAGCCTCATTGTTAGTTGCTTGGAACTCACAGGCTATGGAGTGGGGTATTATGTCCCCCTGTGGCGATTTTAGTAGTATCCCGAGCCCTGTGCCCTTGACATTTGAGGATCCATCAGTGTGTAGTATCCAAGGATCCTTAGTCTCATCCAGCTGCTGGACTTCCAATTCTGCTTCCTTTGCATGCCTTTTGGCCGCCGAGAAGGATGTACCACAGATGTCTGATCCTCCGGAAATAAAGTTGATCACTTGTGCATTCGCCGGAGGGGCTGGAGCCTTTTCAGGGATCCTCTCAGGATCCTGAGTCCTTTGCTTTTTTCTTCCCAACAATTCTTTTAGATGCCCCTTGCTTAACAGATATCCAATTTCTTTTCTTAAAGCTATGCATTCTTCAGTTAGATGCCCGAAATCCTCATGGTATGCACACCATTTTGACTTGTCTTTAGTCCCGGATGGTTTATCATTCTTCCTGGGCCACCTAGCTTTTTCTCCTAGATTCTGCATTGCAAGGATTAGTTCATGATTATCAACGGAAAAACAATATTCTGAGATTGGAGGATAATCTTCATCATCCTCTTCTTGGTCAACAGCATGCACATTCTGGTTGTCATTTCTATGGTAGCATTTGAATTTATTGTTCTTGAAGGAGGATCCTTGCTTCTCCCGTTTTGAGGATCCTACTTGTCTCTCCTGGATCCTCTTGTCATCCTCTAGCCGGATGAACCTGAGTGCCCGAGTTCTTACTTCATCTAGATTCCTGCATGGTGTCATAACAAGATCATCATAGAATAATGAATCCTTAAGCAGTCCCATTTTGAAGGCTTCAACAGCCGTAGCCATATCCAAGTTGGGAATGTCCAAGGATTCTTTACTAAATTTAGTTATATAATCCCTTAATGATTCATTATGACTTTGAGTTACCCTGTATAAATCACTAGTTAATCTTTCAAATTTTCTACTACAAGAGAATTGGTTATTGAATAAATTAACTAAATTAGCAAATGAAGTAATAGAGTAAGGGGGAAGACTTAGCAGCCATTTAAGAGCTGATCCGGTAAGAGTGGATCCAAATCCTTTACACAGGCATGCTTCCTTTAACTTTTCCGGGATTGGATTGATCTCCATCCTCTCCCTGTATTGTGCTATGTGCTCCTCAGGATCCGTTGTACCATCATACAGCTTCATAGTAGGGATATGGAACCTTTTGGGTACCTCTGCATCACAAATCAGTGGTGCAAAACGAGACACCTTATGGCTTCCATCTGCAATCTCCGGGATAGGCTTGACTACCCCTGGAACACTTGAGATAATATCTTTTAGCTTCTGCAACTCCCTGGCCATAGCATGATTGACACCTGTATCCTGCATGAATCCATGGTTAGTGGTAAGATAATTATTTAAAGTGTTACCTCCCATTGAGTTCAAGTTAGGAACACTGGGTGTGAATCCATATTGCTGGGATTCTGGGATAACGGAGGGACCAGTGGAAGCAATGGTCTGCATTGGAATGAAGTCCCCTTGATGGACATCTAGACTTCCTATTTGCAAACTTTTTAGGGATCCTGGCATCTGGAAGGATCCTGGTATCTGGGATGATCCTGGAACGAAGGAGGATCCTTGACCCTGGGATGATCCTGGAACAAAGGAGGATCCTTGACCCCGGGATGATCCTGGAACAAAGTAGGATCCTTGAAACTGCTGTGCTCCCGGATAGGCTCCTGAATTTACGAAGGATCCCATATGCTGGGGATAGGATCCTGCCGGCTGAAAGTGTGAGCCTGATGCCTGAGTCATTGCTGCCGATCCGAGGTGCAATCCTCTTGATTCTCCCATAACTTGCACGTCTGGGACTCCCGATGGCTGAGAAGTGATCATTGGAGTATCAAAGCTCAAGGATTTGGGCATCAGTGGGGAATGATCCTCTGCCGCTTTCTTTTGTCTTTTGAGATCTCCAATTTCCCTGAGGATCCTTTCATTAGTTTCATCCTGCCGCTGCATACGATCCTTCATCTGCAAAATCAAAGTAAATACGTCACTAGTACTGGGAGTATAAGAATTCATCGCAGAAGAAGATGGAGGTTTAGAGTTAGCAGGAGTTGGTCTCTTCTCAGCATTCTTCTGGGATCCTGCCGGTGGAGGAGGCAGAGTGTTCTGAGACGAGGTGACTGCAGACATCGCCGTGGACGTGTTCTTCAATGATGAAGCCATGTAATTCTTTGAAATGATTTCGAACAAAAGGTTTTCTTATGAATGAAGCACCAATTGCCCCACGGTGGGCGCCAAACTGTTTTGGTCAAAAATCACACAAGGATAATGCAACCAAACTTTATGTAAACGGGGTATGATGCTTGGTTTATTGAAAAAGTAAAGGATCACTTCAGTATGAAGTATGCAAAGACACAATGATTTATACGAGGAAAAAGCCCTTGATCAATGTATGATCTCCGGCATAAAAAACCTCGGGTGATGGCAACTACCGATCACCAAACTCCAATATAAGAAAAATGGTTACAACTTTGGATGATAATGAGCTGAGTACAAGGATCACTATATTTTCGAGTGTCTAAGCGTGTGAGAAATGTGTTGTGTGTTCTTCCGAATGGGGAAGAGTGTTATATATACAAGTGTAGGTGACCTATTTTAGGTAAAAAGACTAATAATCAGCTCATTACCCCTTTAGAAATAAAAGCAAATCTAGCCTAAATTGTCGCCCTTAAATTATGCCAAGTTTCCATATCCTTTGCAACGTTCATCTCCGATTAAGCACATGCTATAATTGTAAAGACGCGTCCTTTGATCGTGATGCTAAGAGCGGATCCTGCTAGACATTCCTGCAAAATGACATTAAGTTCAACGAAAGAAACTGTTAGCATGAGGATCCTATGATGGTCCGTGATCCTGATCCTGGAACTCTGCTGAGGATCACTATCTGCCAAAGAAACAAGGATCACTGGTTAGGATCACACGTAAGGATCATGTATTGTAAAAATCCAGCCCTAACAATATATATATATATATATATATATATTGTTTTGAAAGGGTAAAAATTAAAAATAAATAAATAAAATATGATATTCTGAAATTAAATGGTTATATATAAAAATTAGAATTTTGTTATATATCTGCTTACTTCCTGCTTAAAGGAGTTATTAAGTTACCACTCCATCTTAGGCAAAAGATCAAATACAAATAATCTTAACATACTAAACATACAAATTGAAGGAAAACTCAAAAAGACAAGGTGGCATTTTTGTAATTACCACCGACTATCAAAGTTACTATACAAATGTGAACTCAACCAAAAATACATAAAAAACACAATTTTTTTTAATATTTTTTATAAAAAAATCGCTACATTTTGTTAGCAAAAAAAATTTTTTTTTGCTGCTACTAAAAGTAGCGATTTTTTAATAAAAAATGTTAAAAAAATAAAATAAAATAATTTTGTGTGTTTTTTTATTTTTTAGGTTTTTTGGGGGTTTAGTTGTTAGCATTTTAGCTTGGATGGGGGGTTTAGGTTTTTGGGGGGTGGGGGTGGTTAGTTTTTTTTTTTTAGGTTTTTTGGGTGGGGGGAGGTGGGTTAGGTTTCTTTTTAGGTTTTTTAGGTATATTTGTAGAGTAACTTTGATAGTTATTGATAATTACAAAAATGTCACCTTGTCTTTTTGAGTTTTCCTTCAATTTGTATGTTTAGTATGTTAAGATTATTTGTACAAGAACTTTCCCCCTCCATCTTATTCTTTATGTTCCATAATGCACAAGTCACATTTCGGAAGCAGTTTAACTTAAAAAGACTTATATTTGAAAAGAGGGACAGAATCAGTAGCACTTAAGCACCTGTTGGTTAAAATAGGCGGGACGGGTAACAAGTCAAAATGGGGCATGTTGACCCGCTTTTGTTGGTAATTTGCGGACTTCAGGTCACAAGTTGGCGAATTTGAGGGACCAAATTTGACAAGTAGGTTAAACTGGTTTAGTTTCCTAATTGTGTTATAATTAATATGGTAATGTCTTGCCACCAAGTTTGGGTTAGCCTATATAAACCAAGTTAGGGTTAGACATTAGAGAAACCGACTTTTGGTTTGAGAGTTATTGTAATCAAGTTCTTTGAGTTATATTTTCTTGAATATAATAAAAGTTCTTGAAGCGTTATTCCATTCGCATTCATGTTCTTCGTTTGATTGTCGATTGGGACTTGTATAATAATAAAACTATTATTACAACAACGATCCTGTATCTCTAATAAATTAAGTTGGAGGCTTACAAGTAACATGCTACTTTTTTTAGAACGACGACTTTCTTATATTAGGCTACCGCACTTCTCAAATTGGAGAGGCCCGTTGCTCCACTCCATCCAGACTATGTTATCTTAACCGGACTCACGCTGGCTTCAGAGTTTTGCTTAGACGTTCCCCGGGAAACCATACCGTCGACTGACACTTGACAGCCGTTGTACTACACAAGAGCTGAACACTCTCCCATTGTATTTATTTTTTTAAAGGCTAACAACTTTTCAACTTATTCAAGTTTTAGGTTTTCGATTTTTAAAGTAATAAGGAACAGAATAAATAATAAATTTAGACAAAAAGTGTCAAGTGTTAACCCAACCTACTTGGCCCATTTGAACCCACACTAAAAAAACTTGTTTAAGCCCGAATTTGGTTTGACCCATTACCCACTCAGCTCAACCCGTAAAGTTTTGCCAATTTCATAGTTTGTATATTGCAAGTAACTGATCATATTGATTTTGTTGTTGAAATGTACCAATTGCCAGACAACCCACCCCTATTGTAATGGTTAAATCTGACCATATAATGATCAAAAGCGAAATAGGTAAAACCGTAAAAAACTTAGAGCGATCTTTGTCCATTTTCCGTTATTACTATTACGGTCAAAGCGCTAACATCTTACTATTGCTGATACTATCCGGTTTGGTACTTTCATTACCACACTGAATGATCGGGTTTCAAATCAAACGCTTGATTAGATAATTCTTAAACCAGTCAAGACTTTAAATACTTGAAATGTCATCTCATCAAATTATGATCTATTTGATATACTTTAAACAAGTTTAGGGACTCCAATTTTTGGTGTATAAATAGATTATAGAATATAATATATATTGTATCCTATTATTTCCCTTGGTTTTCTTCAGGCTCTTCTAAGGCCTTCTCAATGTCAACCTGCATTACAAAACTGTATCAAATTAACCCATGCAAATGTTGTCTATGTTTTTATAAATAAGATACAACAATTAAGCTTGAAAAATAGATGGGTTGGGTTTATATGAAAATGGATATATTCCAAGTTGGTGAGCTACTTTTTAACAATTGTTAACGATTCTAGTCGGGCAGTATGGTTATTCCTCTTAAACTTTAAACATGAAGCAGGTGATTGGTGATTGTCTGAAGTATTTTCATAAAATGGTGAAAACACAGTTTGGAAAAGATGTTAAAAGGATTAGATGTGATAATGGTGGGGAGTTCACATCTATTGAAATGTTATCATTTTATAAAGAAAATAGAATTGATGCAAATGACCCAGACCCGGCAACCGTAATGACCCGAGGCTGGAACCCGACCCAGGCCGAAGAGTTGCAGCCGGGTTCGCAACTGTTGGACGTTAATTTGTAGGGGATTATCCATTGATTCATTTATTTGAATTTTAGTTTATCCTTTTTTTAAGTTTGTTATGTTTTATCTGCTGGGAGTTTGTTAGCTGATTCCTAAGATCTGGAAGACTTTTATATTCGTTGTTTGCAATGGAAAACTTTGGTTGATTTTTTTTTATAAAAGTTTATTTGCTTAGTTCTTCTGATTGTTGTTGAACCAACTTGATTTGCAAGAGGAATTGCATTAGTTGGTATCAGGCTCAGCATAAGTTCAATGGCAGGACGTGGAGATTATCTTCAACGGAGCCCTCGTAGAGACGCCGGCTGAGGCAACGAGGAGGAAAGGAGAGACCTACGTGATATCATAGAGATTGTGAGGCTACAACAACGGATCCGGGACCTAGAGTTGCAGCACGAAGAAATTTATGAGGGATCCGACAATAAGTCTATATTCCGGGAGTATGGAGAGGGCGACGGTAACCCTTTTGGCCGATCAGGCCAACACTTTGATGCCTATGAAGCGGATCCACTCCGAGGCATGGGAATCAAAGTTGAAATTCCAGAATTTGACGGGCGATTACAACCTGACGATTTCATTGATTGACTCAACATAGTGGAATACATTTTTTATCTGAAAGACATCCCCGACAGTTACAGGTAAAACTCATTGCTATTAAATTACGTAAGTCTGCTTCATTATGGTGGGATCATACAAAGAAAGAAAGGGTTCTGGAAGGACGATCGAAGGTGAAAACTTTGGGATAAAATGAAGAAGTTATTACGTGAAAAATTTTTACCCACTAATTACCAACAAGAGGCCTTTTTGGAATATCATAACTTATCCCAACAGACCTCAACCGTAGAGGATTTGATTGCTGATTTTGATAGGTTGAGAACGCGATGTAGTACATAAGAGGAAGAAGAGCAGGTAATTGCTATATTTTTAGGGGCCTTACGCCCCGATATTGTAGAGGTGGTTCAGCTTCAATCTTACTGGAGTTTTAATGGCGTGTGTCAATTGGCTCTAAAGGTGGTGAAACCACTCAAAGCAAAACCCAATAGTACCCCCCCCCCCAAACTCGGCCCAATCAAAGCCGAGTACTCTCGTGGGTCCGTCATTTCCTCACCGGGAACCCAAATCAGCCCAATCAAAGCTAAGACCCCAGGAGGTTCTGCGGGTCCTTCCACCAACTCATCATGTCTCAAGCATTGTTTTAAATGTCATGGGCTTAGACATTTTGCTCGGGAATGTCCAAACAAAAACCTGGTTACTTTCACTGAAGAAACACTTCCACAATACGACTCAGACCACAAAGGTGACGCTGATCTAATTGATGAAATTATTTACCCCGACAAGGGTGAAACACTAATCACTCAACGGGTTCTCATTGTTTATCAAACCCCTATCGTTGACGATACTTTATGGCTTCGAAATAATATTTTTCGCACCTGTTGCACTTCAAAAGGGAAGATTTGTACGATTATTATTGATGGGGGAAGCTGTAAGAATATGGTGGCTATGAGTATGGTCGAAAAGCTAGGGCTCAAAGTTGAACCCCACCCAGATCCGTACCAATTGACTTGGTTGAAAAAAGAGAATGTCGTGAAAGTTACCCAACGATGTCTGGTGAAATTTTCAATTGGTAATAAGTAGTCAGATGAGGTATGGTGTGAAGTTATCCCCATGGATGCATGTCACGTGTTATTGGGACGAACCGTGGCAATACGATAGGCAAACAAAACACGATGGCTTCTGAAACACGTACTCATTTAAGAAAGACGGTGTTAATGTAGTACTTGCCACTCTCGACAGCCGAGAGATGAATACCGAAGTTGTAATCCTTACTAAATTAGTGTTTATAGACTTCACAAGATACACCCCTCCTCCTTTAATTTTTTCCCTGATCATTCTAGAACAAAACAACCCAGCTGATACCACCCCAGCCGAAGTATAGCCTCTCCTTGATGAATTCAAGGACGTTTTTTCCAGCTGAAATACCCGCGGGATTACCTCTAATATGTGAAGTTCAACATTGCATTAATTTTGTACCAGGAGCAGTCATCCCTAACAAGCCTGCATACCGGATGAATCTAAAAGAATTTGCAGAGTTGCAGCGCCAAGTCATCAAGCTTTTAGACAAAGGCCTCATTAGAGAAAGTACGAGTCCTTGTGCCGTTCCATCTCTCTTAGTACCGAAACCAGGTGGGGCGTATCGGATGTGTATTGATAGTAGAGTTGTTAATAAAATTACTATCAAATATCAATTCCCAATACCACGGTTTGAAGACTTACTTGACCAACTACATGGGGCCTCGGTTTTCTCCAAGATAGACCTTCACAGTGGTTATCCTTAAATCCGGATGCGTCTGGGTGATGAGTGGAAAACGACATTTAAAACCCTGGATGGACTTTATGAGTGGATGGTCATGCCTTTCGGCCTTTCGAATGCTCCGAGCACCTTTATGAGGTTAAAGAATAAAGTGTTCAAAACGTTTATTGCCATTGTGTCGTTGTTTATTTCGACGATATTTTGGTATATAGTCAAGATGTCCAACAACACCTTCATCACCTTCACCAGGTGTTACCTATTTTACAACATCAGAAGTTATACGCCAATCGGGCCAAATGCCACTTTTTGCCTTCTGAGGTTTTGTTTTCGGGCTTCCTCGTCTCTAAACAGGGTATTCATATGGATGAATCAAAGATTGACGCCATTACTTCTTGGCCTACTCCCACTTGAGGTTCGTAGTTTTCATGGGTTGGCTTCTTTTTATCGCCGTTTTATTAGAAATTTTAGTTCCGTTGTTGCACCTATGACGGATTGTTCAAAGTGACATACTTTTGTGTGGACTAAAGCTGCTAACCAAGCGTTTGAAGAACTGAAGAAATGAGTCACGCAAGCCCCTGTTTTAGCTTTACCAAATTTTCAGCTTATGCTCCAAGTTGAGTGTGATGCTTCTAGGTTTGGCATTGGGGTGTTCTTAGTCGGGAAAATAGACCAATCGCTATTTTTAGTGAAAAGTTAAACGAAGCAAAACAGAAATATAGCACGTATGACAAAGAATTTTACGCAATTGTTCGCAGCCTTGAATATTGGAGACACTATTTATTACCCGGTGAGTTCATCTTGTACTCAGATCATCAAGCTTTACGTTTTATAAATGGGCAACACAAACTCAACCCCCGTCATGCCAAATGGGTTGAATATTTACAAGATTTCTCTTTCGTTATTAAGCATAAGGTCGGTGTAACAAATACCGTAGCGGATGCCCTGAGTAGGCGTCGCTCTCTTGTGACTTCTCTACGGGTTCAGGTTGATGTGTTTCGTGGTCTTTATCACGATGGCTGTGACTTTTCTGAAGCGTGGAAGGGCTGTCAAATAGCCCCTACGGGTGGGTAGACACTCCACGATGGATTCTTGTTTTGAGGAAGATGCTTATGCGTCCCGAAGTGTTCTTTATGGGATGTTATTATCTTAGAGAGTCATCAAGAAAGGTTGACAGGTCATTTTGGGAAAGACAAAAGTCTCAAGTTAGTGCAAGAACGGTTTATGTAGCCTCGGATGAACCTGGATATTGCACGTATTATTGACAGGTGTCGTACGTGCCATGTCGCAAAGTCTCAACATTCCAACGCCGACCTTTATACTCCATTGCCAGTTCCGGAGGGTCTGTGGGAGGATGTTAGTTTGGATTTCGTTGTGGGTCTTCCACGTACTCATCCTAAAAAAAGATTCGATTATGGTGGTAGTCGATCGGTTCTCAAAAATGGCACATTTTGTTCCGTGTGCCAAGACATACGATGCTAGCCAAGTTGCTCTCCTATATTTTGATGAGATAGTTAAACTACATGGGGCACCAAAGTCTTTAACTTCGGATAGGGATGTCAAGTTTGTAGGTCATGTTTGGAGAACATTGTGGAAACGCTTAGGTTCTCGTCTTCACTTCAGCAGTGCCCACCATCCACAGAGTGATGGGCAAACCGAGGTTACAAACCGTAGTTTGGAGAATCTACTATGCAGCCTTGTTGGTAATAATCCCCATCAATGGGATGTGATTCTTCCCCAAGCAGAATTCGCTTACAACATGTCAGCTCACAGGTCCACCGGCATGAGTCCTTTTTTGGTTGTTTATGGCAAAAACCCTTTCACACCTTTGGATCTCACACCACTACCAGCTACTGAACATTTTAATGCTGAGGGAGAGGAGCGTTCAAAACAGATTAAACTGATACACAAGCAAGTGAAGGATCAAACTGAGAACAACAACATTGTCTATCAGAGGCGTTCGAATCTGCGTCGGAAAAAAGGAGTGTTCCAGGAAGGAGATCTTGTTTGGATCCATCTGAGTAAGGATCATTTCCCAGGGGGTTGTTTTGTCTAGTTGCAGCCAAGAGCTGATAGTCCATTTAAGATTCTCAAAGGCATCAACGATAATGCTTTACAAAGTTGACTTACCATGTCACTATAATGTTTCTGCCACTTTTAATGTTGCTAATCTCTTACCGTTTGTGCCAGAGGAGGATGATTCGTTTGACTCGAGGACGAGTCCTTTTAAAGAGGGGGAGAATGATGCAAATGACCCAGACCCAGCAACCGTATCTGACCCGAGGCTGGAACCCAACCCAGGCCGAAGAGTTGCCGTTGGGTTCGCAACTGTTGGACGTTAATTTGCAGGGGATTATCCATTTATCCGTTTATTCATTTATTTCAGTTTATTGGAATTTTAGTTTATCTTTTTTTTTAAGTTTGTTACGTTTTATCTGCTAGGAGTTTGTTTTTTTTTTTTTTTTGGGTAAAGGGTTTTACCCCGGTGAATTTTATAAATAACCAATAAAAGAACAGGGTGTGCCATGAACTCGACACACACTACTAGGAGTTTGTTAGCTGATTCCTAGGATCCGAAAGACTTTTATATTCGTTGTTTGCAATGGAAAACTTTGGTTGGTTTTTTTTATAAAAGTTTATTTGCTTAGTTCTTCTGATTGTTGTTGAACCAACTTGATTTGCAAGAGGATCGCATCATGAATTTTACTAGAAACTACGTGCCCGCACACACCTCAACAAAATGGTGTCGTTGAAAGAAAACATCGACACCTCTTAGAAACGGCACGCACCTTAAGATTTGATGCAAATTTGCCTAAGAGGTGTTTTTTTAGGGAGGGAGAGTGTGTGCTAATCGTTGCTTATGTTATCAATCACCCTCTAGTGTGATGGGAATAAATCTCCTTTTGAGTTACTACACAACCAAAAGCCTGATTATGATTTTATGCGTGAAACACCAATACTGGAGGGGATAAGTTCAAGATGAGGGGGGAGACTTGGGGTTTTTCTAGGATATCCTCCTTTCACAAAGGAGTTAGGAGCACCACAACTACAATTTGGGTGTTATCAACTTACACACTCCAACTTAAGGGGGTATCGGAATTTGACCCATAACCCATATGCTCTGTAGAGCAGAACATGTTATGCTATAGAACAGAGCATATGCTCTATAGAGCAGAGAATATTTTTGGGTTTTATTTAGGTTTTATTTTATTTCCTTTTCTTTCATGTTGCTCTTGTTATATAATTAGGGGTGATGTCCCTTATTAAAATCATTCAATAAAAAGATCAATGTCTTTGTTACCATTGAATTCTATACATCCTAGATCATATTTTGAGTTTCAATTTTTTTTGCGATAATAATTAACACGCTAAAACCGAGACCCCGAATTGCATGTATTAGGTGATGGATGTTCATATTATACATTCCATTAAACATTTTGCCCATTATAAAAACCGAGGAACCTGAAATTTAAACGAATGAACACCTATCTTGTTAAAATTTGGATGTTCAGCATTCAGTTTCAAATTGGACTTAAAACTTTTTAAAACCAAACTGAGTTGGTTACGTATTCGATTTTCGGTTCGGACTAATACCGAAACCAAATGAGGTAATCGGTTTTAGGATCTAGAAAAATCAATTACGTTAAACCTTAGGAACCCCGATCACATGTATTGAGTGATGGATGTGACGTTCCTATTGCACATCCCATTAAACATTTAGCCCATTACAAAACTGAGGAAACCGAAATCCGAACCGATGAACACAAATCTAGTTAAACTTCGAGCTTTTTGGGATGAGACAGAAACCGGCCCAAATTATTATTAGTTTGGTTTCGGATATGTTTGGTTTCAACTCAAACCAAGGAAACCGAAACCCCAACAGATGAACACTTGTGTTAATAGTTGAATTACCTCAATTGACGATGGTTCAATCCTAGCTCCATATCGACGTATCACTTCTCCTTTCTTGTTAATAAGAAACTTTGTGAAGTTCCATTTGATTGTAGTACCCATAAGTCCACCTCCATTCGCTTTCAAGTACTTGTATAATGGTTCAGTGTTACTCCCGTTGACTTTCACCTGAATGAATCCAGTAAACAAACATATAATAGGTCTGGATCCATAACACAAAAGAGCTCAAAGGGCCTTGTTAGAATAAAACTGGACCCAACATATTCCATATTCGGATTAGGCACAGTTAGGGACCCAACTAGTTCAAAACCTTGGTTTGATATCGAACTAGGTTAGGTCGATATTCTTAATATTCTAGCTATAGTTCGTTGTGGTGAACCCCACTAGTTTAGGTGAACCCCACTAGTTTAGGGGTGTGAACAAACCAAACCACTCGTAAGTTAGTTAAGAACAGCTCGCATAAAGCTAGGCTTCATATATCAATATTGTATATAAAAATATAATTGTAAACATGTATAGAAATAATATATATGTATATCAGTAAGATGATTTTATAATAATTAATAAACAATAAACGAGCCGAGCTTAATCTTTTGTTATAGAGCTTAAGACGAGTCAAACTTAAGCTTTGTTAATCTAAACGAGCCAATCTTAAGCCAGTTTGAACTCAAGTTGACTCGTTTAAACCTCTACTTATGACTCGTAACATGAAAATGAAAACCCAAGAATCAATGGCATATTACTTTTGCAAAGATCGGGTATTCGGCCTTGAACCTCTCACAGACAAACTGGACAGTCTCTTCTATCGTCCCTGGTTCTTGTTGCAAGAATTGATTGCACGGGAATGCTAGTATCTCGAAACCTGCTTCAACAATCAACAATCTATAATTATATCATTTATGTTGTAGATAGGTAGTTTTACATTTATGTTCAATAATCAGTTTTCTTTTATCAACTTCTACCATATTTTCCAAATTTGATTAATTTGGCCTTGATAATTAAAATAAAATAATCAGATACTTCTTCAACGCATCCAAAAACTCCCAGATAAATGTACATACACAAATATGGTCTTTCGCTCACACACATATATGTATGTGGAGAGAGACCATCTTTGTGTTTAAGTGCATTTATCTGGACGTTTTTTAAGAGGTTCAAATAAGAACCACTAACAGTTTAGAAGTTGCTAACTATTTAGAAATTGTTTTTATCGCCGTTAGATATACTAGATGAAAAAAAATGATCGATCATATCTTAGATTCATCAATAAAAACAATATGTGTATCTAAGTGTGGTGGAAGTAGGGAAATAAACATTTAGAAAGTTGGTTATTCAAAATTCACTATTGTATATTTAGAAGGCAATTATGTTTATGAAAAGTAATTCCAAACACCCCTAGTACACACAGGAAGCACCTTTATTGTTTGTTCATAAGTGTATCAGATGGTAAACCATAAATTATATCAAAAATAACCATAGGGTATAAATTCAATATAAGGAAATTAAAAAAGGCCATAAAAAGGTAAGATTATTTTCAATTTTTTGACTATTGAAGTTTAGATTTTTTTTTCTTTCTAGTTTAATGTAAACAAAAGTTGCATTTCTTTGGTAAACCATACGAATTGATGTCCCAAAAACATGAAGATCGCAAGAACCCAAACACGACATGCATATTCATAGGTCGACACGAACATAACACGTTTAGCTCGTTTATTTTGTTTCTTTTGCACATTAATATACTCTAAAATCACAAATTAATTTATATTAGAAATAACTTTGCTAAAAGTATCTATGTTTAAAAGTTTTTTTTTTTTTTTACTTTTAGGTTTTACCATAACATAAAACACATCTTAAAGAATAATGAAACAAACAAGCCAATCCGTCAGGTTGACCCAAACCCGTATTGTTTAGTTAAACATATCCGCGGGTTCAAATCGAAACACCCGTATATGTTTATACTAAATCTAATCGACGAATTTCATGTTAAGTTCATATCATGTTGAAAAGCCCCTAGCATACATTTGCTGGAGACGTTTGTTTCCGCATTTTAACAAAAAGAAAATATACATAAAAAGAAAATCTGACTTTATATCTTTTATACTAAAATTTTCATCACATGAGAAGAAACTTTCATGCAAAAAGATGTTAGATATGAATACCTCTATCCTTGTATTTCCTATAAATCTCAGTAAGTTGCGTGTAATTCGAATTCGTTAATCCACTGTTGCATCATAAACAACAATCGTTAATCACAAACATGATCCAAATCCAACGATCAAACCAAACGAATACGATGGAAAACACAAACACGAACCATTTGGAAGCAACATTGACAATGAGAAGGACTTTCCCTTTGTAGATGCTAAGATTGACATCCTTTCCCGTGCTATCCTGAAATATATCGCAATAAATATTTAACGTTCAAAATCGATATTAGAATAAGATGGAAACATTGGATGATGATGATGATGGAGAAAACCTTGACTGTGAAATCATGAACTGATGATTGTTCGAGGACGGATGCGGATGTGCCCATGTTTGGAATTCGAATGAATTGTGAACAAGATGATCGATCATTTTTAAGGAACCAATTTCTACATTTGGAATCGCCTCAATTGTCCTCACACCCCTCCATGTTTATTTTTCAATATTAATAAATAAATAAATGATGGTTTAAAAGATATGTATATTGTATTTTAATCATCTATATATATGTATGTATGTAAAATATGTGATTTTAGGCACACGTACATCACCTAAATACACTTAATAATAGTGTTTGAACCTTGCCACTTGATTTAGAATAATTTATCAATGTCATTGACCCAAATGCTACATAAATTCTTATTGTTTTGTCTTGGTTGGATATTTAATGTACGAATAATTTTTGAAAAAAAAATGAAATATACCATGCTAGCTAGGCTTCAGATGAGGATTTAGAGGATGGTTCTATTACTCGTATAGATTGTATTTTTATTTATTATATTATTATATATTTGTATTACTATTACTACTAGCTTTTTTTGTCATCGCGTGTTGCGGCGAAAACGAGCAAAATGATAATGTAAAACAAAATGATTTGAAAATAAAACATGTTGTTTAGAAAGCTAAACCATTAGAATGGTTTAGTTTATCATCGTACCTCTTTTATGATACCAAATAAATACTTTATTATAAATACAATTTCATTTTTGATAAAACTTATAACGGAATGTCCGGAAAAAAATCAATCATAACTACGTACTTAAGTTTTAAGAAAAAGTTATAAACGTATAATATTAAAGAAATATCAAATTAATCGATAATCTATGTTCTAAAAAGAAAAAAGAATTATTAAAAAAACGGTATAGGAAATATATGGTTTTAAAAAAGGAAAAATAATTAAAAATATGTTATTAAAAATAAAAAATAATAAAAAGCTATATATTATTATAAAATTAAAATTACTATTCATCATTCTTCACTAACAATATATATATATATATATATATATATATATAATTATTATTAGGACAATTATATTTTTGTCATTTTTATTAATTGTATTTCATTACTCGTCTTTTTTTATAAAACTCTACAAAGTAACGATTCATTCTATTCACGTATGGATAACTAGACATCAAATGGAATGGAATGAATCATTTTATTCTGTTGCCCATTCTATTCATTAGTCCATTTCATTCTCTTGTTTATTTCATTATTTTATACCAAATAGGCACTAATTGTTTGGAGAATTGACTTAACGAATATTTAAGCAAACCAAAACATTTAGTTGTAGTCCAATTATGTGAAGTAATAAAGTATGATCTTTTGTACCTTATATCAATTAGGGCAGGTAGCGTGTCCACTCAACAAAAAAAATTGTGAATTGCACTTTAAATTACGTTAATCATTAAACACAAAAGGAAATTAAATTATTGATAGTTGGCTTGATGAATAGTTAAGCATTTGTCAGAAACTCAAGAATCACAACTGAATTTAAGCTTTATTCCACTCGAAAATACAATACAGATTATATAGTCATCACAGATTTACAGGGCAATGATCGATGTGATGATGAAAGGTCGAATACTCTTACGAATTAACTTGCAAGAGAAAAGAAAGGTTTTGTGATGTGAGAACCGTAAGCGATAATGAGAAACAGCGAGCGAACCCTCCATTTAAGGGATCCGGCAATACACAAAAGGAAAGGATTTTGACAGCGGCTATGAATGCTCCAGCCAAGGCCAGCCTGTACGAAGGAACGGTAATCCCTAAGGAACCTTCTAGATAGAGCGCAGCAAGGGGAACAGCCCAGAAAGAGAGGCCCAACAATAAACAGCCCAGCAGCACATAAAAAGCGGCCCAGCAATCCACCGCAGAGAACAAGCAGCCCAGTAATACCTTGCAACAAAGAGCAAAAATATTAAAACGGATATCAAACATAAGGGGTATTAAAACTGAGACATGTTAATGTCTTTAACACCCCCCCCCCTCAGTTTTAATACCAAAAGGATTATAGAGACCTAAAAACTTACACATTTTTTGATGATCAGCTGGTTGAAGACCTTTAGTAAACAGGTCTGCATACTGATCCAATGAAGAAACACCAACTGTTTTGATTATTCCGGACGCGATCTTTTCACGAAGAAAAAACAAGTCGATTTCAAAATGCTTAGTTTTGTCATGAAATACGGGATTTGCCGCTATGGACAATGCAGCAGTGCTGTCACATTTTAATTCAATGGGCAATTTAACCTTGACTTGCAATTCTTGTAACACATTTACCAACCACATTACCTCGCACAAGGCAGCACACATAGATCTGTATTCTGCTTCGGCAGAGGATCTAGAAACAACACTTTGTTTCTTGCTTTTCCAGGAGATTAAGGAATTTCCCAGAAATATACAGAATCCTGTAACGGATCTTCTACTATCAATGCACTTTGCCCAATCTGAGTCCGCAAAGGCGGATAGCTCAAACTTATCACCTTTTTTAAACATTAACCCAGCACCAGGAGCCCCTTTCAAATATCTTAACAGCTTGAAAGCAATTTGGGAATGGGCCGAGGTCGGCTTATGCATATATTGAGAAAGAAAGTGAACAGCATATGCTATGTCAGGTCTGGTATGAGATAGGTAAATTAGTTTTCCAACAAGCCTTTGATATTCATTAACATTAACAAAATTAGCTTCTTCCTTTCTACACAGATTTGTAACAACATAGTTTGGCTCAATGGGACATGAAGCGGGCTTACATCCACTCATACCGAACTCATTTAACAAGTCCATACAATACTTTCTCTGAGATAGACATATCCCTTCCTTAGTTTTAATAACTTCAATTCCCAAGAAAAATTTCAACAACCGCAAATCTTTGATTTTAAACTCAGATTGAAGCAACTTTTTCACATTATCAATTTCTTGTTTGTTATTACCAGTTAAGATAATATCGTCCACATAGACTAACATAACAATGAACACATTATTATTAGATTTGATAAACATAGAGTAGTCACACTTTGACTGATAGAAACCAATTTTTAACAGCACATTCACAAGTTTTTCGTTCCACATTCGTGGAGCTTGTTTTAACCCATATAAAGATTTATTTAATTTGCAAACTTTATCGTGATGACAATCATTCAAACCATCAGGTATAGACATATACACTTCTTCTTTTAGATTTCCATAGAGAAAAGCATTATTAACATCTAATTGATAAAGAGGCCAATCATTTTGAACAGACAGACTGATTATGCATCTAATAGTTACCATTTTCACAACTGGTGAAAATGTTTCATCAAAGTCTATGCCTTCTCTTTGGTTAAACCCTTTAGCAACTAATCTAGCTTTATATCTTTCGACTTCTCCATTTGATTTATATTTAACCTTAAAGACCCACTTACAGCCTATAGGCTTTCTGCCTTTAGGGAGATCAACAATGGACCAAGTGTTACTTTCATGAAGGGCACTAAGTTCTTCATTCATTGCATTAACCCAATTACTGTCCTTAACAGCTTCTTGATATGAACTAGGTTCACGAATTTTATTAACATTAGAGGCAAAACACATATTATCAGGAGACAGGTTAGTATAATTAACAACTCTCTCATAACCGAATTTAACTTTGCCTTCGACTACATAGTCACCAAATTTTTTTGGAACAGACACAGACCTAGTTGATTTTCTAGTGGTGGTATGGGTACCCTCAGGAAGGTTTGATTCTTCATTGCTATTGCTGGACTCAACCCTCACAGAATTAGGTTCAGGTTCATCCACTTGTTGATTGCTAGCCATGTCATTACTAGAGAATGACTGCTGAGTATCAACCTGAGGTGTTGATTCACTTGAACCACTGTGTTGCTGAGTCACGGTAGCTGAATCAGTTTCTACCTTCTCATCATCATTGGGATTTATGTCACTTGAAGATTCATAAAGGTCGAAAAAGTTTGAGTTATTTAAGTATTTAGTGTTGTCAAGATCAGATTCTAAAAATGACTTGGTTTTATAGGGAAAAACATTTTCATGAAAGCTGACATCCCTTGAGAAGGTGAATTTCTTTTGATCTAGACTCCAAACTTTGTAACCTTTTTTAAAATTTGAATACCCCATAAAGATACATTTTTCAGCTTTTTCATCAAGTTTATCAGGATTATTTAAAATGGTGAAAAAAATAAGCAACCAAAAATCTTCAAGTGACCAAGAGAAGGTTCAAAACCAAAAAGTAACTCATAAGGAGTTTTGCCATTTAACACGGAAGATGGTGTCCTGTTAATTAAGTATGAAGCGGTGAGAATACATTCAGACCAGAATTTTAAAGGCACCCCTGACTGAAACAATAGAGCTCTAGCAACATTGAGTAAATGTCTGTGCTTTCTCTCAGCAATACCATTTTGTTGAGGAGTGTAAGCACAAGATGTTTGGTGAATGATTCCATGTGACTTAACGAAGGTGGACATTTGAGAATTAACAAATTCAGTTCCGTTATCACTCCTAAACGCCTTAATGTTTACTTCAAATTGAGTTTTCACAAGATTATAAAAGCTTTGTATGTTTTCAAAAACTTCAATTTTAGATTTCATTAGGTATACCCAAACCGACCTGGAATAATCATCTACAATGGTGAGAAAATATTTGAATCCTTCTATGCTTGGGACCTTATAAGGGCCCCACACATCTAAGTGAATTAAGTCACCTACTTTAGAGGTTTTGTGTTCACTTAAAGGAAAAGGGACTCTGTGTTGTTTAGCTTTATGACACACTTCACATGGATCGATATTATTTTTATCAGGTTTAAGATTTAAAGCATTTAAGGCTTGATCAGCGGGATGACCAAGTCTTGAGTGCCAGAGCTTTATAGTTTCAGCTTTATTAAAACATGCAATCACAGGATTGAAAGAATTACCACAGAAATAAAGACCATCAGTTTGTCTACCAGTCACCAGGGTTTTCTTTAAGTACAAATCCTGAATATAACAAGTATCTTCATCAAACACAACTCTAAGTTGATTATCCTTTGCTAATTTATGCACAGAGATTAAGTTGACACAATATTCAGGGACAACAAAGACATCTCTTAAGATAACAGAATTGGATAATTTGTAGCACCCTATTATAGTGACCTTGGCATCGGTACCATTAGGATGTTTGACTGTTATATTGTAATCAGACACATCAACTTTATTAAACATTTTTTCACTTGACATCATCATGTGTTGATTAGCACCAGAATCAATAATCCAATTCATATTACCTTGGGACCAAGTTTTACTATTAAAACAATAAAATCTCTTGTAACAGTCTAAGGAAGAGAACACATTATGGCATTTACCTCCAACATTTGTCTTAGGCCCGTTATCAGTCTTTTTGTCATTAAGCAGGTCTAGAAGTTTAGTGAACTGATCTGAGGTAAGAGAATTCAAAGAGTTGCTGACAGATTTGTCACTAACAGAATTATTCACAGAATTATTAGATTTAGACCACTGACTATTTGTTTGACTAGGTTTAGACCTGTAATTTGGAGGATACCCATGAAGCTCAAAACACTTATCAACAGTATGACCAACTTTGTTACAGTGAGTGCATTTCAAGTTGGGATTAGGACCTTTGTTAAACCTCTTTTTATTATCACTGAACTGATATGTTTTAGCAGCAAAACCAACATTAGGCACTTTAAGACTACTGTTTGAGCCCCTATGTGACTCTTCCCTAGATATAATTGAAAAGGCAGTTTTAATAGATGGAAGGGGATCCCTGGTTAATAGATTAGTTCTGACAGGTTGGTAAACATCATCTAATCCCATCAAGAATTGCATCAGTTTTATTAATTGACTAAACTCATTGAACTTTGTAGAAGCATTACATGTGCAAGATGGCAACTGAAGCATAGCATCAAATTGTTTCCACATAGTATTTATCTTATGGTAATATTCAGACACACTGGACCCATTTTGACTAACAGAATTAATTTTCTGATATAACCCAAACACAACAGAACCATCAACCTTATCATATGTCTCTTTAAGATCATTCCAAACTTCAGACGCAAGTTTGGAGTACACTTGACCAACGTATAACTCATCAGAAACAGAATTCAAAATCCAGGTTAAAACAATAGAGTTGCATCTTTCCCATTGACTTGCTAAGACATCATTAGACTCAGATTTAACACAGATTCCATCAACAAATCCTAATTTGTTTTTAGCCATTAAAGCAAGTTTTATAGCATTCGACCATACCACATAGTTCTCAGTACCTTTTAACTTGATATTGACAATAGACAGATTACTAGAGTCACTAGCATGCAAATACAAGGGATCACTAGCATCTAGTTTGCTTATTAAGGTAACAGATGACTCTGTTTTATCAGACATGATCACAAAGAAGCAAGGCAGACACAGGCAACAGACAAGCGAGCAAAGGGTACTTAAAAAAAACAAAAGAAACACAGATCACAAAATAAAGCAGCAAATAATAATGGCGAAGCTACACCAGTGTTCCAGATCGTTGGTTCGTCACTCAAGGTGCCAACGCAGGTCTTAGTGTAGGAGCCACCTAGACCTTTAGACACAAAAAAGAACGATCTCACCGAGAGGGGTTCCCAAGTTAGGGTTCGCCAAAAAGGAATCACAGTCTATAACCTTCACTTAGGGTTATAAGACTGTGATCAGAGAGGAAACAAGTAACACCCTTGAGAATCACGAGCAAAGGGCCACACTCCAGAAGTATTGAGCCCTAGATTGCAACCGGAGGAACAATCACCAGACAGCCACCACTTGATTGCAGAATAATGGGGGCACAATTCCCTGGACAAGCGCTAACGAACCCTAGATATGATCCGGATGAAAAGTGCTAACGAACCACACTTCAGAGATGAGCAGCGGAAGATAATCAGAGCACCAGGTCAGCCTTGGAGCTCTGATACCATGTTAGAAACTCAAGAATCACAACTGAATTTAAGCTTTATTCCACTCGAAAATACAATACAGATTATATAGTCATCACAGATTTACAGGGCAATGATCGATGTGATGATGAAAGGTCGAATACTCTTACGAATTAACTTGCAAGAGAAAAGAAAGGTTTTGTGATGTGAGAACCGTAAGCGATAATGAGAAACAGCGAGCGAACCCTCCATTTAAGGGATCCGGCAATACACAAAAGGAAAGGATTTTGACAGCGGCTATGAATGCTCCAGCCAAGGCCAGCCTGTACGAAGGAACGGTAATCCCTAAGGAACCTTCTAGATAGAGCGCAGCAAGGGGAACAGCCCAGAAAGAGAGGCCCAACAATAAACAGCCCAGCAGCACATAAAAAGCGGCCCAGCAATCCACCGCAGAGAACAAGCAGCCCAGTAATACCTTGCAACAAAGAGCAAAAATATTAAAACGGATATCAAACATAAGGGGTATTAAAACTGAGACATGTTAATGTCTTTAACAGCATTTAAACAAACTAAAACGATTAATTGTAGCTTAATAAACTAAAGAATGATCACATTCAAGTTAATTTGGGTTTTATACAAAGACGTACTATTGTTTAGCAATGCTGTAAATTATAGGTACAACAGTAGCTATAGTGACGAATCCAGGAATTTTTTCCTATCAGGTTCCTTTTGGTAGATTATCACTTATTCTCACTAATTTTTCTAAATCATACAAGGTTTCCATTAATTTTTTTACAATTTTTCTCCAAAGCAAAGGGAGTTCCCGGAAACTCCCAAAACAGCCATAGATCCGCCTTTGCGTGTGTACCTCCATCAAATGCACCCTCTTCCCTATTAAAGTTAATTATTAACAAAAATGATGCAATTATCAAGTTAGAATGGTTCATCTTTCAGAGTTCAAACAACATAAGATTAAAACATTTTTAGTATTCACCAACACACATGACTACAAAAATATATATTAATCTATAGCAAATCTGAAGTGTTAGACTTAAATAAATATCATGAAATCAATCATTCAAATAAGTTGTGCTCATGGGGTTGATTTAGGGACTGTTTGTTTTTGCTTAAAACATCTGTAAGGAGCCCATGTTTGCAAGCGGGCAGACATAAGGCCTTGAAGACTGTTTGTTTTTTTTTTTTCTAAAATAGAACTGAAAAGTGATTTTATTAGCTTAAAAAAAAGCTTATACCTAACATCTTCACAAACCCACAGATCTTCAAAACCCAACATTTATCTTCCTCCTCTCTCTCTCCCTCTTTAAAACCCAGCACCACCACCTCCACCTCCACCTTCAACCCACATCCACCGTCACCTTCAACCCACCTCCACCGTCACCTTCAACCCACCACCACCCCAACAACGACCACTCAAACCCTCCGGAAAAACGAATCTGGCCGGAAAAAGGTATTTCGCCGGAAAAACGATTTTGGTTGTGGAGGGCAGAATTCGGCGGAACTCAAGAGCTCTAAGAACGTTACTATTCTTTAGCAGGCACTGAAACTTCTTCGAATCTTCCGGTAAAGAAATTTCTATCATCAAGCTTTGATTTGACTTTTAAGGTATCATTTTTTTAAATTCTTGTGTTATTTTCAGCAGATTTACATCAAATGTTTTTGTTTCAAATTGTTGGATTTCGATGTGTATGTTGTTTACAATTCAGTTTTTTTATGGGCGCCCACCAACTGTTTGATGAAATGACTATGTAGCCAAAACTAAGAGCTTGATTGAGAGAATTATGTGATGTAGAATCTTGATAATTTGGCCAGATTCGTGTTTTTTTTCGGCAGGTTTGAGTGGTGGTGCTGGTGGTTTGGACAGTGTAGTGGTGGTGGAGGTGGTGGTTGTATTATGGTTTTTTTTATGTTATACAGACGATATCCAGTTTATAAAACAAACGGTATTGTATTTTCAGCTTGCAGACCTTCAGACCACATCTTCAGTTGCAGACATAAAATCAGCTGAAATCAGACTGCAGACAGTTTTTGTCTGCAAAAACAAACAGCACCTTAGCCTCGCATGATCATAGTTGATGGAGATTGATGTTGGAACACAATTGTAAAGATCCAATGGACTAATACCTTGTCCCTAAGGGTTAGAAGGTGGTGAAACAAGTGGTCAAACCAGATGTTCCATATTAAATTACTAGTGGGGTGTCCGCGTGATGTGGTGGAAAATACAAAATACTTGGGTTGTTGGGTTTTTAGTCTTCAACGCCACCGAAACCAAAATTTTGGTTAAGGAGATTTTAAAACCACTCAGTTTTGTTATTAGTGGCCATTTGGTTCAATTTATCCATATATCCGTCAAACCAAAACCTTCGGCATGTGCTAATTTTTTTAAAACTTTTTGTTAAAAACTGAAATCAAACCTAAATGAATATATTGGGATAAATATATTGGTAAATACATTGAAGGTGGATTTGAGTGTGAAGAGTTATAGCAATCATGTGTTTGGGCATTCAATCGGTTTGGGTTGTTTTCAACCACTATGATTTTAATAAGCATAGAACTATGATGATGTATAGATTGTTAGAATAGAATTATGATGTATAGATTGATAGAATTATAGGTGTATTAGTTGGGTCAAATGTGTCTTCAAAGAGGATTAAGTTTTCAATTTGGGAGTATGAACCCAAATGGAGTTGTAGTATGGTGATTTGATTTGTTAGTTCATTTGTGCTATTTGTGGGCCAAATGAGTTATAGGAAAACTTTTTTATGGGTATATTTGCCATGATGGATTTCATATTGGTTACTTGTATTTATTAAAATTCATTATATTGCTATGGAAACTAACATATTATTATCCTAGGAAGATCACTAAACTATTTGTATTTATCGTAATTCATTATATTGCTATGGAAACTAACATATTATTATCCTAGGAAGATCACTAAACTATTTGTATTTATCGTAATTCATTATATTGCTATGAAAACTAACATACTACAAAGGATTTAAGTTACCATAAAAACTAACATACTATAAAGGATTAACCCATGGCATTATAGCCTAGTGGTATCTTCGGGGTGGGATAAGGCTTATGACCATTAGGTCATGGGTTCGATTCCCATAAAAGGGGTTTTCCCAGATTTATTGGGTTTCCTCCTGAATTGGTGTATAGGGTGGAGATGGATATGATCGGGTGGTTCTGTTGGTGGCATGATAATACTCCAATGGTCCGTCAGTGATCCAAATTTGTCGTTCAAAAAAAAACTATAAAGGATTAAAATTTCTATTTAATTGAGTGACAAAAATATTATTATATCAAATCCTTTATGGTATGTTAGTTTTAATGGCCTGTTTAATTGATTTCTAAGGAGTACATTTTTTTCCTAAACAAGTTAGCATTTAATTTATGGTTCTATTAAGCAGTATATATACAATAGATTTGGAAAAAAAATATCAATATATTCAAATGCTTATACTAAGTTAAGTTAGTTATTAATTATTAATACACTTAAAGTTTAGAGTAAATTGTGAATATCGTCTCTCTGAGGTTTGGGCATGTTTGTCATTTTCATTCAAAACAATTTTTTTTGTATCATATAGTCCTTCACTTTTGGGATTTTTTTTGCCATTTTCATTCAAACGTCTGACTTTTTTTCCAAAATCATCCCTGAGATTTGGGATTTTTTACCATTTTTATCCAAATGTTTGATAGAAAAAATAAAGCAAATTAGATGTTTGGATGAAAATGACAAAAAATCCCAAAAGTGAAGGACTATATTGTACAAAAAAATTGTTTTGGATGAAAATAACAAATATGCCCAAACCTCGAGGACGATTTTGGCAATTTACTCTAAAGTTTATTACTATATAATATTGAAACTGATGTACTCACGTTTGTTAAATTTGTTTTTTTTAAAGCTCAAAACATGCACATGTTTAAATTATACAAACATGCGGGACAAATTTTGTTGACAACATAGTTGCATTCAAGTTAAGGGTTGTTTGTTTACCTCTTATTAGGGCTCTTAATGGTTCAGAGATCTTACTGGTTCAACACTTAATGGTTCAGACTGTTTGTTCGCGAGCACATGTCTGAATGGCTCGGACATTTGCCTCTGAATGGTTAAGCATTATACTAAGTTTGAATGGTTAAGACCTCTAATATGAATTTGTCAGACATTTGCCTCTAAACGGTTAAACATTATACTACCTCTTAATGGTTCAGACCTCTTAATGGTTCAGCACTTAATGGTTCAGACCTCTTACTGATTCAGCACTTAACCATTCAGAAGTTGGCAAACAGCCCCTTCAAGTATTCTTTGGTGTCGAAGGCTATAAACGAGTGTCGGTACGTTAACGAACCTAACCAATATTCGTTTTCAATGTTTTCGATCGATGTAAAACACGTGAAGATATTCATTTATGTGCCGGTATCATAACAAACATAACCGATACTGAACAAATTCCCACCGCGTAATGCAGGGAATCCCATTATTATCATATATATTAATAAACCAAAGGTTTGAATAATATAACAGGGTAGTTTTGGTATTTCACAGTTATTGGACCAGAAGTGAAGCGGTACATTTGCATAGAAGAGAGAGCGTGTGCGAGAAAGAGAGATGAGCGACACCAGTGGTTCCGGCGCCACCTTCCACCGACGACTATTCTAGCGACGCAACCCCACTTTTTGTTAAACTACAGTTGCAGAGGAGCGACGGCGGCGGTGCTAGGTTTGACGCAGAGAGGACGGTGGTGATGTTTGTGACAACCCTCACAATTACAGGTATCCGTACACTTAATTAATATTAAATTTGTGCTTAATGACTGTGCTTGATTACAACTGATGGTTAAACTGCTTTCTGATTTTTGTTACATACATACATACATACATACATACATACATACATACATACATACATACATACATACATACATACATACATACATACATACATACATACATACATACAGACATACATACATACATACATACATACATACATACATACATACATACATACATACATACATACATACATACATACATACATACATATGCATCACATTTCATACTGTCACTCCATTTATTACACACAAACTTTAGTGACAAACTTGATGCACAAAGCACAGTTAACACAGTGAGCGGATAACCTAGAAAACATGCTGACAATGCCAGCACATAGACAGACAATGTTTATGAGGCCAGTATGAGCCAGAGACAGGATACTACACTAGTAGGGAGTGTAGGGAAGTGAGGACCATAAAACTACGTCACTAGGTGATAGTTAAAGTGCCGAGAAGTGCCTAAAACACACTATAAGTGCAGAATTCTGCATTTTCAGCAAAAATTGAGCATTTAATATGCTAGTAATGTGCCAAAAATATGGCAGAATGGTCCTGTATGCTTTCCTAAGCGCCGGGAATTAATTGTGACACAAAAAGTTATATAAAGGACACTTTACGACATAACTTAGCACTTTAACGAAACAGTATCAAACCGAACAACCGGACATTACCCGGAACACTAAAATAATGCTAGAAGCATTGTTTTTATTTTTCTAAGCTAATTATGGTCCCCGAACGCCCTAACACACTATATATTACATAACACACATAAAACACTAACTTAACCTTGGATTTCAATCAAGAACATTAACTAATTTACTTGAAACCCAACTAGACCCCCCCACCTTATGGTTACAAGGGTGGTACCCCACCCTTGATTTTCTTGATTTGTTTAATGGGTTTGCTATGTACTTAAGGAACATTGTATCTAATGGTTAATTAGATGTTGGAAAGGTTTAGTATATAACCACAAGTCCCTCATCCTTATCATCTTCACAACAACTCAACAAAATTCCTTCTCTCCTTCTTTCTTTGTTTCGGCCGACCCCAAGAACCACCACCATCATCATCATTCAAGTTCCTTATTCCATTTTACTTGCATACAAGGGTGATAAAGACCATACAAAGGAGCTAGGAGCTTTCGGATCATCAAGGACCTTCTTCGTTTGCTATTAACCACCTCATTTCTACTCTTGATCTTCCCTAGCTTAAAAGCTAGTAGTAAGTCTCTTGAATCCTCATTTACTTCATGTTTATGGTGGTTAATAGTTAAATTATGATGAAAACTTAAGAACACTAAAAATCATAAAGATAAGTCTTGAACATAAGCTAACTTGAAGATGAAATCTTGATGATATAAAGTTGTTTTGAATATGTAATGATTATTTGATGACTTCTTGGTGATATGATGAATGATCATCATAGTAAACTTGTTAGATCATGATTAAAAACATGGTCTAACAAAATGAGAGGTGGTTATGTGTTACAAGAAATAATCATCTTTTAGAACTAAACATGGACTTGAAAGAAAAATGTTTTTTTTTTGTAAAATAACAAACAAAGTGAACTAGTAATCTTGTAAATCTAAGGCTTGTGAATGATTTTCCAAGGAAACTAAGTTTAAAAAGATGGTTTTTGAAAGATTATGATTTTTATCAAACATACACTATTTTTAGTAACAAGACAAGTGTGGAAATACTTTTAAAAGTAAGAAGATCCAATAAACACACATTTTTGCAAAACTAGTTTACAAGTTGTAAAGACTTAAAATCTTTAAGAATGAGGTTTTAATAAAAGTAAACACCCTTTGGAGGGTAACTAAACCCACTAAACACCTCACTAAGTTACTACGCGTTTTTACGAAAAACCAAGTTCATGTTATTATGTAAAGTGCATTGTTTTTGCATTTGGTTAGTGTAATGTTGTTTAATAATTTGTTGTTGATTGATTGAATGAATTTTTTTAAAAGAAAATGATATGCTAATAAGCATGGACACCTCCATTTACAAAGGAAACTCTGTCGAAATTTTTCTAAAATTCCAACACTTAGAAAAGATGTTCGAAACAAGAATTACAAGTATATTTCAACTTTGTTTCTCAAAATAAACTTCGCCATAATTTTTGTTACAAAATACAAAGTATCGGAGGTTGGTTTTTTTTTTGTAAATAAAATGGGTAAATATATGTGTAGAATGTATATTTTATACTAAGACACTTGTGTGAATATTTATATATTTTGTGAACTAGCTATATTATTTTAGGATAAAATAATATAACTTAACAAAATACCTTGACATTTAAAACTCCAAAATAATACTCAAAACTCTCACGGAATAAATATTTAAGTTACGCATTTGTTATTGCAAAACTGAACGCTAAAACGTAACTTATGTAATATTTCAGAAAATACTCTTACACATACATTTTTGGTAAAATATTATTTTGGAAACTAAAGAAGTAAAAATATATTATTTTTGGGAAAATACATATATTTTGAGAATATGTTATTTTTGGACAAATAAGTTAAATATATTTTTTTAGTGGGACTTAAAATATATTTTTCAGAATTACAAAAATACATGTATAAATACCCCCATCCTTGGGAAGGAATTACGGAAGTTAAAATACTTGAGAAGTATGGATACGAAATAGTTGCCTAACTAATATTCCTAAAAACAAAATTTAAGTTAAAATAATTATTATTATTTTAACAAGAAGTTACAACTTGGAATAATAACAAGTAACGTAACTCAAACGAGTAAATACAAAAGCAAGGCATGGCCCGTTTGTCTAATAGACAATAGTACGTTGTAGGTTGTCGCGTAGCGGACCAAGTTTGAGTTGGCGATACGATTCGGGAGACGCACTACTGTGAGTTCATGTCCCCCTTTTCTTTAAACTGTTTTGTTTACTTACTTCGGGGGTGAAATACATGTTACAAAGGGATACTTACAATACTATTGGTATGATTAGCCTAGGAAAGAACCATAGATCATGTGATAGGGTAGGCGGATACTTGGGACCATCAATCCTCGTTGTAGGACCGATGGGCATGAGTGATAGATCTATTTGGGTGTAGCGAGCCCACACCCATGAGGCCGGGGCGGCCCATAGTGGTGACTATGTCTTCCAGCCGAAAGCCCAGTACAACTTTGCTAGGTTTGAGTCTTCCTACACCGTCACACATATCAGTGGCCTTGCAAACCGTTGGTGATCTTTTCCTTGTTTGCAATCATAGCGGGATATTAATGCATTGTTTACAAAGGTTTATACATACTCACTTACACATGCACTCGCTCAACTTTTGTTGATTTTTCAAACATGTATTTCAGGAAACTAAGGGATCTGGCAAGTGTCTGCATGCGTGTTAAGCTGCGTTGAATAAAGATGTCATCCAGGGTAGTAGGTTTAGGAGGTGTAATCCTTACCTGGACGGGTTACATGTCTTTAAACCACGTATTATTTAAACTCTTTTGTTGTGTCTTGTGAACACGTTTTAAACAAGTATGGTTTGTAACTTATCTTAAGTGTCGACATTTTCAAACAATGATGTTGTGGTATTATTAAACTAAATGAATGGATGAACATCTTGTGTTTTATTTTCATATAGCATTGTTATGATTGTTTTTATGGTATTAAGAAGTCACCCCAAAATAATCCACGCTTCTGCAAAAGCCAGGATGTGACAATGTCATTGGGCCGTCAAGCGGCGGCGGTGTTGTTCTGACAACCAAAGTTGTTGTTTTAATAACCCATAAATTACTTTTCAATTACATTACATTCTCTCTTTTCCAAACCCTGTACAATGTGGTGTCGACAACGGTTGTGTCGGCGAAGGGAAACATCGGCGGTGGATGGTGTATTGGAAGACTATTGGTGGTGTCGACAACGGTTGTGTCGGCGAAGGGAAACATCGGCGGTGGATGGTGTATTGGAAGACTATTGGAGATTAGGGCTCACCATCGAAGTGCTAATTGCACATATGCCTGAGACAAAGAGAGAATGAGAAGGAGATGCCCGCCTACAACTACTCCCGGCGGGGTGGGTTTTGTTGTGGAAGTCGCGACTGCCGGCGGTAGCGGAGTAGTTATCTAGGGTTTCACCAAGGAGTTTAAGCGATGCTTTGCGGGTCTGATTACTGATGTTAGGGTTCCACAACACGTAGGAATGCAAAACAGGATGTCGGCGAGGAGGTTAGCTGTTGCCGGGTGTTTGTGTTACTGGTAGCAGGTCTTTCAGGTAAGGAATTCAACTCCTATTTTATGTTTTTCTTAGGTTTGCTATAGATATCGTTTATTTGGGTTACATCTTTCATGTTTTGATTAAGGGGTTTTCATGTTTTAATGTCTGATTGGCTTACTAAATTGGGAGTCCAACTCAACTATAGTGTGTAATTACTGGACTGTAGTCACGTGCAGTGAAGATGGGTCACGTGTCATTGGTTTCCAGCTTCCCGGAGTTGGGTTTCACGGCTAGCTTCCAGCAAACATCATTAGCAAACTCTTAGTCTTAGCTTTGCAGAACTTGAGCTTCATATCTAATGGTATTTCTGGCACTTTTAACTATATTTGTTATTATGGTTGCTTAGAAGATAGATTCTTTAATGTAGGGGATAGTTGTGCGGTGGTATATTTAATTTGATAGAACACTGACCCTCTTGGTTTGTAGTTTGCAACCAAGAATAAAAGATTGTTATTTTCTAGACTTATGATCCAGTTTCATTAATACTAAAAAACTTAAGTCATATCTTACTATCATGACTAAAAATATGATAAAAAGTCTATATTTATTCAATGCAAAAGTCAAATTTGTACCAAAAAAAGGAACAGACCTGTAAAGTAGCTCACAGCCATTATTGTATTGAAGTAAATCTTTTAAAGTTGCAAGAATTGAAGAGATGATAGCATCAATTGTTTTTTTTTTTTTTTGGTCATTTGCACTGCCTATAATTGATTTTAGATGCTTCTCATGAACTTTCATTTTTTACTTAAGAGTTCCTTTACATGTGCTTTATCTAATGAACTATAAATTATTTGTTTCTCAAATGGTTTTTATGGGTCATTCTTACTGGTATGACGAACAATTGGGCTTTTAAAATCTTATGATCTAAGCTGGAAAAAAATTATCCACATTCTTTGGGATGCCTACACCATTAATTTCTTCAATTTCTTTTAGACCAAACTATAGTAGCTTCTTTACAGCTATATTGAGAGTCTGGAGGGAGAGGGGGGATGAGAAGAGATGGGAGACAGAGACGGAGAAATCCCCGGCTTCGATACGGTGGACGCGCTGCACATGGCTCCCCAGCGTCGACATGACAGACGGGTCCGCCGTACATGGTGGTGGGGTTATGTCGGGTAACCGCAACGGCAGTCAATAGTGACGACGGTTACAGTATGACCGTTTTGAGCAACGATGGTGATCACAGTAGTGGCAAGGGGGGGTGACGAAGATGGCTTCAAGAAGCTCCAGTGAAGGATTCAAGCTTGCATGTTCCGTTTTCGAGTAGATCTGAGAACGATTCGCTTGCATATGTGCTTTTCTGATTATTAAGGTAAAACACATCTATTTTCAGATTATACGACCCGATCTGACTGTACTTTAAAAAAAGTCTCGGGGGCTCACCGACCAAAAAGGTACCATCTTCGTTACAATCATCAAAATGTGTTAGATTTTTTACTTTGCCTAGAGGTTTAATTCCACTATTTACAGATTATTGATAAGTATGTGAAGTCGAGTTGCTCAAAATAATCTACTTACAGAAAAGTCCGAAATAAAAAATAGGCTGGTGAGGAAGTCGGGGATGAAATATGAAAGCAGGTAGTTGAAATCCCCAAAGTGAGATGAAATCTCAGGCTGGGTGAAGGCGGTGACGGTGGCGGTGGCAGTAGTGGTGAGCGTGGTGGTGGTTGTCGGTTGCGGCAGCTGCTGCTGATTAAAGTTGCTTAAAACCACCACCGCCTACGGTTGCGGGGCCGGGAACTATGTTAACAGTAGTGCTCAACTGAGATGCCTGCGTTTAGTTTGGACCCTTTAGATTATCTATCTTGAGTATCCAAGTTAAAAAAAAGAAGCGAGAAGATGCAATCTATGGAGCTTTTCGGGTAGTCGCGGGCGACACCTTGCCTTCGAAGAACTAAAAGGTATGGAAACACTAGCCTACTATATGCAGACTATGTTCTAATTAGTTATTTCAATATGTATTCGTAAAGTGAATTTATTTGGAAAAAATAGTTTTACTTGTAGTTATTTCAATATGTATTCGTAAAGTGAATTTATTTGGAAAAAATAGTTTTACTTGTAGTCGATATAAATCAGGATTTTTTAAAATCGTTGTAGAAGATTAGTTGTGAGTTGTGACTGACATTTCATATTCTGTATTCATATTGAATTAAATTGATATAAAGCTTATTATTTAGTCTAGACTGTTTGTATTTCAACTAGTTTTTGCCCCGCCCGCGTTGCGGGGCAATAAGCCGAATATTTCTCTCTCATAACATGTATGTCTGTACAGAGGGCAAAATCGTAATTATATTTTGAACTGGAGGCGAAATCATAATTTTAAACTGAGAGCAAAATCATAATTTTGAGCTACGGGGAAAAACATAATTTTATTTTGAACTGTGGGCAAAAACGTAATTTTGAGCTGAGGGCAGAATTGTAATTTTAAGCTAGAGGAAAAAACAACATTTTATTTTAAGCTGGGGGCAAAAACGTAATTTTAAACAGAGGGCGAAACCGTAATTTTAAACTGTGAACAAAATAAAAAAAGAGGTTTTGACCCGAGGACAAAAGCGTAATTTTGAGCTAAGGGCAAAGTTATAATTTTATTTTGAGCTGAGGGCAAAAACGTAATTTTAAACGAAGGACGAAAGCGTAATTTTAAACTGGGAGTAAAATTAAATTAAAAATTGTATGGTCCAATAGGGAAGTGCCACACAGCTGTGTGGCACTATTCCCCCGACTTGTTTTTGTATACGTAGGGTAATTCGATTCAGAGAACAAGAATTTATATTTAAAGTGGGTTCCATGTATGTCACATGAGATTGTTTGTTCAAGACTTGACAAAAAAATATTGCTTACATATATGTATGCATCTAAGTATTTTTTTTTAGCATGTGTTGGTACGCGGTATCATGACGAACTGATTTCCAAATAATTATTTTTCATCGATGTAAAATAAGTGTTAACTAGATGTAACACCCGCCGCGTTGTGGCCGGGTTGACATTCTCATATCATAGAAGCTAAAAGATTGTCCGGTATTCGTTCAATTCGTTACGGCATCGACACTCGCCAAAGTAACCAAAAGAGAAAACATCGAGTCAAATAGTTGTATCAATATGAATGGATACAAATTGCGTTTACAAAAGGAGGTAATATAATGGTATGTTAGCATAATGGACCAACTTGTTTGGCTCAGATTTTCCGACTAATATAGCGTGGTTTAGATCTGTCTATTAGACCACCATGGCTGCATCAGAGGTTGCAAATAGAGAAACTCGCACTTTCCGTCCTCCGATCCTGACACGCCAAGAGCCGATCGCGACTTAACTCATCATAGGCTCTTGCACATAAGGGAAATAGAGTAGAAATGTCACACCCCAACCGATGGCGGAATCATCGGGGCGCGACACTGAGCGAAACAGATTGTTCAGAAGTTTCCATAACAACTATTTATATAATCCAGTTAAAGATACGTCCCATACCGTATCCCGAATAAACAAACATGTCATTACAGATAATCATCCAAACAAGGAATTCTGTTCCGGCAACTCAGATTCAATTATTATTACAGACAATTGTTTATTATTTCTAGACTCCCTAGCCTCGATTTCATCACCACACACCTAAGCATCCTAGCAACTTAAGCACCTGTCACATACGTTACGATAAAGTCAATAAATAAAATGTAAAGGTGAGCATACAAGTTTGATAATAGCATATAGAGTTCGAATAGTTTACGCATAACCAGCAAGTACACAGAGGAAAACGAAGCATGTTAATTATCGACATGGAGCTATCGATACCAATGACTGCGGGTTGACCGTCCAAGACGGTTCGCAATACATGATTACCACCGTAATCCATGCAAGTAATTGTCCTTAACAACCCCCGTGTGAACGGGTGCTGAGTCCAAACTATAGTACTACGTCGTTAAGGCAGGTAGACAGCATTCCACGTGTAAACACAATCAACAAGCATTCATTAAGTCACGTAATACATGCATATTGGTTAGCGTTCAAATAGTTTGAGTAGTGTGATCGTTTGTGTTTTGATATAAGCAACGTATGTAACACCCAAAAGTGCTAAAAGCAAAAAGGGATCGAGTATACTCACAGTGATTGATTATGGATTGAAGGGAGCGCTGAGAGTAGGGTTAGCCTGAATAGTTCGATAGCACAACAATGAGTAACGTGGAAAATAAGACAAGTGCGAATGGATCGAGTGGGCTGGTCGATCGAACGGCAGGTTCGATCGAACGGGCTGTTCGGTCGGCTGGTATGTCCGGTTGGACAGTCCTGTTCGGTCGGCCGGTAGGCTCGATCGGCTGGGAACCTTAAAGTGATGCTCAACAGGATGTCGCTCGATCGAACGGACTGTTCGATCGGCTGGCATTCCATACTACGAACGAGTTGTAAAAACGATTAAGTGTTGAAGCGTAGTATCTCATGATCCGAAGAGTAATGTTTACCAATCGAGTAGCGTATTCGATCGAACATCACTTCGTCAATAGTATACTTCATAAAAATTGAAAGTGTGGGACCATGTGCTAGCCGATCGGCTGGCATGTTCGATCGGCTGGGCTGTTCGAACAGCCTAGCCGTTCGGCCTGCATTTCTGACCTGGTCGGCCTTTCGTCTAACACTTGGCTGGTTGATCACTTGTTGTCATATCGAGGTAGTTTGATAACGAGTTGAACTATGATATCCTTCGTCCCTACTCGCTTCTTTGGCTTGGACAGGAATCACCCAAGTCCGGCCGGGGAACGGTTCGGAACGTCGGTTAGAGTTTAACTCGGAATCAGTGAACCTAGTATATAGAATCCGAATCTTAAACCTCTTAACTGTTAGAATGATTAGTTAGTCGGTTCAAGCTCCGTTTCTACCGGTTTTAAGGTTTCGAGTGTAAAAGGTTGAAGAAAGTTGGAAATTATTCATAAAAATGTTAAGATTTGTAAGAATCTTAGTTTGTTTATGTGGAAATCGGTCAGATCTAAGCTATTCATGGCTGAATGAGGCCAAAGTTTGGTGTTCGTGAAGAACACTATGATGACATCACCCAAGAACACTTAGATCGTGATGATTTCACGGTTAGAAATCGAGTTTTGAAAGATAGAAAGGTGTAGAATCATGCAATGATCAAAATCGTACAAGAATTAGAGTGAAAACTTACCGGAGTTGAGAGAAATCTGAGAAAAGGTGAAGAAGAAGGCTAGTTCGGTCAGAGCTTTCCAAAAATGGAAAGTGTGACAATGACAGCCCTATTTATAGGCTCCAAAAGAGGAAAGTGGCAGCCGATCGGCCAGGAGCTCCGATCGAATGGGCTGCTCGATCGGCTAGGAAGATGCTAGCCGATCGGCTGGCCTGTTCGATCAGGATGTCTCCAGTTCGATCCGCGACACACTTTGAGTATTTCGTGATGATTTTCGATGTTTCGATTTCGATGGACGATGATACGAGTATGATAGAGTCCCTAGTCAAATTACTTTCAGTCCCGACTACTATATCTAACATACAATCTTCTATAAGTCACGTTTCGATGTCGGTTTCGATTGAGTTCGATTGCCTTTCGAGTTTCGATTCGATTTTCGATTGATTCGCTTGAATACCACACCCAACATATAAATAAACACGCACAAGTAACACGTAAGGCACACACACACGTATAATAACACCAGAGTTAGCATAATTCGAGTCTCGAGTTTGTTTGATGAATCGATTAGCTTGATTATTGATTGATTATCTTTATCGCATTGTTACTTCCTACTATTCACAGTTGTAAATCGGTCGCATCGATTAAACATTCGATTATTTCATTAGACAACACTTACTCCACATAATACAAAAGTAAAAAGAACATTAACAGTCAAAGAAGTCAAAGTTGACTTGGACTTTGACTTTGACTTTAACATTCGAAAACACGGGGTGTTACAAGAAAGAAGGCAGGCAAATACAAAATAGACACACTTGTAATGATGAAATCAAGTGGTTTAGGGAAATTATAAATTTTCGTAGTCGTTTGAAACATTTCCTTAAAAAAAGAGGTACGCGAAAATGATAGAACAGGTCGTTTCATCAACGAAGGTTGTTTTTTGAAATGGTAATTCAATCGGACCTAGAAAAAACAAAATGTCTGAAAAAAAAAACCACTCACAAATAAGTTTAGATTACCTTTCAAAACCTGCTCGTATATTCCTTGTTCCGTTTCACAAATAAAAAATGATTAAGTAAATGAAACCTTAAGATCGTATCATCATAAGGAAAAAGCTATAAAAAACAAAGCAGATAATTATACTGAGAATGGTGGGAACCCACATAGCAAAATACATCTTATGACACCAGCACTCCAAATATGACATTGTTGGCTGGCTATAGAACTTCTTCAGGACCTCGGGGGCCACGTAATAGAGGAAAGAGGAAAGTACTGAACCATAAAGTACAGTTAGGCTTGATAAAATCACCTATAATGAGTAAAATTCTGTTGCAAAAACAAATGTCAAAACATTTAATAAGTAATATTCCAATTTGGTAACTTACAAAGCCTAAAGTTTAAACATCACAAGATCAGAGCTACTTTGACAGATCTACAAATTTTTTTTGTCATATGTAATGTTGCTGTAAGTTTTCACAACCCTCACACGCATAGCTAACGATTACTTGGTCATTATCAGTCCAGACGTCAACTGCGCGTGTGAGCTCTTCCTTTTCATTAGTGTAACTTCTTTGTCTAACAATGCACTTAACCATTAACCACATTGGAAAATTCATCAGTTTTAGACCAAGTGGTGACGAAAAACTTAAAAGTACAGGAATCAGAATATGTACCTCATTCAAACATTTCATCAAACACCTCGCGTGTAACCGTGTTGGTTCAAGGTTTGCTAATGTATTCTTTGATTAGCCCATAGAAACTTCTTTTTTTCGGAAAACAATTAACTTTTCATGAAAAACTTGATAACATTGGCTGCATCACACAACGAACATTATAATGTGCGAGATAAAATTTTGGGCCCTATTCGAAAATCTCCATTTAATATAAACTCATCAATCACTAAAATCTACTAATCACACAACCAACAAACAGACCTTGTGAGAGATCGCTGGTCAACTCTGTCGTCGGAAACCTAACCTGCAGTGTATCATTCACGTCATACAGAAGTCGTGAGTTGATGCAATTGATCAGATATGGTGAAATTAGAGTTATATAAAGGAGAATTTGATAGTTAATACCTGAAATCTATGACTTATGATTGAGAATTGAAATATGAGATGAAGTGAAAGGTGTTTTAATGGTAGATCAGAGATGATACGGTGAAGAGAGAGAAGATGCTCGGCGAGTGAAATCCACAGAAAAATTGTGAATTACGATTGTCGCCGTAGCAACCGTCACCATCACCGCCACCGCGACAGCCACAATCCCCTTTCACCACCACAACCTTTCACCACCGTCATCACATCGCCACCTCCCATCACTCCTCTCGCTTTCTCTTTCTCTCTAGATGGGTTTCTGTGTATTGCGTTGTGACATAGTATGATACATGATGAAAACTAAAAACTAAAAACTCAATGAAAAGTTTTGAAGTACAATTAACAAACAATTTGTCTCAAACAACACAATTATGCTCACTTTGTGTATAGTACAATACACAAATAAAATTCAATGAAATCGCATGAATTTGAGGTGAAATGAGCATACAGTGCAAGCTCTCTGGCGGCTCTAGGGCTACAAAACCTCCCACTCTTATCAATTTTGGGAATCCGGTTTTTAGAAACACACGAAACCGAGTCCTCTAAGCTAGATTTCTCCAGTATTTCACCAACAGCAAGCGCCGATGTGCGGAAGAGTGACGCTTGAGGTGACGCAGAATGACGGTGGTTGTTGGCGGGAGAAAGTTCCACCGCAAGCATTATCCGAATGCATAACAGGTGAAGGATGAGGAATTGAGAGTGATTTTAGGTTTAGAAGAGGATAATGAGCATGATAATGGTGAATAGATTAGAAGTGAGGTTGTATCCATTGACATTGTTGTAAACTGTAAGGGCATGTTTGGGTAAGCTTTTTGAAACAACTTATTGACTTATTGGCTTTTTGAAAAGTCATAAGCTCTAAAATAATGTTTGGCAAAGAGGGTGTATGTGAGGGGGAAAAGCCAATAAGTCAATAAGTCACAAAATCCTGACTTTTCCAAGAAGCCAATAAGTCAATAAGTTGTTTCAATAAGCTTACCCAAACATGCCCTAAATTGGGGATAGAGGATGAAGAAGAAAAATCAAAAGTTTTTTTTGAAACACTCCACAAGCATGGAGTACAAGTGATAAAGCACATATAACTTGCTAATTTATATAGGTTTTAATATTCTTTTAGTTATATTACGACTTTATTTATATATTTTTTATCTTTCAGTTTACATAACGAGTGTCGTTACCGTAACAAAACAAATCGATACCAACCAAATTCTTACCGTGTAGCGAACGAAATCTTCCGGCGCAACGCGCCGATTTGATACCACTAGTTAGTTTGATGATTAAAAAAGCACAATCACACGAATGGGCCCTCAAGCTAAAATCCTATCTCAACCAGCCCATAATCACCTTAGGCCCACACGAATCTTCCGGGACTGCACCCAGTCACGCACTTTATCCATAATCATCACGAGTCGGTAGGCCACGTGATGCTGGCACCCATATCCACACCACATCACCGCTCACGTTAACCTAATACACGCACTCCTACGCACCCGGCGCACAATAGCCTCACCCCGTAATCTACACCAAATTCATATCCTCTCCTCACCAGAACCCACACAAACCCCTTATTCACCATTTTAGGGTTTCATTGGATCATAACACATATTGAATTGTGCTCTAAACTAGTAAATCAACTACAGTTGCTATCAATTTTAATTATAATAGGTTTTCACATACAAATTCAGTGTTAATTTATATACTGTTTCGTCATTTAGCAAGCCCTAGGGCGTTCGAATTACAGTTGATGATTAGCTTATAGCTTTATGCGTTTATTGTTTATGTTAAGTTTCATCATCTGTATGTATGGTTGTGATTTGATTGATTGAGTTGTTTTCGTATGGCGCCGAGCCGGAGAAAAGGTGCCAGTAAAGCTGCGGCGGCTGCAGCCGCTTGCCGGAAGTGGAAGGTTGGGGATCTTGTGCTTGCTAAGATGAAAGGATTTCCTGCTTGGCCTGCTACGGTATGGTTGTTGATTTTTGTTTTTGTGAATGTTTTTAGAGTTGATTTGCATTTGGTTAGGGTTAATTAAATGAGTTGTTGATGATGAACTATTCTCTATTTTTTTCCTTGGCAATGATTCGACCTTTGGAATTGGTATTTATTGTACTTGTTCTAACTTTGTTTGACTGATCCATTAGTTGTTGACTTGTTGAATAGATTCTGCATTAGTTAGGGTTAATTGAATGAGATGTGAAAGATGAAAGAACTGTTTTTAGACTCTTAACCATAAATTTTGATAAATTCCGAGAATACCGGGCTCATGATGTTATATTTTCAACAAAAAGTTGTATTGGTATAAAAGGGAGTATTTTTTATATGTAATCGATATGCTTGGGGTTTCGTGATTTCTTGTTTTTTATTTTGGTAAGGAACTATGGAGGACTTTAGGATTATGATTCATGAAATTTGTGCTTATTGTCATTATGTATGTTTGAGTGCAGGTTAGTGAGCCAGAAAAGTGGGGGTACGCCGTGGACTGGAAGAAAGTTCTAGTCTTCTTCTTTGGAACACAACAAATGTGAGTTTACTTTTTGGGAGTTTATTTTGTCGTTTTAGATCTATTGTTGGTGTTAATCTCAGACATGTAACATCTCTTGCAAGTTCTTTTTATCGTTGTCAGTTGTCACTAAATGTCATCACTCAGATACTACTTGATGGGTTGAGAGCATCCATTTTTCTTAGCTCAGGCTATGTCAGACAGTTGGCATTAAAAATAAAGTGTGATAACATTTTTATGATGCTTTGTTCTTAGAAGAATAGGCCTTGAAGTTAATAGGCTGGTTGGAGAGATATAATGTTATACTCACTAAAAGTTCTTGAATGACATCAATGCTAAATTCCTTTTTAGGTAAGGTGTATGTAGCTTAGGGACTTGAGTGGATCAGCTAACTTACATTTATATGTTGTCATAAATTTTGAGATTTAAAGTTTTTGTATAAGTTTTGATGCTTACAAGTGCAGCAGTCTAAATAGTTAATGCAGTAAAATATCAGATATCGGTCAAGGACCGATGTTTGAGATATCGGTTATCGCTTTGGGATATCGGTAATTTTAATATCATGCTAAATTTATATATATATATAGCAATTTAACACTAACAATTATAATTTGATCATTGATTTTGATATCATTGGAGAGTTGGTTTACCTCTCGAAAGTAAATTGTGGGAAAGCTGATCGACCTCTCAAACATGATTAATTTATCCTTGTTATTCATTAATTCTTTATCTGCTTCATCTACAATCTTATACTGATTCAGTTCTTATGAACATGATGCTTATAATTTCATTGAATTCTTCATATTTAATAATCAGTATAATGTTTCACAACTATTCAGTTATACTGTGTTGAAAACTGTAGTAAGTTTGAAGCAATCACTTAGGCTTACAGTTTCAACCCACATCAATGAACCTAAATGTGGTAAATTGGCAATCGCTTACAATTTTTTTGACGCTTGAGGGAATTACAAGGGGAAACACGGGTACTCTGGTAGGAAGTTGAACCATAGATGTGGTATGTAGTATACTTGTTGTCAAAGGCGCACACGGCCAGGTCTAGGCGTCTAGAAGATAGTGACAGTAATGCAAAATAGTAGATATTTAATATTTAATATTGACATTGCTTTTTCACCAGCAACCATAAGCGATATAAAAGCTTTATTTTTCTCTAATCTTTAAGTGATCATACAATTGCCTCGGCTTTATTCAAGCCTCAAGGCTTTGAAGTTCAACTTTCGAAGTCAAAGGTAATTGTCAATGTGCATTCTTTGAGAGAAGGAAAACCTAGGTAGCACTTTACTTTTTGAACATCTTAGAAAGTTTTCATGTTGGATGATTAGATGTATTTTATTTTCAACTTGAGAACGAGCAATATATATATATCATAGTTGTCAATAGCGGCTGTAGCGCTCGCTATGTAGCGATGTGCTCATATGGCACTATAGGGCGTTTAGCGACAAATAGCGACGTTCCTGTAATTTTTATTTTTTGATAAATGTAAATAGCGATGCCTGTTAGGGTTTCTCTTTTGTTTCACAATTGAAAACAGAAGCGTATTTAGATGATTAGTGATGGTGTATTTTAGCTCTTTTTGATTAAATATACATGTAAAATATTACTTAAATTTTCTACTACTTTATCGCTATTCGCTAAACATGAAATAGTGGGCACTATTTCTTCGCTATCGCTACGTAGCATATAGGGAGCTTGTCGCAATTTACCGCTGTTCGCTATTGACAACTATGATATATATATATTTATAGTAGTTGTCAAAGATAAGGCGCAAGTGCAAAGGGTGAGCCTTGGGCGCCTAGGCGTAAGGCGCTTAAAAGCGAGGGCCCGAGATAGGCAAGGCACATAGCATTATTTTTGGGGTTTAGACGTGTTTTAGGCTTCTTTAGAGCTGGTTTCAGGCCAATTTTTGGATGTTTCACACCAGTTTACTTGGAATTTGCATAATTTGCCTGAATTTGCATAATTTGCCCGAATTTGCATTTGACTGGAATTTGTAGGATTTGGCTGGTATCTCATCGAAATCTGTTCCGAAGGTTGCCAGAGCGCCTGGATGGCAGCAAGGCGTTTTCTGTGCTCCTTACCTGAGGGCCTAGGTGCGCGCTCGAAGGGCTTTTGACAACATATATATGTGTGTGTATTTTTATCTCTCTTTTCTTTTCACATCTCTTCAAACCTGAGAACACAGTAAGTTGTGCTGAAGCAAAACCTTGACATATCTGTGTTTTTTTGTTTTATGCATGTCTTGCTTTTACGAACAGATCGTTTGAGCTTTATCTTTTGTTATATATACAAATTGCATTGCATCCTGGACTGGACTCTAGCCATTATTACGTGAACTCTACAATCTACACATTAGTGTGTACTGTGTAGTTATTCAAGCATGATGATACTCCCCTGTTCAAGTTGTATAGTTGTTTGACATATGTATTTATGTTGATTTCAAAAGCGCACACATTTACTTTTAAGTTTATTTATGTCAATCAGAGTCACACAGTTAATTGTGCAAGTGAGTTCATTTCGATCACCATACGATGATCACATGATTACAATAGTTAAATTGTTTCATTACTTGTGAAATAATAAACGGTCCAAGGTTACATTTACTTTTAGGATGTGCATTTAGAAAGTGATTACTTGATATCTAATAATCGGAGTTAATAATCAGCTGTATTAAAACATGCTATAGAGGATAGTGTTTTGAGCCTGCTTTTGCGTTTTGAAGTTCCAATAACAAGATAATCAACTGGTAAATGGCTTAAAAATATAGAAGCTAACGGATAAAATGTCCAAAAAAAGCCGTTCTTGTAATAAAAGGATATATGTCGTGTGAGATGGGGTTAGAAGTTTATCAAATTAGGTTAACGGAATGGGTGATTAGGTAATCTCGTTTTCTGGTCTGAAAAGCGCGTCTTCTGAGGTGTGATGCGATTTTGTGAGTGCTTCAAGTATATAATGAAATTGATTATTCAAAGTCGTTATTTTACCCTAATTTATCATATTAGCAGAATCTGTTCATCTAACCATTGAAGATGATCATCATGGAAACTAATCACATTGAGTGGAAACTATACACTTCTAGGGTTTGTACCATATAGCCATATACTACACTTGTTAAATCGCGCAGGTCTTTTGGCCTATTGTGTATTTGGAAAAAATGTGTTTTGTGTTTGTTCGGCCCGATTATTTGACTCGTTTCCCAATCTGCTTAACATGTTTGTCTTGTTTGCCCTTCGTTTGGTATTTCTATCATTTTGTGGTTACTTCTAGTATTTTGATTAACTAATTAGCAAGTAACTATTATCTCTCTTTGCAGAGCATTCTGCAATCCAACCGATGTCGAGGCTTTTACTGAAGAGAAAAAAGAATCTCTTATGAATAAGCGTCATGGTAAAGGTGCCGATTTTCTTCGTGCTGTTAGGGAAATTATCGATAGTCATGAGGAATTGAAAAAACAAGAGCAATCTAATAATGTCAATAATATAGACGGTCAAATTGCTTCAACAAATGGGGTCAAGTCCGAGGAATGTGTTGCCAGCTCAGCGTCAAAGGATGAGGCTGTCACACCTACTGTTGATTCGTGCCCAAAAGTCTCAGATTCTTTAGAACCTAATAATGATGACAAAATAACGCCTGAGTGGCATAATGGTAATTTGGCGGTGAAGAAAGCACCTTTACCGACAACATACTCCAGAAAGAAATATTCTAATAATCTGGCACTTTCTGCTCGAAGGTCAAGAAGTTCGGTAAAAGAAGATGCTGTACTGAATAATGGTAATTCATTGAGCTTAGCACGAGTCGGGCCACAAAAGAGGACAAAAAGGGTCAGGACGTCACCGGGGTCATCTGATGGACCGGGTTCAAATGCAAGTCCAGAAGAAAACAGGTCTGAAATTGCGACTGTTGATTCTGATACCAAGAACTTAAATGAGGGAAACTGTGTACAATCTGATTATAACACGGTTATGGACAATGAGTGTGATATGAAGTTGAGTCAGACGCTTGAATTTCAAAATAAAGCGGTGATTACTAAGAAGAAAAGAAAGCCAAGTAGAAAACGTGAATTCATTGATAAAGTTGACAAAACGGATCCGACCGAATCCATTCAGAATTCTGTTATTGAAAAATCTATTGGAAAGTATTCGAAGGAAGATGGTGATGAGCACCTGCCTTTAGTGAAACGGGCTCGGGTTCGAATGGGTCGAACCACAGATGAAGCTGCTTTACCACCATCCAAAAGACTACATCGGGCTCTTGAAGCTATGTCTGCTTACGTGACAGAAGATAAGCAATGTTCTCCTGGTGGGCCATCTACCATGAAGACAATTATTAACGTAAATTTGGAGAGTAAAGACGCCGATAGCAGTAGCAATATATCTTCACCAGTTGAACATAATGAGACGATTGACGAGCTTGACACATGCAGTCAGCCTTCTAGAACTAGTAGCCCAGAACAAAAGCCAGTGGAAGTGGCTGATGATAAAGATTATGTTATGCTGGATTCTTTTACTGAAGCGGTTGAAACAGTAGCGGGCTCAGTAAGCCCAAAACCTTCATCAGATGATCTTGAGAAGAAAGAGTCTTCTCCAGAGTTAAAAAAAGATCCATCTGATGTTTTTGGGTCTGGGTGGAGTTCAGATCCTGTTTCAGGTAATTTGGAAAATGGAATTGTTTCACATGATGATGTCACTTTGTTGCGATCTTCTCCCCAAAAAAGCTGCAATATTGTGGACCATCCAATTCAAGATGATGTCACTGATAATGCAATGTAAGTAGTTAATACACATCTAATGCAATACTGTTTGCTTATGCTTAATAAGTGTGTTAAAAGAGGTGTTAAAATAGGTCAAAATTGGCAGGTTAAATAATGGGTCAAAACAGGTCTGACAGATTGGACTGACCCGCCAACATATTCTGAATTTTCTAAATAATACATGTATCAAGTATGATTCTAAAACTATATCACCAAAGTAACTTTATAGGTTCTTTGAAGTAAACGATTTAGGACACTGTAAGCATTTGTATACTTTTTGGGCGATTTTGACCCGTTAGACAAGTTTGAACTTTTTCTTCCTAGTAATTATATATATATATTTTTTTGTTTTACTTGTTTGACCCGCTACTGATAATATACAGTCTGAATTAGACTCGTTTTCATACAAATGGGTTTAGATGTTGTATAGTGGTCAGTAGTTAAATGAACGAACATGAACAAAGGTCGCATTCGTTCGTGAATGTTCGGTAACGTGTTCTTTTGCGTTCGATAGTTCATTGGGGTTTTAATTTTTTGCAACCCTAGTGGTCAACTAGTTCTTAACGAACACATAACGAACGGTGTTTGTTCGGTTCGTTTGCAGCCCTAGTGGTCAGCTAGTTCTTTTTTTGTTACTTCTCATATTTGTTGTTCTGGTTGCATCTAGTCTTTATTAACTTCATCGTTGGAATTTGTTTTAGAGTTGAAGATGCTGAAGGAACCAAAAAGTCAATAATGGAAGCAGACGACTCTCCATCTCTTGCTAGCGTGAAAGAGTTGACCGTTGACCCAGATTCTGAACTGTTCCATTCAACTCATATCTCTGAAGATGAAATGAGCCATAAAAGTGTGTCAGGTACTCGGACACCCTCCAGTCTGACTGAGCTGTTAGGCTCAGCTGATGTGTCACGAGCCTCACCGCCCAATAATACTTCAATTTGCTACACCATATCCACATCATGTAATAGTAATTTACTTGAAAACAGTGGCTGTTCTAGTCCCAATGTGCATGAAAAAACAACACACACTGGCGACAAATGGAGCACTATCTCAGAAGCAAACGCTTCTTTAACTTCCTTTGAGGCAAGTCTTGGGGCGCTAACTCGGACCAAAAAAAGCATTGATCGGGCTACTCGTATCGCCATTGACTGTGCTAAATTTGGCATTGCTGTCAAGGTATTATATCCATACTTTTGTGTAATTTACATGCATTGATTGGGCTACTGTAGTAATATTGTTTTTGGTAATTTAAATGCAATTGTTTTAAATCTAGGTGGTGGAGACTATTGCTCGCTGTTTGGAAGCTGAATCAAGTTTACATAAACGGGTGGACTTGTTCTTTCTTGTTGATTCTATTGCACAATGTTCACGAGGGCTTAGAGGTAATTAGTTACATCTGTTGGTTTCAGTACTCATGTAACAATCGTTGTCTTTATTATGGGCAAATTACACAACATGAAAACAAACGTTGACACTATTTGTTACTATTTTAGCAGTCAATCTCATTCAGCTAATTTTACCTGTAAATTGCTGATGCTGTACTGATTGATGCCATGCCACATATGAAAAAAAAACTTACTAGAAAAATAAATAAAGTTTTATAACTGAAGTTCATAAAAATGATATATTAGCTAATATTGTAGGTTTAAAAGTAATTACTAAATGTCTTGTTAGAGACCACATATGACATATGTTGACGAATAAGATGGCATGCCATTGCCAACAGTTTTGAAAAAGTCAACATAAAGTTTAGTTGCTAGCAGCTGACCACGTTATTTGGTCCTGCAATCGGTAATAAAGTGCAAATTTGGTTGCAAAAATGAATAATGAAATGTAAGATGGTTTATGTTTTGCGCCTAATTCAAAGTTTGTTGGTAATATTGATGAAAAGTGTGAAGCTGTTTCTACTTTATGGCTTATGCATATATCCTGTCTTTATATTGTTATATTTCCCACACTATCTTCTAAAAGTGATATGATAATTTGTGTTTCAGGTGATGCGGGCGGTTTGTATCCTTCAGCTATTCAAGCAGTGCTACCACGGTTATTGTTGGCTGCTGCTCCTCCAGGGAGCAGTGCTCTTGAAAACCGTAGGCAGTGCTTAAAGGCAAGCCTGTTCTTTCTTAGATATCGTACTTTACTATTCATGTTGTTATTGTTATTATTATTATTATTATCATAGTTGTCATCCTCGTCATCATATGATTAGGCAGCTTATTGAACTTGCTTATATTATATTTATAACAATTGAGGGAATCTTTTCTACTATAACCAATGTCAAGGTTTATTTATTTATTATTTTTTTTGTCTTGAAGTTTTCTTCTTTTTTTTTTTTTAGTTTTTGTATACCTCAATTCCTTAACTTTCAGTTAGGGCTGCAAACGAACCGAACGACCTTGTTCGTGTTCGTTTGTTAAGAAATATATGTGTTCGCGAACCGTTCACGAACACTTATCGAACGAGATTTTATGTTCGTGTTAGTTTGTTAAGAAATATATTTGTTCGCGAGCCGTTCATGAACACTTATCAAATTCGTTTGTGTTTGTTTGTTAATTTTAGGCAACGAACAAAAACGAACCTTGACGAACACAAATGAGCACAAACTAATGTTCTTAAACACAAATGGAAACAAATGAACACAAACAATCGTTCATGAAGAGAATATATAATACACCGACACTTATTAGATATTTAATTTGTCGAAATTTTGAAGTACTTAAATAAGTATAAAAACTAAAAACACTAATGAACTATCGAACACAAACGAACACGACCTCTGTTCATGTTTGTTCATTTAACTAAACGAACGAATTTTCTTGTTCGTGTTCGTTTGTCTAATAAATGAACGAACACAAACGAACTTCCCGCGACGAACTGTTCGCCGAACGTTTGGTTCGTTTGCAGCCCTACTTTCAGTATTGGCATTTACACCCCCTCAACTTTTTAAAAACTTTGTAAAATGTCATCTCGAGTTTTACTTGGTCAAATATAGTATGTTTTCGTGCCTATCATTATGTACGTGGATCAAATATAATACATTTCCGGTTAGCCTACATTTTGACATGAATTTTGTTCGGAAACGAGTCGGGTTAAATATAACACGTTTTCACTAGGCGGTATAACTTCGAGTTACATGAATTTTGTTCGGAAACGAGTCGGGTTAAATATAACAAGTTTCTTAACTTAAAAACACTATTTTCTTACGTGCTTACCTTTAAGTACATTACTATTTTCTTACTAATTTCGACATAATTTTTTCTTGGTAATGAGTCAGGTTAAATATAATACGTTTTCGTGCTTATTTTTCAGTGCGTTTTCAGTTGGTCAACGTTTTGACGTAAATTTTGTTCGGAAACAAGTCAGATCAAATATTTGACGGTATATATTGGAGTTACTTTAACTTTCCACGCTGCCGCAACCCGCGGTGGGTCAAAATACTAGTTTTTATTAATCCATACAGCTTCATATATCATTCCATTTAAATATTTGGATTTTTATTGTAATATTATTTTTTTCTTAATCATAATTAATAAATACCTTTTTTCCGCCTAGTCCGTTTCAACCGCACGAAAAATGACTAGTCTCAACCAAGATCCACATCAACCAATTACTCGAATCCATCAATAAAGGCGACTCATTTCAACAGGTACTGCGGAACTTTCTAATCTTATATTTGTATTGTTGGGTAGGTTTTGAAGGTGTGGCAAGAAAGAAAGATCCTTCCAGAACCAATGATCCGTCACCATATTCGTGAGCTCGACTCCCTCAACAATTTGTCTTCTCGAATCAGTAATTCTCGTCGGCCCTTTAGGAATGAACGGGCCTTTGATGATCCAATTAGGGAAGTTGAGGGCATGCTAGTTGATGAATATGGAAGGTACACAATTATTTTATTTTGTTTGTATTTGCTAAGTAGCTAGATAAATGATAAATCAATTCATAATCTTTTTTTTTTTTTTTGTTTTGTTTTATTGGCATTTAGCAATTCAAGTATACAGTTATCTGGTTTCTGTATGCCAACAATGCTGAAAGATGAAAAAGAAGAAAGTGATTCTGACGCAGAGGGTTTTGAGGCTGTAACTCCTGAAAGAGATCCTGAGATTTGTGACGGTGATAAGGTTCCTACACCTTCATCAGAGAAGCATACGCATGTATTGGAGGATGTTGACGGTGAACTTGAAATGGAAGATGTTGCCCCTACTTGTGAAGGTGATGTTACAGTTACTGCTGATGTGGCAAAAGCTGCAGAGGCATCCCAGCATCAACTCCAACAACAGTTGCCTCCATTACCGATAGATTTGCCCCCTTCTTCTCCGCCTCTGCCGAATTCTCCTCCACCTCATCATGCTTCTTTTCCACCACCACCTCCTCCCGCCACCCTTCCTCCACCTCCACCACCTCATGTTGCCCTTCCTCCGCCGCCTCCACCGCCAGTTTCAATTACTACACCACCTCCAGACACTCTTCCAACACCTTCTTCAGCCACCCTTCCTGCACCTCTTTCATTATCTAGCGAGGTGGGTTATGTTATTTATTTTTCAATATTGTTTTGAACTAGAGGTGACGATTTTGACCCTTTTCTTTGTGGATGGGGTGACTTCTGATATGGTTTTTAGCTAACTGGTCAAACGAGTAAATACAATGCGATTAAAATGAAATGGGTTCAACGGGTGAAAACTCACCCAGATGGTGTTTAACTATTTATAACTTGTAAGGTATAAAACCTTCTAAATTTTGTATTCAAAAAGTTGTTTTTGAGTTACTACTTAGTTTTGGAAAGTATGTTCGACGCTAAATATTTACAATAAAGTAAACAGATTTGGACAGAACGTGTTTTGGGTAAACCCAACTCGATTCATTATGACCGGTACCCAAAATCAACTGTCTTGACAAGCTCTTCGGCCATCAGTTATGTCGTTTAGTCAAAAGAAAACATGATGTGTTTTTATCTCTTAATGCATCAAAACTTGTATTCTTTGGTTCAATCCACTCATTTTGCCAACTTTACTTCTTGGCTAGCCTTGGTTTAAAAAAGCGCGCCTTAAGCGCGGTTAAGCGTGAAGCGCACCTAGGCGCAAAGTAGATCGCCTTGTGTGACATAAAGTGCAAGGTGTACAAGAAGCGCGGCTGAGGCGCGCTTTTTAGGGGGAAATCGACATAAGGCGCAGCTGAGGCGCGCGCTTTTTGTACATGGGGTGTTTCTATGCTTCTGAGTGTTGTACAACAGGCTTTTTATGCTGTACATTTATGTTTTTTTCATTTTAAAACATATATAAAGCTTAATTATAGCTAAATCATAGGTATTGGATGCTAAACACTTATGGGATATATAAAATAAATTATATAATCACTTTGCGCTTCGCGTACGAAAAGCTCACCGCTTTTGCGCTTCGCTTTTTAAAAATCGGTTTTAGGCCTCATCGCTTTTGTGCGCTTCCCGCTTTTGTAAACCAAGTGGCTAGCTGATTGTGTATCTGACATCTAATTAACATTTGACAATGCAGAATGGTAATGATGATTCACCGCAATCGACTGCTGCTTTATCAGTTCATCACCATCCTTCTGAAGTACCAGAATCGTCAAATTCCTGCTCTTTTGGTGTCTCTTGTCCACCTGTTCAAGCCGCCAGTAACGTGCACCTAAGGCCGCCACACCCGGCCCCTTCATCTCAGTTCTCGTATTTTCAATCAGATCAATCGTGTAGGGAAATTCCACCTCCATCATATCCTGGCAGATTCCATTTTGTCAACGGTACAGATACTGGTAACTTTCATAGTGATCATGACCGAATGCATGTACCCCCGCAGGATGACAGCTGGCGCTTTCCACCCCCTCCGTTCTCTGGTAAAGATCTTGATTTTATGTAATTCAGTTACTGATTTTTGGAGTAATGCATACATTTGCCGCCCAAATTTTGGAAAGTTTTCATTAAGGCCACCTAAACCTTTTTTTTGGTTTAAGCCAATTCTGGTTTAAAAAATATATTGATTTTTTTCAATGGCAAAATGCTCTTAGATTTAAAGCTTGTGTCACATCTAGAGTTGTAAAATGACAAAATTCCCTTTGAATTTTACTAATCAAATTTAGATAGATTTTTAAAGCATATTTGAGCAGATTCAAACTCTGGGAGTAGCAAAAACATAAAAAACCAGGGGCGTTTATGTCCATTTTATAATTTTTAGCAAGGTTTATATGCAAGAATCAGCATAAACAAAACCCAAATTTCAGTTTGTTAAATCGATTACCCGATAAAATATTGCTTGAAAGTTGTAAAATGACTGACTTCGTTTGAAGCTTCAGTCAAACCTCGATTTTTAAAAATGACAAAAAGCAACCGAAACAACCTTTATGAATCGGTAAAAACGTTTTGTAGTTTTAAGGTATTTTTTGTCATTAGAAGCGACGAAACGTTTAAACATAGGGGGATTTTGTCATTTTACACAATTTTGAGCAAGTTTTTCTCAGCCATTATTGGCATATAGAAGGAAATTAAATTGATAGTTGGGTCCACTCATAAGTTGTTTTGATTCTAAACTGGCCTTAGTGATAACTTTTGAATTCTCAGATACGTTATTTTGTAACGAGTATTCGTATTTCTGAATGTTTGGTGCTGTTAACAGGTCCATGTCATCCTGATGGTCCCAGAGGACGGTATCCTCCCAATACGTATGCAGGCCCGCATTGTGAACCTCCAATATCCAGTAACAACTGGCATTATCCAGTAAGACCTCCAACTCATAGAGATATGGCACCTCATAGACCATACCCCGAAGCATCTGTTCATATGTCGGCTACTAGAGGTTTGCCCGTGTTCTTGTATTAATCCATTTTTTAATGTTTAAGGGGTGTTTGGGATGGCTTGTTTAAACTTGTTTGCTTTATACGCGTTTTAAAAGCAGATTTGCACTTTTTTTCTTTTATTTAACTTATCTTTTATGTTGCAGCGCCTAACTTTTGGAGACCAAGGTGACACACATGAGAGGACCATCGTATAAATTTTCTTTGATCTTACTAAGAGACCATTCTACCGGCTTGTTACAAAATACCGTTGTATAATCTTCTAGAAGAAACCTATTGCATCAAACGTTGCACAGAAACCTATTACAAAATACCGTTGTACAATCTTCTAGAAGAAACCAAGATGCATAATTCCCGTGTAAATGCTTTATTTAATCAAGTGAACACACATCATCAGGATACAGTCAAAGCTACTGACACTCTTCCGGTGCATATGTCTGCAACATTTTGTTTCTGTAACGTTATATTCATGTTTTTAGCCAAACTGGTTAATGTATTTTAGTCAGGTGTCATTTGTTTGTAGTGTTGCTTAATTTAAACCTGATATTGGCTGTATATTCTGGTTATGTTTACTGGTTCAAAACTGAAGTATACTTGTTGCTTCTTTACAGTTACTTTGATGCTACACGTTGAAGACTGGAAGCGTAACTGCTCAAAACCACTGAAACTGGTTCGGCCTGGACTGCATATGTGTAAATATTAGGGTCATTTATCCATGCAAAGTTTTGACTCATCTCATGCCTAAATCGGTTTGGACCAATATGGATTTTGTTGACCCATTGACCAAAAACTTGACTGTTCTGAATATACCTAGTAACCTTCTGTTACCAGAACTTACTTACGTCCAGGATGTATTTTCATCGATGAAAGAATGAAAATATTGGACTACTTTTATGGCCTTGAACAAACAATCATAAATTCCTGGAATCTAAAGTTTAGCAATCAAACTACAAGGCTAAACCTTTGTTTACAAAGGAACAACCATGATACAAATATTACAACCAAATGAAAGTTCAACAAATCAATAAACTATATAAATTATTTTTTTAGATAATTTAATTTTCATGTAAATACAATCTTGCCTACCTAAGGCGAACTTGGTCTCCAAAATGTTTAACATTGCCTCCTGGGTTTCCTTCAAATCTTCCAACTTTAAAATGTTTGATCTCCTCAGCTCGTTGCGCTGCAGCCGTGGTCCCACCGATAGCCAAATCCACCAATATCTGCCCAACGACCGGAGCCATCTTAAACCCATGACCGGAAAATCCACCAGCAACAACCACATCTTCGTTAAACTCACCACCCAAGAAATCAATTATGTAATCCTCATCCGGTGTTATCGAATACAAGCAAGACTGAGTCATAACCGGCCCATCTTCCCAATTGATTCGGTCACCAAATCTTGATTTGATCCATTCTTTTAGATATCCAACAAGCTTCGCTGTCCCTTCTGCACCTCCAACTGCAGCCCCCCATGTCCTCTTATCTGGATCACATCCTCGGCCACCATGAATCGCAATTTTGATCAGATCGGGGAACTCCAATGCCGGTGTTCCATAGATATAAGGCTCGCCACAGCTTGCAAATGATGGAAAGCCTGCTCCTATGGTGAAATCAATCTCCTTACCTTGTTTAATTTTCCAGTAAAACACAGTTGTTTCTATTGGTTGTATCGGCAAAATCACGCGCCCGTTGCTAACCTTTTGAACCAGTTTACTCACCCATGCTCCTGCTGTGATCACACATTTCTTCCCCCTAAACTTCTCCCCCAATCTGCTACTCACTAAAACTCCACCTTAAAAGAATTCAAAAGAGAGAACAAGACTAATTGGTGATTAATATTTCTGTGTATTGAATAACTGAAAATTAGATGCCAATGAAAAGCAGACAATGCTAACCAACTAATGACGGTGTTCATTGGTTCGGATATTGGTTTATTCGGTTTTGAATCATTTTTGACCTAACCGAAAATTAAACAAAACTGAATTACACATGTATGTGTCTTAACCGAGCCGAAGTTGAGCAATTTCTTTGGGTTATACGGTTTGGTTATTTGTTTAAACCTGTTATTATTCAGTTTATTTGATTGTTCGGCCCGGTTATCCTATAAGCAAGATTTGTGGAACCGATAACCAAACCGAAATGACAAAAACTGAATTCACGATTCAGTGTGGTTATTTGTTTAAACTTGTTATTAGTTTTGTTATTCATAAAAGGGTAGCGGCGCAGCTTGTTGCCCGATTACCTTCTATCTCGATGTAATTTCCATTTGGAAACTTAATATTTCAAATAAATTCAGTTATTCCAATTTCAATAACAATGTCATGTCATGTAATTCTTTTTTGTGCCCTGGATAGCCTTTTTAGGGATGATAATGGGCCGAGTATGGATCGGGTATTGCTAATCCCATACTCGGTTGTAAAATCTTGTACAATACCCGACCCACTACCCATCGGAAACTTTGTATTTTCAAAGCGGCGCAACTTGTTGCCCGATTACCTTCTGTCTTGTTGTAATTTCCATTTGGAAACTTCGTATTCTCAAATAAATTCAATTATTTCAGTTTTCAATAACAATGTCTTGTCTTGTAATTCTTTTTTGCCCCGGCTAGCCTTTTTAGGGATGGCAATGGGTTGTGTATGGTTAGTTCCATACCATACCCATACCTGGTTGTAAAATTTTGTCTCATACCCGGCCTATTACCCGTTGGATATCGGACATACCCGCAGGTATCGGGTATACCCGTTGGGATTTTCATGTGTGTGTATATATATATATATATATTTACTTTCCTTTGTAATTTTATGTTTTAAAAATCTATATAATACATAAATTATGATAAATAACATATATATCACCATCACAATCACCATCACCATATTTGATATATTTAAAAACGTGTGTATATATATACTATAATATTAATCTTAAAAAATACTTTTATATTTCATTGCATATAAATATTTAATAATGTCATCATCAAAATATATATATTTTAAATGGAATTTTTTTTTTTAAATAATAAAGCTACAAGAATGAAAGTTTACTAACATATATGAATACTTAAAAGTTTTTCGGTATATATTTCGGGTAAATGAGTGTATAGTTTCGGGTGATTCGGTCGGGTATCATCTAATACCATACCCGTCCCATACCCGCAAAATATTTTTTCCATACCCATACCCATACCCATACCCGACCTAATACCCGTCGGGTATCGGGTATACTCATCCAAACTGCTTCAAGTTTTGGGTATACCTCTGTCTTCATCTGTCTCAACATCAACAATTTCCATCTTATCCTTAAGCACTGCTCCATGCTTAATCGCTAGCGTTTGAAACATAGCAACTGCCTTAGTAGGTTTCAACACACCTCCAAGCTCCGTCACAACCGCGATCCAATCATCCGGAATCTCAACCGAGAAACACTCGTTCGCTTGTTCACGATCCAGAATCCGGTACCTATTCAACTGTTTTTCGCAGTTATCAATAACCGCAACCAGAGAACTACTCTCCTTAGGACCTAAATCCAACTGTTGCGTCTTGAAGTAAACTTTGTAACCGATTTCCAACTCAGTCTCTTTCCACAGCTTCTCAGATTCAATCACCATTTGAGTATAGTATGGTTCGGGGTAAGTTGCTCGAATTGTTCGAGATTCGCCATGAGATGATCCGCGGTAGTGTAGGAAGTCAAACTGCTCGAGAAGTAAGGTTTTGTGACCGGATTTAGCTGCTTGATATGCAGCTGAGCTGCCCATGACGCCTGCACCGATGATGATTATGTCGAACTGATTCATATCTTGATTCCAAGGGTTGGGGAGTTGTAGAAGACTATACTGTAGAGAGAGAGAGAGAGAGAGAGAGAGTATGATTGGTGAAACTGAAGAAGACAAATAAGAGATAAAAGGAATCTGTTGATGTTTGTTACTACGCACGTTGTTGATGAGATAATGCACGCTGATCTGGTGGGCCTCAAATAGATTCTCATTAGGCTAGAGGGTATGGTTATGGTCTTTCAAGGAGGATGATCCGCCACGTAAGTGTCATGTCACATAGTCCTCCCAAGATGATCCATCCCACAAAACTAGAGGGTATGGAGGATGGTCCTAGATGATCCTACACCACCACTTTAATGTTTTTTATTTTTTTTAATCTTCTACTTTTTATCTAATTCATACATCATTTTATTTATTGGGCCGGTTATATGTTATATTTGCAACTGGGCTCTTATGTTTGCAACTGAGCTTATGAGTGTATAAAGTGTGCAGGTTATAAGTTCAGGGGGCAATCGGTAACATTTGTTGGTTTGTGGTATAAAAGAGAAGAAGCTAGGGTTCTGGATGATTCTATCTCTCACACACTAGTCTCTCACTTCACCTACCTTTCATATCTCAGTCTGTAACAAATAAAAATTCTGAATTTGATTTTTTTTAAACGGTCATCTTCAAACAGTCCCCACTTTTTTTTTGTCATTTTGTGCGCGTCGCAAACGTCTAGTTGGTGCCGGAGAGGACGGGGACCGGGGGGGGGGGGGGGATGGTGTAGCGGCCGGCGACGATCCACGACGGTATGGGGACGTCCCCCATACTGCATAGCCTTAGGGGTAGGGGTGGTCATCACATGTACAAATTTCATCGGTCACAATATCCAATCAAGTTCCGCTATTTCATCAACCATTATTCCATCACTCATAAACTTTTTTTGGTGAAAGTGGTCATCACTTGATGGAATTCCATCACTCATAACTTTTTTTTTATTTTTTTTAAATTATAAATTAACAATAAAACACTAAAATTATAAATTATAAAATTCATTTAAATAAAACCTAAATTACACACTAAAATAACAAAAAAGAAAAAAAAAACTAAACACCGGAAAAAAAAACCTAAAAGAGTAAATTACAAAAATCGTCCTTTATGTTGACATTAGATTACAAAGTATGTCCTTTATCTTTAAAAAAGTGCAAAAAACGTACTCGATGTTTGCAAACCTCTACACATTATGTCCTTTATCCCTAACTTAGTTATTTTTCATTGTTAAATGGGTGTGAAATGACCTAAATACCCTTACTTTTAAATAAATAGCTAAAAAGTTAAAAGAAATATAACTAATATTTAAAAATTTATGTGGGACCCACCACCCACCCCACCCTCTTCATCTTCCCCAATCTTCACAACCTCCATCTTTTGCCACCACCACCACCTCACCACCATCTTCTTCAACGGCGAGATCCTGCAACGGTATCCGTTATTCGACCGGAGTTTGTTGCTAAACGACGTCGTTCACAAATCTGATTCGAAGCCTGTATGGTATCCTCTTCGGAAGCTTTTCAAGCTTGAAACGGAAACTGAAACTGCGTCCTTTTCGTCATCAGAATCCGACCATCTCAACGGAGCTACTCCATCTGGAAACCGGAGATCAAATCCGTTACGAAAAAGAGCAATTCAACCGGAAGTTGTTCGAAACGGTGGAGGTTTCGGAATCTTATTAGCCGGAGTAACAGCGACATAAGTGTAACTGCCGGTAAGGATGCTTCCGTTATCATTGTCCGTCAGTTAAAGGCGACGAAGAAGAGGACGAAAAATGTGAAGAAGGTTGAGAAAACGACGAAAGTGGAACCGGTAACTGTAACAGATGAAGTAAACTCCAGAAATAAATTGGATAAAACGATTACGTAAGGGAATAGGATTCAGTCGTACCTCCGTATAAACCAGATCTGGTTGGATTGAGTAGGAATTTGCATCCGTTTTGAATTGGATGATTGGATTGGATTGGATCTGCTGTTATAAGGTTTATCATACTATATACAGTATATATGATTAGTGAATGATTATATGTGTAGGAAAAGTGTAAAATACAATACGGCTTAACGTACATCACGTACGACAACGTGCGTGATTAATGTTTTAATCATGCGTGATTAATGTTTTTCAACATGTGTGATTTGGGTTTTTTTAGTTTATAATGTGCGTGAGTTTCAAATGAACGTGCATAATTATCTGTCGTACGTGATGTACGTTAAGTCGTATTGTACGTTAACCTAACCTTATATGTGTATGTATTACATATATGTTCATATACAATGTATTGATGGTAGTGGTGGTGGTGATGGTGTTGGTGGAGGTGGTGAAAATTGGGGAAGATGAAGAGGGTGGGGTGTAAATATTTAAATACTAATTATATTTCTTTTAACTTTTTACTTATTTATTTAACAATAATGGTATTTAGGCCATTTCACACCCATCTAACAATGAAAAATAACTAAGTTAGGGATACAGGACATAATGTGTAGGGGTTTGTGTTGGTGCATATTTGTGACAACAGCTTAGATTTGGTCTTTGGATATCTTGTAATTAGTTAAATGATAAACAGTTAGCGGGTTTAGCTTTGTATTAGTGAGGTAATTGAGTTTGGGCTAAACTAAACCCAGTTTGGGTCATAGGGGACGAATTGGGCTTGCCCATGTAGTAAACCCTAGTCCAACTTGTAAACCTTGTGTTATATAAACAAGGTTAGGCTTTAGGGTTTAGTCAGTTAATCAGCCAAAAACAGTTTGTGAGAGATAGAATTTCGTGAGAGCTAGTACTTGGACGAAATTAGGGTTTGTGAGGGATCTTGATTGATTGTAATCAGTTTGATAGATAATCAATAAAGATCCGGTTTGAAAGTGAATTGCTGATTTCTGTTTCTACTCAATTCTGCTATATTCTGATCAAGAGGATTCCGCACTCTTGATTGGATTGACAATTCTGTGAAGATCCATACACATCAAGGGGACCTACAATTGGTATCAGAGCTTTAGGCTCTTGAAGGCTCGGTTCAGAATTTGTTGCTGCAGAAAAGGGTGGATTTTCGGTTTGTTTTGAAAATTTTCGAAAAATTTGAGTTTTGTTCGTGGGATTTTCGAAATTTTTGGCCTATTTGATCTGTTTGCATATTTAATTTTGCTGTTTAAGTGTTTTTGATTGCAGGTTTGGTTGATTTTTGAAGGATTTTGGCTAGAAAGTCTTGAAGATTCGAAGATTGTTCTTTGTGTTCTTCGTGTTCTTCATATTTTCTTCAGAAAATTCGACTGATTTGGTTGTTTAATCTTGCAGGATTCTGTTAGAAAAGATCTGGAAATCTTCAGAATTTCGAATAGATTAAGTTTCCATAATTTTTTAGCAAAATTAATAATTCCTCTGACAAATCAGAGAAATTATCTGATCCAGCAAATTTAACCTCGGTGACCGGTGAAATTAAATTTCCCAATTATCTGATCCAGCGAATTTAACTTCGGTGACCGGCGAAATTAAATCCAAAGGCGACTTTGGTAACCGTATAATTGTCCTCAGCGAAATTATTACGGTGATCGGCGAAATTAACCGTCGTGCCAGCGAAATTGACTTGCCAGCGAAGTTATCTAGAGAAATTAACCAGCAAAATTAATTTGATCAGCTAGCATATTTATTCCAGCGAATTTAAAAATCTAGCATACTTATAATTCCTCTACCAGCGAAATTAAGTTGGTTTGCCACCACAACGAAATTAACTTGATTTGCCAGCATAATTAGCGTGACACAGTGAAATTAACTTGGTTTGCTAGCAAAATTAGCTAGAGGAATTAAAATCTAGCAAAATTAAAAAGGTGGAAGATTTTTTGGCAAGCGTAAGGAAAAATTAACGTTTTCGGGAATAGAAAGTGATCCATAGCTCGTTTGACGAAACCGTTTGCACCATTGAACTCGGTTGATTTTGACGAAACCGTTTGCACCATTGAACTCTGGAAAATCCTGAATTCGGTTTTTGACATTATATATCATTGGATTCGTCTTTTCGAGACGATTCTAAAGGTGTAATTTGGTAACCACTGTTTTCGGAGATATTTTGTACTGTTTTCTCAGTCTGCAACGTTTAAAATGTCGAACATGACCAACTTGAATACTCCTAAGATGATGAAGGTGGAGAACTATCTTACTTGGAAGGACAGCTTCAAATCCTTCATTAAATCTCAGGATGCACGCATGTGGATATGTATTGAAGATGGGTACGTAAACCCAGTACATGATTTTGAGGGCAGACCACGAGTAACAGCCTATGTCAACATGAAAGCTGATGATAAAAAGACGTACGAGGCTGAAAAGAGAGCCTTGGCTGCAATAAAGACATCCTTACCTGATAGCATCAAGCATATCTTCAAGAAGTACACAAATTCAAAGGATATGTGGGATGCATTAGAAAAGCGATATCAGGGAAATGAGAGTGTCACTCAGGCATTTATGGCAGAGATAGTGCCAGTTGATGAGGCTGAAACTAGTGTGAGTGATGCTGAATCTGAAGTGAAAAATGTTGAAGCAAAAGTGGATGCTGAAGTAGAGAAAGAGAGTGAAGCTGAACAGGTTGTTGCTGATGAAACTATAGAAGTTCATGAGGAAGAGGTACAATCTAATTCTGTATGTTTAAGATGTCGTGAATTACAGGGTGAGGTTGACAGGTTGAGAACACAAAACCAAAGTCTGGTAAGCGAGATGTCGAGCATAAAAGAGTCAAATTTTTTCGCTAAAAGAAACGAATCTTTATACTTGAAGAAGATAAAGGGCTATGAAAGTGAAATTGAAGCCTTAACATGCAAGTTAAATGAAAAACTTCAAGTAATAGATTTAGCTCATGACATGATGGCTGAGAAAACAAAAGAGATTTCTGAAAAAAACAAAGAGTTGTCAGATGCACAACTCCAAATTGTTGAACTTGAAAAGAAATTAAGTAAATTCAGAGATTCGTCTTTTGTAATGAAACACACGATGGGTGGGTTAAAGAAGAGTAATGACAAGACCACTGTGGGCTTCCAGGGCTTTAATGAAGTCCCACCTCCTCTTAGTCATGACTATTCTTTCCTCCCCGATGAAGATGAGCTAGCAGACTATATGTCAACCGCATCAAGTAGTTTCGGATCTACATCAAGTCAAGGTGAGAGGTCTGAGAGTAATGATGCTAAGAAGAACAATAACAGGCAACATTTGAAAAAGGAAAATTCACCTCCTAAGAGCAAAAAACAAACTTTTGTTAAAAAGATTAATTTTGTTCAAGGTAGTGATATGAAAAATGAAACCGCTGTTATTGAAAAAGAATCAAATGTAGAGTTTGCTAAAAATAAAAACAAAGAAAAATATGAAATTAAGCAAACTGAACAAAATTCTTCCAAGGCATCATCACCATCTGATAAGGGATCTACCTCAGAGACTCCATCTAAGAAGTCTTTGAAAAGGAGATCGTGCTTCCGGTGTCACATAAAGGGACATGTAGCTAGCTGCTGTCCTAACAAAAATAGTGAAGCACAAATGAGTGACAAACAGAGAGGGAAATTACCAGAGAAGAGTGGTGATAGTGAGGAGAAAGGGTCAAATTCTCCAAAGAAATCTGCTCCTAAGCAACCACAGAATGTTGCTGTTGGTGTAGATAAGGCTGGAACAGGAACTCCACAAGTTCCACGTTTTCAAAGAAATCAACAAAGATTTCAGCCTAGATCTCCACCAGGCAGATATCAGAGACCTAGAAGCAGTTCACCTAGAATGAACAATTATAATTCAAATAATTTCAGAAGTCAAGGTCAATATCAAAATCGATACCAGAATAATGGTGATCGAACTTTTTATAACAATGGCTTTAGAAATTACAACAATAATGCTTCTTGGAATCAAAATTCAAGGTTTCAAAACCAACATTTCCAAAGGTCAAATAGTCCGAATGTATATAGGAACCCTCAGGACCTGAGACCTTATGGAAATCAAAATCAAATTCCATCAACAGGTCTGAGATCCAAGACTCCAGTTAGGAGTAATGGATATTGGATGGATGTTCCAGTAGTTGGTGAATTTGGACGACCCAAGACCATTAAGGCTTGGGTCCCCCAATCTAACTAATTTCTTAAGTTAGTGTGTGCAGGAGCTGCTAAGGAGGATTATCAACTTATGTTGATAGTGGCTGCTTCAGGCACATAAAGGGGGGGTGTGAGATTGTTGATATATATATATTTTTTTAAATGATTTAAATTGAAGTTCAAAGTGCTGAGTCGACACAGAAGATAACCTGGCAGATCTTTATACTAAAGCTTTTGACAGGGCTCACTTTGAACACTTAGTCGAACTCAACGGGATGAGGAATCCTGAATAACTGGTTTTTCATAAGAATTTTTGTAAATAGTTTACTGTTTTTCTTAAAAATCAAAAATAAAAAAAAATTGAAAAATCAAAAACATAAAAAAAAAATTTGAAAAATCAAAAATGAGTTATCACTGTGTGAAAAAGGAGAAATGATAGTACATCAGCAAGTTAGTTAGACTGTCACACTGAAATTGAACATAAATTGCTTAAGTGTGGTAGCAGCTTCAGTATATGATGTACCAGTAGGCAAAAAGCATGAAATAATCAACTTACCACTGTGATATAAACTTAAATGAACTGAATATGAGTGGGGAACACATCAGTGGTGTATGGTTTAATGACCTTAATTCTTGCGTTGATAGATTGCGAAAATCTGAAGTTTTGGGTCTTTATACTGTTATTTCATCTGGGGATATCTTGGCTGTCCTTCTGTTCAGAACTAAAATTGTACATGACTCCAAGAAAGAAAGTCACTTGGAATTAGCTCATTTCTATTTGAATGTCTGTATGTTGTCCCGATACACACAATTTTGATCTGATTCTGAAATCTTCTCTGAAAAAAAGTCGTGTACCTCCTCTGCTGCATCCAGATATATGCTGACCTGGAGGTGCTAGGCAACGACAGCTTTTGCTGCATCCAGATACATGCTGACCTAGCTGTACGTTGTCGCGCTATAGATCTAATACACCCGAAAGAGGCCCTCAAGTGCCCAAAAGAAACCCAAGAAACCTATATCAAACTGAGTAAAACTCATTTGATCTGTATATTATACCATCTCTGCTAAAGATCTATTCTGTTCTCTTCTCAACCTATTCCCAGTTAAGATTTCAGAAATCTGGATTGGACTTGTGAAATATGTGGTAGGGAAGATACTTGCATGATAGAGTGTGTTGTTTATATTTCCAGGATTTGATTAGTATTTATTTGGGTGTTCATAGTTAAGCAATCAAAACTTGATAAAACAAATTATATGCAGACACAGTCAGGATATCTTAAAGTATGACATCAGTATACTCACCTACTACGATGAATCTTTGTGCATACCTTGATCGTGGGGGTATATCCTGTTGTGGGACACGCTAATATTTCAGTATAATAAAATTACCTTAAAGTATCATACGGTAATGGTACTTGAAATGTTCATGCATTTTGTTTAAATGGACAAACATACTGGTAATCGTCTTGAACTGCTTTTCACGAAAAATTAAATAAAGAATTATCTAATTGTGTGATACAGTTTGATTGTGCTGATATGATCTTCTTACCAGTGATTCTCACAAAAATAGAGTGTTTATTGTTTTTGTATTTACTTGCTTTCAGAAAAATATAAAAAACCAAAAATAGTGTCATTTTCTGTTTAAAATTCTTAACGTACGGAAAACTGTTATTCTTGGAGGAATTGTTACTGATAGGGGGAGACGGTGTTAGAAAGTGAGTTCAAAATTTTAAATCATGCAGGTTCTTGTGTGTTGGACAAAAAGTTTTGCGTGTTGGTGATGAATTTGAAAATGCTTAATCTGTTATACAGTTTAACTAATCTCTTGAAAAATAATAATTTATTTAACTTATGTTGAAAAATTCTTATGGTTTCTCGAGATGTTTGTTTTATAGTATACAGATTGAAGCAGTATGTTGCTGAGAAATTGCTGTGAAGTGTGAAGATGAGAGTTTGATTGGATGCATGGTAGAACCTCCTTTCTATATTGCAGACAAGATTGAAGAGATTGAAGATTGCTGTGCAAATGCTAAACTGGAGTTTACTCAAGTGCTAACGTGTTGAAGATTTGGTGATTGGATGCATCAGCTTAGGGGGAGTCTGGTGCTGACAGAAGCTATTGAAGCTGAAGCTATCCAAAGACCAAAGACAATGCAAGATTACTTGAAGATTGCAAGAAGACTGAAGACAAAAGACTAAAGACAAGACAAAGTTTTTATGAAGCTATTGTCAAGGGGGAGTTTGTTGGTGCATATTTGTGACAACAGCTTAGATTTGGTCTTTGGATATCTTGTAATTAGTTAAACGATAAACAGTTAGCGGGTTTAGCTTTGTATTAGTGAGGTAATTGAGTTTGGGCTAAACTAAACCCAGTTTGGGTCATAGGGGACGAATTGGGCTTGCCCATGTAGTAAACCCTAGTCCAACTTGTAAACCTTGTGTTATATAAACAAGGTTAGGCTTTAGGGTTTAGGTTAATCAGTTAATCAGCCAAAAACAGTTTGTGAGAGATAGAATTTTGTGAGAGCTAGTACTTGGACGAAATTAGGGTTTGTGAGGGATCTTGATTGATTGTAATCAGTTTGATAGATAATCATAAAGATCCGGTTTGAAAGTGAATTGCTGATTTCTGTTTCTACTCAATTCTGCTATATTCTGATCAAGAGGATTCAACACTCTTGATTGGATTGACAATTCTGTGAAGATCCATACACATCAAGGGGACCTACAGTTTGCAAACATCGAGTATGTTTTTTGTACTTTTTGAAGATAAAGGACACACTTTGCAATCTAGTTTCAACATATAGGACGATTTTTGTAATTTACTCAACCTAAAAAGACCGACTTAAACGGATGGCATCTCCTACCCCCCACCTTTCACAAATCTCACGTTTTTGTTGAATTACGACCGACTTAAACAATTCTTCAAGATTGGTGTGCGGCTCACACAAGATTTTTAAATCATTTTGCCTTTCTATTGATTTCAAGTGTCCTATATATGCCTGCTCGCGTTGAAGTTTTGTCGACACAAGTTTTTCTCTTCTTTCTTTGGATTCACTTATTTCCACCAATTTCGCCTCTTCGATTTTGAAGATCGACTCTGCCACTGCTTCCTTTCCTTTACTAGACGATTCACCACTTTTCTTGCGGCGCAACATTGTAGGTGTATCTTTTTGAACAGGTTCGTCAACCGGTTGATTGGGTTCGCCAATGGGGTCATCATTCAAATTCATTTGTGGCAAGTTACCCGACGCGGAAGTTGTGTAGTTCCCCGAGTCGGAGGTCTTTGATCTATTCGGACCCCCTTTTTTTGGAGCCGTACCCATGTCGACCAACTCAACCGGTACCCACTTCGGGTGATTTCTCGCAACCTCCCATGCCGCAATGTGTGGAAAACTCCTCTTGTTGTATGTTCGGCAATACTCGGCGATGGCGGATTGCATGATAGTATTTTCGCTTGCTCCACTTTGTGGATTTCGGTTCTACAAAAAATAAAAAAAATTATTTATTCGAACTGTTTTTTTAAATGATTTTTATAAAACTGTTTTGTTAAAAACTGTTTTTTTTTAAACTGTTTTTTACTGTTTTTATTAAAAAATGTAAACTGTTTTTTTAAATCTGTTTTTGGATTGAGTTGGAGAATTTTTGGATTTTTTGGATTGAGTTGGAAGAATGTTTTGTGGATTTATATAAATGGTAACTTTTTGGTTTTTTCAACGCGTCAAAAACTCGACGCGTTACAAAATTAACGCGTGAAAAAGCTTGGTGGCGGCGGTGTTTGGTTAAGTTCCACGCGTGAAGAATGGGTATTGTAACAACCCGACCTTTCGGGTCATTATAATAAGAAATGACAGATGACACATTTCTTGCTTAACTACTTGTACTCCCGAGATTCCGATTATCGCGAAGGGTTTAAGCTATACTTTTACGCATACTAAACGCATATTACAACGCTATTTTACAACACTTATTCAAAACGCAGTTATCGCAACTAAACGATATTTATAACACTTACTATTTAACGCATTTTATCACTTGGTTAGACTAAACGCTATCTCAACGCAAACTCGAAACGCGGATTTTCTTTATGCTTTACTATTTGTGTGAATATTTGTGTGATTACTTGTTTGATGTTATGAGGTTATCTCAACGCAACTGATGCGTGTGTAGTGCGATATATTTTAGATGTATATTTTAAGCCCTTTTTACACTTTTTACCCAAGTTTTAAATTTATAAAACACGATATTTACTAACACTAAACACACATATGGGTAAGTGCACCCATCGTGGACGTAGTATAGTGTTGGTAAGATACCGAGGTCGTCCAAGGACACAAGAGCTTTTAGTACGGTTTATCCTCAACGTCTAATCAAATAAAAAAGTTAGAAAAAGGTTTTTAAACTATGAAAATAAAAGTAACTAAAATGCTGAAAAATAAAATAAAAATAAAACAGATAGACAAGATGAATCACTTGGATCCGACTCGTGTGTAGTGTAACCTTTGATTATTTTTGCACTTTTGCACTTGTTTAAGAGATTATCTTAGTTATTGTAGTAGGCCCCTCTTTTGAAGGTGACGTTACCCTCAACCCAATAGTTTGAGTAAGCAAGGATACAATCCTAAAGGGTCGGATTATTGAAAGATAATTAATTAAGTTATTAATGCATAATGTGGTAGGCCCCTCTTTTGAAGGCGGCGTTACCCTCAGCTAAGTAGTCTGAGTCAGCAGGGATACAGTCCTAAGTAGCTAGGTTAGAGTTTTAATAGTAGTTTAACTTATGAGGGGATCAAAGAGTTTGGACCCCCGCCATCCAATACCTTTGGGTATTGAAGGAGGTCCTACTAAATTTGACCCAGGTCCTTTGCAGGATCTATACACTGTACAATGGCAAGACTCTTACCAAACCGTTCCCTTAACCCCCGACTAGGTAGCCAACATACCTCCATATAGACCGTGGAGATATGAATGGTGAAAATCTTTTATTTTATATAGACAGTAAAATAATGCCAAGACACCACGGACAAACGATAAGGAAGAATCACCTTCAACATAAGAAACTAGTAATTAAAGTCATTAATACAAAACCAATTAAAAAGTGCAAAAGATTAAAAATAAAAAGTATTACACTAAACACTTGTCTTCACCAAGTGATGTAAGAGACTTAGGCAAACATGGCCTTTGATTGTCAAGAACTCTTACGATCAATCTTGGATCCCAAGACGACTCACACACTCTATGATGGACAATGGATGATGGTGGTGGATGATGGTGTTGTGATGGTGGTGGGTGGTGGGTGAAGTGTGAGAGAGGTGGTGTGCCAAGGGATGAGTTGCAAGAGCTCCAAACACTCCTATTTATAGACTGAACAGAAGCTTGGGCACGGCCCTGTGCCCGCTGGGCACGGCCCCGTGTCCATCTGACACTCTATCTCTTCATTAATTGTAATTCGCAATTACAATAAATGCGCCTGCAGCAAGTTGACCACGCCCCCGTGTTCGCTGGGCACAGCCCCGTGGTGGGCAGTAGAAGCTTCTATAGGTTTGTCTTTTCTGCTGCTTCTTGGGCACGGCCCCGTGCTCGCTGAGCACGGGGCGTGTTCAGTCTTCTGTTTTCTTTGTTTTGCTTGGGAGGATGCTGTTGGGGGGTCGGGCATATCACTTTTGTTCCTTTTCTTGTATTTATGTTAGATTTTGCTGTCTTTTTGCTTCTTTTGTTATTTTGAGCTCTTTTAATCCTGAAAATACAAAAGGAAGACAAAAGACAGCAAAATCTAACATAAGTACTAAAAAAGGGTTAGTTTTAAGCCATAATTGATGTAATTTATATGTTGCATTTTGTGCACATCAAATGCCCCCACACTTGAATCTTTGCTTGTCCTCAAGCAAAACTCTTTATAATGTGGCTTTATTCACTCCCAAATGGAATGGGTAGAAGAGAAGGTTTTCGGGCTTGTCATAGAGTGTCGGGAATTCCAAGATTATTTAGGTTTTATTTTTATTTATTTACAATCCTATTCGTCATGATTTATTAAAAACTTTTCATAAGATAAATTATTTATTAGGGCATAACATACCTTTTTTAAAATTCCATTTATATACAAGTTCACATACCTCACGGGGGAATCACTCAACACTCGGCCAAAGGTGTATTTTTTTAGTGAATCACTCGAGAGTGGCATGGAACTTACTCCTACCATAAGCTTGCCAAGCAATCAATCCTCCTTCCTTTTAACTTTATACCTTTGTAAATATCAAGAGGACTTTTTGGGTGAAGGGTTAGGCTTGGGCTAAAGGTAGGTGGTTGGGTTAGTGGTTAGTAAAAGGGCGAAAGGCGTAACAAACGTCGGTTTTTGAAAGACTTTTATTTTTTTATTTTTTTTTATTTTTTTCACATTTTTATTTTATTTTGATGAACCATTTGTTTCAAACAAAGTTATTTTTGATGAACTTGTTTGTTTGTTTGGTTTCATCAATATATATATATATATTTAGTAAGGAAGAGTCATTAGAAAACCAAACGTTGTTACTAAAATAAAGGGTTAAAAAAAAAAAGGTTTAGGTGGGTAAAAAGGGTGATGGTTTTGGGTTAAGAAATGAAAAGGTTTAGGCTCAAAGGGGTTAACTAGGGGGATTTTGGGTAGGTGGTAAAAAAATGAAAAATAATGGTGTAGAAAGAAAAAGGGTTAGTCCTAATGCCTCCATCATTTACTTACTCGGGTTTAAGTTGGTAAGGACTGGGAATGTATTGTTGTGGCAAGTTCTAGAGTCGTACGAACCATGCGGCTATTCACACAAGAAACAAAAAATGAGCATTTAGTGTAAAGATATGTATTTGTATGCTCGTTAAAGGCTCAAAACTCACTTTTGTGGGAAAGGGTTTTTTATGTGATCAAGTATATATAATCAAATTTTAACTAAGTTTGTCATGCCTTTTCGTAATTTTCTTATGTTGGTTCTTTTTATCACGATGCTATCGGTTGTAAACTTGTAAAAATATAACCTTGTTAGAACTTGAATTCCCAACTTAAACTTAGACAAGTAAAAAAATGAAAATTTTTGAAAAAATTTGGGGTGATTAGCGGTTCCAATAGAGTTTTGTGTAAGGCTTGTTATTAGGGCTTGCAAAATTCAAGGTTTTAGCATCCCCCCACACTTAAATTACACATTGTCCTCAATGTGTCCCAAAAATAAGTTTTTAGGTTGATTGAATGTGTAAAATGGTGTTAAAAGCAAAATTTTATGTTACTGGCATCCTGGACACGGCCCCGTGTTCAGGTGCCAGTGACAAAAATCAAAGAAACGAAACAGAAGCCTGGACACGGGGGCATGTTCAGCGAACACGCCCGTTGTCCAGTTACCTGAACTGGGCAATTTTCTGCAAAGTGTGTAGCACGGGGCCGTGTTGGGCGGACACGGCCCGTGCTGAGCTTACTGTAATGAAGAAATTGTTGTCGGATGGCCCTGTTTTCGTGCATGGGGCTATGTTTCTCGTTTCCCTTGTTATCCTTCACCATCACGAGTGTGTTTTATTTATTACAACACCATCCAAACCTTAAAACCATCATTTCATTAAAAACCGTCATAGAGAGAATTACATAGTCCTAAAAAATTAAAAACAAAGAAGAAATAAAAAAGTTAAAAGTCCTAAATTAGGTAGGTCTAGTGATACATAAAATTATCATAAGGAGTCCTAGTTTTTCATTAAGAACCAAAATTCCAGGAATAGATTCTCGGTATTTGTAGTAGGACTCTTGGCCGAGGGTTACCTTCCTAGAGGTTGTTAAAGCCATTCTTCTATCTCTCTTGGGAGAAAGAAGGCAGCCTCGTTTTCCTCAACATCTTGCGGAGGAGGAGAGACGCCAACCGGGACTCCTTGCAATATGTCTCGCGGGGGTCCCGGATGCATAGCATACCACTCAGCTGGTATGATGACTTCAGGCACCACGTTCCATGCCCTTTGGGTTATTATAGGTACCAAAGGAGGAGATGCGAGAATGTTCAACCTCTGGTGCAAGAGGTTGACCTCCCGGAGATACCCTTCCAGTCCCACCGTTAGATGGTTGATACGGTCGACCAATGCTTCTTCCACCCCTGTCATTTCATCAATGGCTTCTCTTAGGGCGTAAACATAGTTTACAAGAGAATCTTCCGCCGTTGATGACCTCCTCCCCTGTCGGTTGCTCCTTGCGTGTGATGAAGACGTTCCGCTTGTTCTGCTTGCCATTCTGGGAAGACAGACCGAAAAGAGCTCAATTTTTGCAAAACAGTCCCTCGGACACGGCCCCGTGTTCACTGAACACGACCCCGTGTCTAGGTGTCTGTAAGTTTTTAAACCAAGGAATCTTGAAGTCTTAAATTATTTTCCTGGTTCATAGGTTAACTTTAAGCACAAATAATTTAAAACAAAGTTTGCATAACTTATTTTAGACAAGATCCCTTGAATAAGAACTTTACAAACACTACATTAAAGGTTGGAATCATGAAGTTTCCAACTCTAATGGAGGTGTTAATTGAAAATTGAGGAAGAAGGTAATGGACAAAAGTGGAAAAGACAAGATGGTTCTTGAGAACCTTCTTTTAGAACATACCTAGGATAGTATGAGTGAAGATCTCAGGAATCTCTGTCTTTTGAAGTGGTCCAAATGAGCATGAATCATGCTGCACTTATAGAAAACGACAGCACGCTGGACACGGCCCCGTGTCGGCTGGACACGGCCCCGTGTGCAGACAGAATCCTGACACATTTTTGTCCGTATTCTGATAAAATCAGAAGAGAATCTTTGGGTGGACATGGGGGCGTGTTGACCTGGGCACGGCCCCGTGTCTGGAGGCTGTCTTATAGAGTTGCTTATTTTCAAGGAACTAATCCGGATCGGGTGGTTCCTTACTGGATGGTGTTGGTGCATTCATCTGTCGACTTCGTCTTATATCGAGTCTTGGATTCGTTACGGATTTGAACAAGATGGTGACATCATCAAAATGACATCATATGACATCAATGATGACATCACAATATGGCATGCATGAAATAGTTTGAAGCAGTTCGTTTGAAAGGGATCCGTTTGAACTTGTAACCGTTTGAAGGGTGACTATGGCACCTTCAAACGAAAGGGTACACCTTCAAACGAAAGGGTCCTCCTATAAATAGCCTTCATGTTCATTTCATTTGTAACTTTCTGGCTTGTGCAATGAAGTACTGCCGAAGTGTTGTCAGGTTGTAAATTGTTATAAAATCAATCATACAACAGTTTAAAGTGTGAATCTTGCTGAATTGAACTCTACACGTCTGTTTCCGCCTTTCGGGTTGAGATAAACTCTTCTGATCGACTCGTTCGGGTCTGAAAACGATCCTACAAGTGGTATCAGAGCTCAGGAGGAAGAGTTCATACCAATTCAGTTGCTTTTTCTAACTTCTACACCTTCTTTTCAAAATTAAATAAGTTTTCACGGTTAAAATCGGCTGAAACTTTCACAATGTGTGCGTAATTGTATTTTAACAAACCCTTGAGAATATCAGATCAAAACTCGAAGTAAAACAGGTAAAAATGGCTTGAAAACTGGTGTCCGTTTGAACGAGGCAGCAACATTCCGTTTGAAACTGGACTGACCGTTTGAAAATACATGGTATTCCGTTTGAAATCGACCGTTCCGTTTGAACCGACCGTTTGAAACTGATTTTTCCGTTTGAAATTGACCGATCCCGTTTGAAACTGGCATAGTTCGTTTGAAGCTAGCCATACTTCTTGAAAGTACACCGAGTTGTGTGTTTCATTAAAATAAGGGTGTCAGTACATTGGGAAAAGAGATCATGTGAATTAAATCAGATCGCATGTGTTGTTGACAGCTTTAGTGTGTTAGTTGGTCACGTGAGTGTTTCATTCAAGATTTGCATGTGAATTGGTTTGTCGGCTTGTTACATTCATCGATCAAACGAAACATTGTGTCTTGTGTCAGATTGCACGAGATGATCAGAACCATTAGTGTGTGCATGTGAAGTAAGATAAAGTGTCAGCTATTTATGTTGGAATTGTCTAGTTGCATGTGATCAGATTTGAGGTATTAAGTGAATTGTCGGCTACATGTGATCTGGTAAAAAAACAAAACATTGAAAATTGCATGTGTTGGGTTTATAAATAATTGCATGTTGTCTTGAGTCATGGTGTGAATTGATAAGGATCATGTGAATTGACTGCATATGATAAATCAGTCCAATCAAATTCGGTTTTACAACATAAGTCCACTAATTCAAACAATCATTTAATAGTGTTAATAGTGTTAAGCCCAAGACACTTGAAACACCTCTTGTTTCAACGGCCCAATATGATTTAAGTGGATCAAAATAAATCAGAACTATACATTTGCTATTTGTGTTGATATATGAAAGTGTCGGCCCAAAAAGATTGGGTTTATTGTCCATTTGTTTGAAAGGTCAATTAGTAATTACATATATCAGTTGAGATTATTGTTGTGAAGTTTGTTTGAAGTGTGAATTCAGGTCGGGTGAGTTTTCAGTTCGTTTAAAGAGTCATCAATTCGCTTGAAAGTTAGTTCCAATCCGTACGGTTTGGAGTTCAAAGGTTTCAAAGGGTCTGGTCGTTTGAATTTGATCCGGGTCATAGCAATCCGCACAGTGTGTCAACCTTCAGTCCGAACAGAATATTCATCAGTTCGAGTATCAGTCTTATTCGGTTAATTGATAAGTCTTTAAACTGATTGTATTTTGTTTGTTTGTTGTCAGGTGATTCAGGTGATCCAGGTGATTCGAGGTGATTTGTTTACCAGCTCGTTTAAAGAACAATTTGTGATTTCTTGAAAAGAATTATGGACAACGATTTTTACAACGCGTTTGCTACTCCATCTACTCCGGCTGTCATTGCTCAGAACATGAATCTTGAAAACGAAACCGGAACTACCCAAAACCCCCTAAACTGATGAGCATTGAGGAGTATTATGGATGGAAAGACAGATTTGAGAATTGGGTGCAGGCAAATCATCTTAGATCGTGGGAATGTATGTTGAAGAAATATGTGTTACCACGTACGGATTTGCAGGTTATCAAAGAGTTATCGGAGTTTAATGACAAAGAAAGAGATATGTACAGAGCTGAGAAAATGATGATCAGTCTATTACAGCAGGCAATCAAAGAAGACATCTTCATATTGCTTCAGCATGACAAAACGTCAAAATCAATTTGGGATGCTCTACGTGTTAAGTTTGAGGGTAGTGAGAACATGATTAAGAGCAAGAAAGCATTGCTCAAGAAAGAGTTTGATCTCTTTAGCAGTCTACCGAGTGAAGATACGAAGAAGCTGATTGAGCGATACTGCCACTTAGTGCGATCCATATCGATGCTGAGTATTACAAAAGATCGTGAAGAGTGGGTAGACAAGTTAGCGGATGCGTTACCGCAAAAAGAGTGGGGAACTTATTTGATGATTCTAAAGAATACGGGTGTTTATGATGGGTTAACGATTTCTCCATATGATACTGGTTCATCGGATGAAAGTACTGAAAAATCTGTAGAGTTTGATTAGTCTCCAACTGATGATAGCAGTGATGATGAGGAAGAAAGACATATTAATGTTGCTAAATCTCATCTTTCTCCTGAAAGTTTTCATTTCTATTTTGCAGATTGCTTGGAAAAACTAAAGGAGAAATGAGCTGTCAAAGAACAACAGGAAATGAAGACTGAAGGTGTTGCTGAGGAAAGTGTGGAGACTGCACAGCTTGATGAATCAGAGAAAGCGATTGAAGCTGAAAAGATCATTGAAGCTGAAAAGATCATTGAAGATAGTTGAAATTGAAAAGATTGTCGAAGTTGTCAAGCCTTGCTTGAAGTGTCTGGAATCTTGCAAAGAATGTGCAACTAAAGATGAGATGATAGCTGAATATGAGAAGAAAAAGGAGCAGTTGTTGTTCAATCTTAACAATGTGAAGGAATCTTATGACGTTTTGAACCGAACAGTAACCGGTCTTCAAAAGACTAACTCCGAAAGAGAGGATGCTTTGACAATGATGAATGCTGTTATGATGTCAAAGCAAAAAGCTATCAATTTCTACATTGAAGAGAGTGCAAAATGGAAGCAAGAGTTGGAAACGGAAAAGATTGAGAATGAGAGAATTAGACGTTTACTGCAAAGTTATTCTAGTTCTGTTTATCTCATTGATCGAATTTATCCGACTGTTGCAGGTTTTGAAGCTTTCCAAGATGACAAGCCAAAGAAGAAAGATAGTGGTAAGAAACCGACTGTTAGCTATAACAAGTGTCCGCCTCCAATCTGGGAAGGGTATTCTCCTAGAAAACCAAACGAGGAGCAACTTGAAAAAGTTGTCAATATAAAGCTAAAAACTGACACAACTGATGAATTACCAGAAAACATTGACGTCACGTTTACCTCGTCTGACACTGATCATGAGTCTGAGTTAATAAAAAAGGTGGTCGATCAGGTGTTGGATACTGATGAGGAGTCCGAGTCAAAGTCTGAGTCTGGAGGGTCAAATTTGTCAGTCAATGGTCCAAAGTCGTCGGTTAAACGGTCTTATAGTAAAGAATTTTTGTTATCGAAAGCAAATTTGGATGATGAAACGTTTGAAGTTGCATACACTTTAAATGATTCGGACAAATTATACTATGATAAAGAGTTTCCGATAAGAAGTGTTCGTTTGGACATGATCAAAAAGGTTTTCAAAATGACAGAAATTAATATTTCTAAAATAAAAGATTTAAATCTTAGTGGAAAACCTAAAAAATACCATTCAAGAGTTCAACAACGATTAAACAAGAAAAAAGGTTACAATTTTGGTACTGGTTTTCAAAAGAAATCAAACCATAAGCATAGCTACAAAAAGAAAGGTTTAGGTTTTATTCCATCAGAAAATGATAAAAATGAGAAAAATTCTAAAACAAAAACAGAATTTGTTTTAGGTGGAAGTGCTGAGGAAGAACAGAAGAAACCGTTCTGGAAACAATCGAACTGGAGTTTCTTGCTGAGAAGAGAAGGAATGGAACTGGAGTGTTTCATCCAAGAGAGACTCGAACCTGTTACAAATACAATGAAGTTGGTCACATTGCATGGAACTGTCCGAAAAATGCAAAGACAAAACAGGGAGTTTCTGAGAAATTGATTGAAAAAGTTGTTGATGTTGAACCACCAACCGAAAAATTTAAAATTTTTGAAAACTCAACTTATGAGGTTGGTGAGTGTTCTAAAAAGAATGTTTACAAAAAGAAAGCAAAGGACAACCAAGTGTGGGTTGTGAAAATGGTTGGTGAGAATGTTGGCGATGAATCTGGTTCCACAAAGCCAGATGAGCCACAAGTTGAAACAAAAGTTTCAGTGAATGATGATGACTTTCCATCACTGAAATTTGAAGAAATTGAAAAGAAAGTTGGTAAAGTTGAGATCTCGGATCAGTTTTACTCCGAGAAAAATGAATTCGACGTCGAGAAAAAATTCAATGGGAATGTTAAGAAAATTTTTGGGAAAATGCTTATTGGGAAAGCAAAAGGGGTTAAGGATCTTTATGCAACTAAAAAGGCAACATATAACCCTACTGAGCAAGAACTAAAAAGCCTTAAGTCTGAAAAGACTTGGGTGGAAATTCTTTTCCATTAATGTCTTAGGACTTTGCTGGAGCTTCCAGGTTGGTTAGTGCGAAGCAGGAATCGGCATCTTTGATTGGTAAAATGTTGTGTGTAGATGTTTGTTTCCTACACATGATACAGGTGTTTGTGTTTTTACAATTGGTACAAAGGATTCGTCAAGGTCATTGAATTGAACTTGATGTAATCTTCATTAAATTGGTTGATGAACAATACGATGAACCATACCTCTAACTTTCAAGTGAACCTACAAGTGGTTATAACAAACTTATTTTCCGGAAAAATCATTTTGATTAAAACAAACTTAAGTGTTTTGATAGGGGGAGTTCTGATTGTTTATGCCAAGTGAGTGGCGATTTGATGCGATTCGATAACGATTGTCACTTTATTTGTATAGTTTGTTTTCAATTTTCTTTAAATGTGTTTGCATTTTAGGGGGAGTAGAAATTTTCAGAAAATCCAAAAACATTAGAAAATTTGAAAAAGACAAAAACATGATAAAAACCAAAAATGAGTTTGTTGTGAAAAAGAGGAAATGATAGTACATCAGTGGACTATCACAACATGCTAAAGATTTGGAAAGTTTAAAAGTGATAAACAATCTTACTGCGGATGTGTCAGTAGATTTTTACACATTTAGTAAATTGTGAAGAGATATAAACCTTAAACAATTCAAACTTGCTTATCTTGTGGGTAACAACTTCTTGGATATATAGGTAACCCCTGAAATCTTGTTTGAAAGGTCCCTTATTCTGAGATACTAGGTCTTTATGCTCAGTGATATCTGGGGTATTATCCCGGGACTTCTGCTGTATGGAAGTACTGACCTAGTCCCCGGATAATACTTTCTACAAATGCTTGAAACACAGCACCACCCTCAGCAAGTTGATGAAACAATAAAATTGATAGTCACTGCTGTTGTAACAAAAGATCCTCTAAAGGGGACACACCAAAAGTCGAAGCCGTCATCTCTTTGCGTATACGGAAGTATCGACCTGAGCTCTCACGGCCCTCGCAATTAACCCCTTACAGATATCATCTGTGGTATACTCACCTGTAAGACTGAATATTGGGATCTGAATATGGGAGTATATTCAAGTAGTGGGACACACGGATAAGTTTAAGTGCTTAAAACATTAATATCGTATCTCGGATCAGTTGAACGTTGTGTGAAAATTTAAGTGGACCAGTATACTGACAATCTAGGTAAATTGTTTAGAACTTAAAATGAAATCAAGCTTAACGGTGTTGGTGATTTGTCTCATAAACTGATATGATCCTCTTACACAAACTCACAAAAATATTTTTTGTAAATATTTCTTCTATGCATTTCATTATATTTAAAAATCCAAAAGATTTTCAGTGTGTTTTAGCATAAATTTTTGAAAAAGTCAAAAAGATTTTCGACAACTGGTGTTGGAGAGCTAATTTTTCAAAATTCCGAGTGCTAAACATGATGAACAGATGGTTTGGGAGAGTGTGTTTTGAAAGAAAAATGATATTTCTTCAAATGGTTCAACAATAATTAATATTGTAAAATCATTCTTTGATTGTATAATTCCTGCAAGTGATTTAGTAGATGGTGAGATTGTTTTTACAAGTTATCATCAGAAAATTTATTGTGAGGTAAAGGATGTGCAGGTTTCTAAGAGATAGAGAGCCAGGTTCCGACACCTGAAGACTTTGTGATTTCAACATGCCAGACTGCGATCCCAGTACATCGAAAGGGGGAGTCTGAAGACATCCGAGCAAAGATTGTTAGTGGGGAGTCCGTTGATGATGAAAAGAGAAAAGAAAGATTTGAGGATGCCTTACAGTGTCAGATACTTCAAAGAGTTCCCAAAGACTGATAAAGACTGAAGACGTTGAAGACTCGACACTTAAGACTCGTCAACATCTGAGGGGGAGTCTGTTGGTGCATTCATCTGTCGACTTCGTCTTATATCGAGTCTTGGATTCGTTGCGGATTTGAACAACATTGTGACATCATCAAAATGACATCATATGACATCACAATATGTATAACAACCCTCGGTAAAACCGACATCCTCATAATATTTCTGACACCCTAATATATCTTAAAATATATCAATATGTCTTTATATGCACCCCGTATGTGAAAAACCGAGCCCGAAGTAGATCATATATATATAGTAAATTAAAAACAATAGAAATTAAGTTGAGGCGGGCCGCATGGGACCTCACCTCAATATAACGCGGGCCGCGCAAGGGTGTAACCAGACTTCTCTTAAACCATAAGTTCATGCGGGCCGCGTACAAGTTTGGTTAAGTTAAAGCGGGCCGCGAGTGTCCAGAATTGTGGCATAACCTGGTGCGGCCACGTGTTCGATGCGTTTCGAGCCTATATGGTGACCGGACCAAGCTACGCCGTTGACCCAGGTTGACGCGGGCCGCGTAAGGGTTGGCCTGTTCTTTACGCGGGCCGCGTGGAGACGCGATTACAACCCTATATAAGAAGGCAACGGGCTTTCAGTTTCCGTCCTTCATTTCCTTTCTTTCTTTCTTAAATTTCTATAGTGGCGTTACTATACCCGGGCATTATACCCCCTAAAATAGCGAGATTCTGCTACGATGTAAGTATTATAACCCCTGGAGACGTATTAGATACGCTGCCCGATTGATCTAGGGTTCCGTAACGGCTGTCGTGGTTCTGCCCGACGTAGTCGTTGGAATACCGTCTTGGGGAGAGTATTACTGATGTTAAAATGGGTTATTATACTAACACACGTGCATTTGTGTAATTTATAGATTATCTCCAGGAAACCCTTACGAAAAACCTAAAACAGCAATGTGAGTTGATTCACTTTTTGTAAACCTTTTTGTTTACTGTTTTTACAAAACCTCACTTAATTAAATACATACAAAGCAGTTATTGAGTATTTGTAAAGAATACAATTATAGTGGATATGTTGGAGTTTTGTATACAAAATGGGTTACTGGCGTGGTAACATCCCATAAGTTGAGTATGACCGTACCACTGATGTTAATTGTGATGTCTTGGATACAAATGTAATTGCGGATGTGCCCTCAATACTGCAAATTGGTTTTTACTTAAACTTGATTAAACCGGGAATCACTCACTAGTATTTTCCACTGACAAAATGTTTTTAAAACACGTTTCAGGTAACAATATGTGAAAGCCAAATGGAAGCCAGCTGGACAGCACTGGAGGCTTGGAAAAGTGGCAATAAAGTTACCTAATAATAAAATGGATGTTTTATTCAATAAATAGGATTTATTCCTATGAAACGTGTGTATTGAAAACTTGGGTTTTACCCATATGTTTAATGCTATAAAACATGGTGGTTTACTCTGATTAAATATATTTCCGAACTACGGTCCTGATGAAAATTTCCGCTGCCAAATTTGGATAAATAAATGTGATACCACCGAACTGGCTCACGGCCGCCCGTTCCCGGGAGATAGGGATCGGGGGTTGTGACAGAAGGTGGTATCAGAGCTATGCCACTGATTCAGCCACAGAAGTGTTCTGCTGACATCAAAATTCAAAGTGTTAGGAAATAAATTATGGAAATACGTGTATGATTGTATTTCTTGCTCTGTGTTATCTGACTATTTGTTAGTTTACAGTATGAGCGACCAAGGACCTTCTGACGCCTATCGTCAACTGTCTGGTTCGCCTAGGAGCGAAGGCACCTCCTCTTCTCAGCCTGCCCTCTCGGGGTATTCTGCTGACACAGAAGAAGGAATCTTTGTGTTTAAGGCTCAGTCTGAAGAGCCATTTCCTCAGAAAAAGAGGGGATGGTTCAGTAGGGGAGCGCACGAGCGTAGGAAAAGAATGAAAAAGTTGCAGGAACAGCGAGTGTTAGCCGCAGCAAAAAGAGAAACTGATGCTTATAATCAGGATATGCTCAATAGGGGTATCGCTAATATCCATATTTTAGCAACCACTGCTGCTGACCCAAACCTGGAACAAATGCTAGCACCCCAACCACAAAAACCAACCCATGGAAATAGAAAACCAGATAGAAATGCCTGATTTCAACCCGGAGGAGATACCTAGGGTACCTGCACCTGATCCTCTAGACCCAAACAACTACGACCCCTGGTGGGACGATGTTAGGGACTACGTGCAACAAAACCCAATACAGGAAAATGTGCCAATGCCCAACTTAGGAGCTTACCCAGGGTTAGATCCTCAAGATCCCTACAACATTAGTGATGCCTATGTTAGGGAAATTTTAGAGAATCCATACCCGTACCAGGACCCTATGCCTCCGTATCAGGAACCCGTACCCCAGTTTCCAAACCCAGTCCTAGAACCTGCACCCCCAATGAGTGCAGAAAATGTCCAAGAACTTAGGACTTTTGGGGAGGAAATTTTAGAAAGCAGTGATCGAATGCGACAGGTGGGAGAACGCCTCGTATGGAAATACGATGAGCGTAATATGGATTTTTGGATGAATCCATATCAGTGAAGGTGATGGCAGGAACGGTAGTAGTAGTAATAATAATAATAATAATAAAATATATGTGTGTATGTGTTAGAAAAAAAAAACAATACGGATGCCTACTATTAGTATTGTAGCTTTACATTCCAGTCAGTATTGTAATTTAAATTTCAGTACTAGTGTGTAATGATGCATACTATATAAATAGAGTAAAAGTCGCAATGCTCGACGCTTTTGGTTAAAAGTGCGTGACATGTGATTGGCTATATTCAAATATTTTTGTGATATTAATATTTGGTAAATTGTTTAAAATTCAGATGGCCGACGAGGGAAATCAAGATAATCTGAATAACGATAACCAGAGTAACATTAACGTGGTTAATGAGAATCCGGACAACAATAACAATGGAAACCAAATGGATAATAGTGCTGTTCAACATATAGTGGCACAAGGAATTATAGATGCAATGTCATTTATTATTCAAACGGTTCAAGAAGCGAATAATAAAAGTAAGCATAGCAGTAAGCGACCAAGTGAACCGGAACACAGCGTGAACAATGGACCCGTACTTCAAGCGCCCATTCCCAAAAGAAGAAGAACCATGCCATATGGTTGTTCTTACAAAGAATTCTGGTCCTGTAAACCAATAGAATTCTCGGGCAATGAAGGACCCATTGCAGCCTTACGCTGGATAGAGAAAACTGAGGCTGTTCTAAAAATAAGCAAATGTGCTGAAGAAGATAAGATAATGTTTGCTTCAAATCTGTTTAAAAACGCAGTCTTAGAATGGTGGAACACTATCCTCCAGTCAAGAGGAAGTGATAGGATTTATAAAATGGAATGGGAGGAATTTAAAAATATGGTAGAAAGGAAATTCTGCCCTCCCAATGAAAAGGAACAGATAGCAAATAAGTTTCTAAATCTTAGAATGACCGGTCTACAGTAAGGGTTACACTACCACATTCTTTGAATATGCTAGGATAGTACCTACCCTTGCATCACCTGAACCGGTATTAATCTCCCGTTATATCTGGGGATTAATTGGAGAGATTAGACATGTAGTCAAGGCAGCTAGACCACAAACTATAGAAGAAGCTGTAGAACTAGCCAATACCTTGACAGATGAGTTAATCCGTACTAGAGAAGAAGACCAGAGGAGAAACCTAACCCAAAGGCTTACTCAAGAATTCCGTTCTGGGAATTCCAATCGTAGGAATGTAGGTTCTACCTCTGTACCATACTGCAAAGCCTGCAGAAAGAAGCATTCTGAAAGATGCTCTACTTACTGTAATTTTTGCAAGGCTCCAGGACACAAGGAAGAGAATTGCAAGAAGAAATCCAGTAATGGAATGTGTTTCAATTGTGGAGAAAAAGGTCACATTAGGACAAACTGTCCGAAATTGGCTCCAGCTGCAACCAACAAAAATCCTAAAAATGCTAGAGCATTCGTGCTAACTGCAGACGAAGCTAGACTAATTTCGGACGTCATTGCTGGTACGTTTTTAGTTAATGATATTTTTGCTAAAGTATTATTTGACTCTGGTGCCAACCAAAGTTTTATTAATACTTCATTTTGCAAACTCCTAAATCAATCATTAACTAAACTACCACAAGAATGTCTAGTAGAAACCGCAAATGGAGAAACCGTTAGAATTTCTGAAATCTTGCAGGGAGCAAGAATAGAAATTTTTAATCAAAAGTTTATTGCAAACCTTTACCCAATGAATCTGGTAGGATTTGATGTCGTATTAGGAATGGATTGGTTAATAGCCAATAAAGCAAATATCTTATGTGATCAAAAGTCAATACAGATAAAATCACCAAGAGGTGAAAAGATCACAATTAAAGGAGATAAGCAATCTAGATCCACTAAATTCATCTCTGTGATGAAATCTGCAAGTTATATAAGGAAAGGATCTATAGTGTATTTTATTTCTATAATCACTAACACTAAAGGAAAAGAGTTAAAAGACATTCCAGTAGTGTCCCAATTTTCAGATGTCTTTCCAGAAGAATTGCCAGGACTACCACCAGACAGGGAAGTTGAATTCAGAATTCACCTATTACCAGGGACAGCACCGATTGCCAAAGCACCTTACCGTTTGGCACCCGCTGAAATGCAAGAACTGAAGAAACAATTAGACGAATTGTTGGAGAAAGGATTTATACAGCCAAGCTCATCGCCATGGGGAGCACCGATTTTATTTGTTAAAAAGAAGGACGGATCAATGCGTATGTGCATTGACTACCGTGAATTGAACAAAGTCACGATTAAGAATCGGTACCCATTACCGAGGATCGATGATTTGTTTGATCAACTTCAAGGAGCTCGATTTTTCTCTAAGATCGATTTAAGATCAGGATATCATCAATTAAAGGTACAGGAAGAGGATATTCCTAAAACCGCATTTAGAACAAGGTATGGTCATTATGAATTTACGGTCATGCCATTTGGTTTAACCAATGCCCCAGCCGCATTTATGGACATGATGAACCGAATATGTAAGCCATATTTGGATAAATTCATAATTGTCTTCATAGATGATATTCTAATTTACTCTAAAAGTAAAGATGAGCATGCAAAGCACTTGCACTTACTTTTAAGTTTATTGAGAAAAGAGAAGCTTTATGCTAAGTTTTCAAAGTGTGAGTTTTGGTTAGAACAAGTACAATTCCTCGGACATTTAGTTAACCATGAAGGAATTCATGTAGATCCAACAAAGATCGAGGCAACTACCAAATGGAAAACCCTAGAGTCACCAACTGAAGTTAGAAGTTTCTTAGGATTGGCCGGTTATTATAGAAGATTTATCCGAGATTTTTCTAGAATAGCCATCCCTTTAACTAAGTTAACCTGTAAATCTGTTAAGTTTGAATGGGGACCAAAACAAGAAGAAGCCTTTAGAATTCTTAAGCAAAGATTAACCCATACACCGATACTAGCGTTACCAGAAGGAACTGAAGACTTTGTAGTCTTTTGTGATGCTTCTAAGTTAGGTTATGGATGCGTATTAATGCAACGTCAAAAGGTTATAGCTTATGCATCTAGACAGCTTAAGAGTCATGAAGAAAATTATTCGACCCATGATTTGGAATTAGGAGCCATAATTTTTGCCCTTAAGATTTGGAGACATTATCTATATGGTAGTAAGTTTACCATATTCACGGATCATAAGAGTTTAAGATATGTCTTCGGGCAAAAAGAGTTGAATATGAGACAGAGACGCTGGACGGAGTTACTTAGTGATTATGATTGTGATATCCAGTATCATGCAGGAAAAGCCAATGTGGTGGCTGATGCTTTAAGTCGAAAATATCATGAAAAGCCAAAAAGGGTACGTTCTCTTAAATTAAATCTACAAGTAGATTTAAACAATCAAATTAGAAAAGCACAAGAATCAGTAATCAAGGAGGATACTGAAAAATTAAAAGGAATGATTAAGGAATTAGAACAAGGAACAGATGGAATTTGGAGGTTCCATCAAAAGAGAATGTGGATACCTAAATTAGGAAATTTACGTCACCGTATATTAGAAGAAGCTCATAAGTCTAAATATACGATGCATCCAGCAAGTGATAAAATGTACCAGGATTTAAGGAAAAATTTCTGGTGGATAGGAATGAAAAAGGATGTAGCAGCTTATGTTTCTAAATGTTTAACTTGCTCACAAGTTAAAGCTGAACATCAGAAACCCTCAAGATTGTTACAACAATTAGAAATACCAGTTTGGAAATGGGAATTGATAACAATGGATTTTGTTACCAAATTGCCTAAAACAAGGAAAGGTAATGATACAATCTGGGTGATTGTAGATAGGTTAACCAAGTCAGTTCATTTCTTACCAATGAAGGAAACCTTTAGTATGGAACAATTAGCCAAATTATATGTAAATGAAATCGTTTCTTTACATGGCATTCCTTTATCAATTGTTTCTGATAGGGATAGCCGTTTTACCTCTCATTTTTGGTCAAGTTTCCAAAAAGCAATGAGAACTAGGTTAAATCTAAGCACAGCTTATCATCCTCAAACAGACCGGCAAAGCGAAAGAACAATTCAGACAATGGAGGACATGCTTAGAGCTTGTGTAATTGATTTTGGAGGTAACTGGGACGAACACTTACCTTTAATAGAATTTTCTTATAATAACAGTTACCACACAAGTATCAATGCTGCACCATTCGAAGCACTTTATGGACGAAAGTGCAGAACCCCAGTCTGTTGGGCAGAAATTGGGGAAAAACAATTATCTGGACCCGAGATAGTACAGGAAACAACTGATAAAATCATTCAAGTCAAGGAACGACTGAAAACAACACGTGATCGACAAAAGAGTTATGCCGATAACAGACGCAAACCATTAGAATTTCAAGTAGGAGATAAAGTATTATTAAAAGTCTCTCCCTGGAAAGGAGTGGTACGATTCATCAAAAGAGGAAAGCTAAGTCCCAGGTATATTGGACCTTTCAAAATTCTTAAAAGAATAGGACCTGTAGCCTATCAGCTACAACTGCCAGAGGAAATGGTAGGAATACATGATGTATTTCATGTATCTAATCTCAAAAAGTGCCTAACTGATAAATCACTCGTAGTACCTCTCAAGGATATAGAGGTTAATGAACAACTCAAATTTGTAGAGAAGCCTCTACAGATTGAAGATAGAAAAATTAAAAATCTCAAGCATAAGAGATTAGTTCTGGTCAAAGTGAAATGGGACTCCAAAAGAGGACCTGAATACACATGGGAACTTGAATCAGAAATGCAAAAGAAATATCCACACTTGTTCCAGTAGATCCCGAGGACGAGCTCTAAAACAAGGTGGGGAGGATATAACAACCCTCGGTAAAACCGACATCCTCATAATATTTCTGACACCCTAATATATCTTAAAATATATCAATATGTCTTTATATGCACCCCGTATGTGAAAAACCGAGCCCGAAGTAGATTATATATATATAGTAAATTAAAAACAATAAAAATTAAGTTGAGGCGGGCCGCATGGGACCTCACCTCAATATAACGCGGGCCGCGCAAGGGTGTAACCAGACTTCTCTTAAACCATAAGTTCATGCGGGCCGCGTACAAGTTTGGTTAAGTTAAAGCGGGCCGCGAGTGTCCAGAATTGTGGCATAACCCGGTGCGGCCACGTGTCCGATGCGTGTCGAGCCTATATGGTGACCAGACCAAGCTACGCCGTTGACCCAGGTTGACGCGGGCCGCGTAAGGGTTGGCCTGTTCTTTACGCGGGCCGCGTGGAGACGCGATTACAGCCCTATATAAGAAGGCAACGGGTTTTCAGTTTCCGTCGTTCATTTCCTTTCTTTCTTTCTTAAATTTCTATAGTGGCGTTACTATACCCGGGCATTATACCCCCTAAAATAGCGAGATTCTGCTACGATGTAAGTATTATAACCCCTGGAGACGTATTAGATACGCTGCCCGATTGATCTAGGGTTCCGTAACGGCTGTCGTGGTTCTGCCCGACGTAGTCGTTGGAATACCGTCTCGGGGAGAGTATTACTAATGTTAAAATGGGTTATTATACTAACACACGTGCATTTGTGTAATTTATAGACTATCTCCAGGAAACCCTTACAAAAAACCTAAAATAGCAATGTGAGTTGATTCACTTTTTGTAAACCTTTTTGTTTACTGTTTTTACAAAACCTCACTTAATTAAATACATACAAAGCAGTTATTGAGTATTTGTAAAGAATACAATTATAGTGGATATGTTGGAGTTTTGTATACAAAATGGGTTACTGGCGTGGTAACATCCCATAAGTTGAGTATGACCGTACCACTGATGTTAATTGTGATGTCTTGGATACAAATGTAATTGCGGATGTGCCCTCAATACTGCAAATTGGTTTTTACTTAAACTTGATTAAACCGGGAATCACTCACCAGTATTTTCCACTGACAAAATGTTTTTAAAACACGTTTCAGGTAACAATATGTGAAAGCCAAATGGAAGCCAGCTGGACAGCACTGGAGGCTTGGAAAAGTGGCAATAAAGTTACCTAATAATAAAATGGATGTTTTATTCAATAAATAGGATTTATTCCTATGAAACTTGTGTATTGAAAACTTGGGTTTTACCCATATGTTTAATGCTATAAAACATGGTGGTTTACTCTGATTAAATATATTTCCTAACTACGGTCCTGATGAAAATTTCCGCTGCCAAATTTGGATAAATAAATGTGATACCACCGAACTGGCTCACGGCCGCCCGTTCCCGGGAGATAGGGATCGGGGGTTGTGACAATATGGCATGCATGAAATAGTTTGAAGTAGTTCGTTTGAAAGGGATCCGTTTGAACTTGTAACCGTTTGAAGGGTGACTATGACACCTTCAAACGAAAGGGTCCCTCCTATAAATAGCCTTCATGTTCATTTCATTTGTAACTTTCCGGCTTGTGCAACGAAGTGCTGCCGAAGTGTTGTCAGGTTGTAAATTGTTATAAAATCAATCATACAACAGTTTAAAGTGTGAATCTTGCTGAATTGAACTCTACACGTCCGTTTCCGCCTTTCATGTTGAGATAAACTCTTCTGATCGACTCGTTAGGGTCTGAAAACGATCCTACAGATGGAACAACCCTAAAGTGCCTAAGATACCTTAATTGATCTAGATTAAGACGAGAACGCAAGATGTTGTCAGTCAGGGTGATTCCTATGCTAAATGTAGGTGGACAAGTCCAACCCTTTCCCGGGCTCTCGTTAAAGAAGGTGTATGCCGAATCGCTCAGGTCTATGTATGCACCGAACGAAGTCGATGGGGAGTCCTTGACGGCACAATCGGCACAGGGACGACTATCGTCCAAGTCTTCGCTAGAGTTGGAGGTATTATCGGGAGCAGCGAGGTTGTTTGAATGCGACCCCAACACTTCTTCTTGGTAATCATCTTGAGATGAATCAAGGAAATCCATCTTAAGTTCGTTTACCCAATTAAGAACTAGATCTTCTAGTTGAAATAGTTCACCAAGAAGCATTTTTCCTAGAATATCTGGTTGGGCGCCTTCGAGGGAGAGATAAGGATTATTTTTACTTTCGCCCCTCTTAAGGATACAGGCAAATGATGGGTCTATATAGTGGGGCTTATAATTTAGAAAATAACATTCTAATTCTTTATGACCGCCTCCACATAATTGATACCATGTACCATAAGAGTGCCGAAAGTAAAAAAGATCATTATCACTCATTTTTGTGTCAGAAATTACCAACCGTCGGGATCTTACGGTTCTGTTTTTAGTAACTGAATCTTGGGCACGGGGGCGTGTTGGGTGGGCACAACCCCGTGTTCAGCTTACTGTCTGACTTAAAACAGGATTGCCAGTTCCAATGATTGGGCACGGGGGCGTGTCAGCAGGCACGGCCCGTGCTGAGCTCTGCAGAAGCTGTAAAATTAAGAAAATACTAAAAAAATAAAAAGAAAATAGAAAAAATGATTAGGCCGTTGATTCCTAACTTTCTTAAAATCCTTGTGTCCCCGACAACGGCGCCAAAAACTTGATGCGTGTGTAGTGCGATATATTTTAGATGTATATTTTAAGCCCTTTTTACACTTTTTACCCAAGTTTTAAATTTATAAAACACGATATTTACTAACACTAAACACACATATGGGCAAGTGCACCAATCGTGGACGTAGTATAGTGTTGGTAAGATATCGAGGTCGTCCAAGGACACAAGAGCTTTTAGTACCGGTTTATCCTCAACGTCTAATCAAATAAAAAAGTTAGAAACCGGTTTTTAAACTATGAAAATAAAAGTAACTAAAATGCTAAAAAATAAAATAAAAATAAAACAGATAGACAAGATGAATCACTTGGATCCGACTCGTGTGTCGTGTAACCTTTGATTATTTTTGCACTTTTGCACTTGTTTAAGAGATTATCTTAGTTATTGTAGTAGGCCCCTCTTTTGAAGGTGACGTTAACCTCAACCCAGTAGTTTGAGTCAGCAAGGATACAATCCTAAAGGGTCGGATTATTGAAAGATAATTAATTAAGTTATTAATGTATAATGTGGTAGGCCCCTCTTTTGAAGGCAGCGTTACCCTCAGCTAAGTAGTCTGAGTCAGCAGGGATACAGTCCTAAGTAGCTAGGTTAAAGTTTTAATAGTAGTTTAACTTATGAGGGGATCAAAGAGTTTGGACCCCCGCCATCCAATACCTTTGGGTATTGAAGGAGGTCCTACTAAATTTGACCCAGGTCCTTTGCAGGATCTATACACTGAACAATGGCAAGACTCTTACCAAACCGTTCCCTTAACCCCCGACCAGGTAGCCAACATACCTCCATATAGACCGTGGAGATATGAATGGTGAAAATATTTTATTTTATATAGACAGTAAAATAATGCCAAGACACCACGGACAAACGATAAGGAAGAATCACCTTCAACATAAGAAACCAGTAATTAAAGTCATTAATAAAAAACCAATTAAAAAGTGCAAAAGATTAAAAATAAAAAGTATTACACTAAACACTTGTCTTCACCAAGTGATGTAAGAGACTTAGGCAAACATGGCCTTTGATTGTCAAGAACTCTTACGATCAATCTTGGATCCCGAGACGACTCACACACTCTATGATGGACAATGGATGATGGTGGTGGATGATGGTGTTGTGATGGTGGTGGGTGAAGTGTGAGAGAGGTGGTGTGCCAAGGGATGAGTTGCAAGAGCTCCAAACACTCCTACTTATAGGCTGAACAGAAGCTCGGGCACGGCCCCGTGCCCGCTGGGCACGACCCCGTGTCCATCTGACACCTCTCTCTTCATTAATTGTAATTCGCAATTACAATAAATGCGCCTGCAGCAAGTTGACCACGCCCCCGTGTCCGCTGGGCATGGCCCCGTGGTGGGCAGTAGAAGCTTCTATAGGTTTGTCTTTTCTGCTGCTTCTTGGGCACGGGCCCGTGCTCGCTGAGCACGGGGCGTGTTCAGTCTTCTGTTTTCTTTGTTTTGCTTTGGAGGATGCTGTCGGGGGGTCGGGCATATCACTTTTGTTCCTTTTCTTGTATTTATATTAGATTTTGCTGTCTTTTTGCTTCTTTTATTATTTTGAGCTCTTTTAATCCTGAAAATACAAAAGCAAGACAAAAGCACACTTTTTCCAACATTAGTACTAAAAAAGGGTTAGTTTTAAGCCATAATTGATGTAATTTATTTGTTGCATTTTGTGCACAGCACAACGCTTACTCGCAACTCGCTTAAACGCAACGCAACGCTTAACGCACGAAACGAAAGTTGGAAAACTAACTCGCACAACACGGCTGTCCGAATGGACATCCGACCGAATGGACATCCGTCCGGATGACCATCCAATCAGATGGCCATCCGACCGGACACCCATTCGGCACCTCACCTCTTGCACCGCCTTAACTCACCTCTCACCCTATAAATACCCGCCGTACACGTCCTTTCACTGATGTGACAGCTCCATCCGACCAAACGCTCTCAAGTCACTTTCAGGAACTATTTCTCGCGATTCAAGGCTATTTCGTAAGTGTTTCTCCTCAAATCTTGTATAATCAACATCATTACACACTTCTCCATCATCTTCTCCATCAAAATCACTGGTTTTCTTCTTGAAATCGTCTGATTTGGACTCCTTGAAGGTGGTTCTCACTCAGTTGCTTATGCAAGCTATTGTGTGACATCATCTCATCAAGATTGGTTCAGATCTAAAGGATTTCCACACTTTTTAACTAAATCTCAACAAGATTTCAACATTTCCAACTGTTTTCAAACTTTTCTTCAACATTCTACCCAAAACCGATGGAATCCACACTCATTCAGGCTCTCTACTCATACTCTAGTTGAGAACCGGCTTGAAAACGGATTTCCACCGGAGAGATGACCGATTAATGGGTTGAACATGAAACTCCATCAAGAACAGTGAGTCTGATCAAATGGGGTGATTCCCATCTGATCGAATGAGCTGGACTCGGTGTGTTTCCGTCGTCTAACACGTCGTCACGCCGTCTCCGTTAAACTTCAAACTTTTTAACTTAGAAAATTTTACAAAATATTCAAACCAACAGATCGCCCACTCGAATAGCCATCCGACAGAATGCAATACGGTGTATTCCCGCCTGGGGAGTACGTTCGCAAGAATGAAACTCAAAGGAATTGACGGGGGCCCGCACAAGCGGTGGAGCATGTGGTTTAATCCGATGCGACCCCCTTTGTGAGGAGGCACCCCTTCTCCCGAAGTTACGGGGCTATTTTGCCGAGTTCCTTAGAGAGAGTTGTCTCGTGCCCCTAGGTATTCTCTACCTACCTTATTGACCGCAACTTCTGTATTTATTATCGCCTTCATTGCTGCTCTTCCAGTAGATATTGATGGTATTCGTGAACCTGTTTCTGGATCTCTACTTTACGGAAACAATATTATTTCCGGTGCCATTATTCCATAAATCATTGGGTTTAGACATTACTTCGGTGCTTCTTAATCCTTTCAAAATGGTAGCAACATACCCCTTTTGTGATTTCTTTCTATCAAAGAATCATACCGATGGTTGATTCGTGCGCGATACACTGTGGATCGAAAAAGTTTTAGCCGTTCCAACAAATTTTTTTGAATTGAAAAATTTGCTCGAATCGGATCCTTTCGATTTCTATGGTAGCAACATACCCCTTTTGTATGGTAGCAACATACCCCTTTCAAAATGGTAGCAACATACCCCTTTTGTGATTTCATTTTATATTCACTTTGATATTAACAAATTAATGAGCCAATTTTTTGATCTGATTATTCCGATATTTTAGGACTTATTTGTTTTGGTCTGTCCCTTATATTATTCCTTGTTCAAAATGTTTTGACCAAAACATTAAACTACCAACTTCTCGATCGAATGGCCATCCGTCCGGATGACCATCCGACCGGATGACTTGGCATCCATACTTTACATTGTTTAAATGCTACAATGGAAACTTCAAAATTTCAAAACGATTACAAACACCCACACCTCATTCGAATCGCCATCCGTTCGAATGGTCATCCGCTCGGATGACCATCCGATCAAATGGGTACGCATCCGTTCGACCCACCATTTGACCCTTGACTCATCTGACGCTCTGTTACGCACCGTTCAATGCTTACGCTACTGTTCTATGCTCAGGCTAACTCCAACGCGCTCCCTTCAATCCAATCAAGGCTGTGTTTATTTGTTAAACACATACTGTGAGTATACCCAAACCCATTTTTCTTTTAACGCACTTTTGGGTGTTACATACGTTCTATATCAAAACACAACAACACACAACACAAACACTTTACAATGCTAACCGCTCCCGCATGTTATACGTGTACTTTGAATGCTTGTACTATGCTTAGACAGTGTTACACTCTACCGCCTCTAGCAACGATAGTACTATAGTTTGGACTCAGCTCCTGTCGTGGACAGAGGTTGCTAGGGATCACATCAATTTACTTCACTTGTCCGCTTGACTTATGTCGCGCATACTCTATACACAGTCTTGTGGTTAAGTGTGAACATAGTTTTGATAGTTACTTGCTTCGCCCGTTACGTGATACATGCTGGTTATGCGTAAACGCTTTTCGCTATACTATATGCTACTCAAACTTGTGTACTCACCTTTACATTCTATGTATTGACTTTATTTTAACGTATGTGACAGGTTGATAGGATGATATGTTTGCTGAAATGAGTAGGAAGTCTAGAAGCCCACCGAATAAGAAATCTGAGTTGTCGGAACAATTTATTTGTTTTTGAGATACATGATCTGTAATGACTTTTTTTACTTTATATGTTAATGGTATGGGATATTAATGTTAAATATATTGTCATTAATAGTTGTTATGGATTCTCTTGGACAATCTGTTTCGCTCAGTGCCATGCCCCGATGTTTCCGCCATCGGTTGGGGTGTGACAGATTGGTATCAGAGCCATAACTATAGGGAATTAGGTCGTGTCTTAGGATTAACCTAGTCTATAGTCTAAGTACCAACAGACCCGCTCTGTGCAAACCCAGTAGGGGTTTTGCACGAGCCACTATTGATACTCTCGATCGAACTCGCGAAAACTACATCTTTGCGCGAACATCGCATACTACAGCTTCGCACAAAGAAAGCCTTTCCTAAGGCTGAAAATGCATATTTGCCTTTCCTAAGGCTGACACAATACACACGTTTTCGAAAATACTCGCATAACACAATCGAGTGATCTTGTCGAGATTAGGTGTGAAAACCAAGAACTCTCGATAAAATCACTCACTCTACGCGTAATTTTTACTCTCAGCACGAGAATCTTTCGTCGAGTCAGGAGTGAAATCCATATCTCGACAGAATTCTCCCTCTCTATCTCGTGGTTTTACTACACCTTCAGGAACGAAGTTGTTAAGTTAGGGGTGAAACCCGCATCTTAACGACTAGTCCTACTCCTACTTTGTTTTTACAAAACTCTCACCAAAGCCGCGATGGATTCCAATGACTTGAATGACGTAAGTAACTGGAAGGATGAGTGCCGATCGTCGTATTTCGGCGAGAGCACAGTATAGAAGGCCAAAGCATGTACTCGAGGTTGTTGTGGATAGTCGAATTGCTTTGGGTAGTCGATGTCTAACACCCAAGACTTTCTGTTTCGATTATAAGCCTGCAATCGCTGATTTTTACGCGCTATCGATTTTATGTGTTTTAAGTGGTTATATGTTTATATGTTTCGATTTTGGAGGTTTTATTCGGTTTTCCGCTCACCGCTTTACCAAAACGCGCACCACTCGCACAGTTTCTCACAATCTAAAATGCTAACTAATCTCAACCCAAATTATGAACTCTTGCACGCTACTCTACTCGCTACTACTCTCAACGCTACTCGCTACACGCACTCTAGAGATCGAGTTTTGTAAAGTGATACGCAACACCACACATGACTCTCGAACGCGCTTCGTGAAACTTGAAAGATAGGTGAATACATGCAAAATATGTAGGTGAATACGTGCAAAATATAGGTGAATACGTGCTCCTACGTGCTTCTATGCTTACGTGCATACGTGCTTATGTGGCTTACGTGACTATATGCCTACGTGTTGTGTGTCTACGTGTTCCTGAGCTTTACCTAATAATAATAAGTATGGTGGTTAAACGCTAATTTTTTCTCAAAACTAAACCTGATAAAATCGAATCTCGTCTGAATCCTATGACGATGTCTGCTGTAGACAATGTCGTCATTTGGATCCCACACCTCACGAGCCGCTTGCCGAAACCATGCTGACAAGCGCATCGCTTCACTGGTAGCCAAGGAAATGGCTAAGGTCATACCTCAGATTGTTAGTGTCATCAACGATGTCAGCAGCAAGTCCTCTGTCGAGTCAAAGAGCGACACGCCTAAAGCTCCGTTCAGCTTTAAGCAATTCAAGGCCTGCGGTCCTGCTAACTTCACTGGTGAAGACGGACCCAGTGCTATGTTCTAGTGGTTTGACTCAATCGAAGTCACCTTCAGGCAAAGCGGATGCCCAGAAAATCTGCGTACTGTTAATGCTACCGGAGTTTTTCAGTCCAGGGCTCTGGACTGGTGGACTGCTGAGCGCAACAGGCGCGGTAATGATGCAGCTTACGGCCTTTCATGGGAAGAGCTCAAGGAGCTTATGATGAAGGATTTTTGTCCTCCTCATGAAGTGCAAAAGCTGGAGAATGACCCGGAGGTCAGGTCGGCGAGTCGTCACGTAAGGGTCGGGCCGGATGTGGCTAAATCAGCCAGATCTTCGTCATTCCCAGTCAACAAATAGGGGTGTTCAGAATTCGTTTCGAATTCGAAAAATTCGAAATTAGATTTAATTTGATTCGATTATCAAGAATTCGTTTCGATTATAAGAGTTCGAATTCGATTCAATTTGAGTCAAGTAAATCGAATACGAATTTATAATTTCAAATTCGATTCGATTCGAAATTCGAAAAAAATATACATTTTCATTCATTACTTTTATATATAATACATATATAACTTTTATTGGGCTATACTATAAATTATTTTTAAAATTTATTCCAAGTATTAAAATTACCCATTGCCAAACCCACTACATGGCCATAACTAAAACATAAGTAACAAATCTATCAATAGATTTTTAACCCTAAAAATATAAAGTTGTAATTAAGGAGTGGTTAGTCCCGACTTCTTGTTTTGAATTTAATTCTTATGGTACTTTATTTGGAACTTTTTAATGTGATATCGTGCTTTAGGGTTGCTTTAAAATTTATGTTTCATCTTAATAGTTTTTTACATGATTTAAAAAATTTGAATCAAATCGAATTTATTCGAATTCGAATTCGAATATTTAATCGAATACGAATTGGGTTTTTTATTCGAATGCGAATTCGAATCGAATTTGGTATGTTTTAATCGAATTCGAATTCAAGGAAAAATAAAAATTGTTCGAATAATTCCAGAATTCGGTATTCAATTCGATGAACACCCCTATCAACAAATTGGGCTACGATGGCAAAGGAGGCCGGATTTTCATGGAGGTGCACGGTGGCCGGTGGCTTCAGAGAAATAAAGAGAAGTTAGAAGAGAGTAGTTTGAGGAGAGGGTGGTGGTGGCGTTGGTGGTGGTGGTGATGGAAAGAGAGGAGAGACTTTAGGGTTTTGTGCTTTGGATGCTGGAAAGGGTAGTTTGATGAGAGGGTGGTGATGGCGTTAGTGCTTTGGAAAGAGAGTAAACAATTTTTACAGTGGGCAGCTTTGTTGGGTGCTTTTGCTTTATGGGTTGCAATCAACAACCATAATAATATATTTTGGCTAAATAATTATTAAACTACATAAACGTAATTTAATTTTCTAATAATCTTTTACATACATATGTTGAATTTTCGCATGAAATCTCTAAATAGAAAACCATGTAAATAATTTGGTGCTGGACTATGAGAGAGTGGTGCTTATAGGCTTTTTGGCGCGAAAGTGAAGAATCTTCTATGAGAAGATACACTTTGCTTATTTTTATGATTTTTGGAAATCTTGACTTTGGGTATGAAAGGTACAGTAATGACTGGGTGACAGGCTGTCACTGTCAGATGTATGTTACTGACCGTGTTTCATACGCGCGCGTGAGGTTGCGTTCGTGCTGTTCCCCACTCGCCCTGTCGCTTGGATAAATGTGCTATTCCGAAAAAGGTGTTGTTGCAGTTACCAAGGTTTATTTATGGCGGAGGGTATATAAGTTTGTTTGAGTTGCCCATTCTTGTTAATCATTACTTTGTTGAAAAACTTTTCCCCTTCTGGTCTTCTTCATCCGTTTAGAAAGAATTTTGCAATTCCTTTCTCTTATGTCAACCGGAGATCATCACGAAGACTTTACTGAAGAAATGTCTGCTGAACTTCCACCGTTGAAGTGGCCTAGGGCAACTTTTGATGGCTTGGTTCACAATCTTAGGTTTTCGGAGAATTGGGGTGCCCGATACCCTGAAGAGGGACAGACAGCGGCTGATGCTCCGGTTGGGTATGTGACCTTGTTTTGGGATTTCTTCTGTTTAGGCAACTTCCGTTTGCCTGTGACGAAATTTTTCCTCGAAATCCTTGAGTATTACAAATTTCACATCTCCCAGATGCACCAATTGGTATGGTTACGGTTCGGCATTTTGAGTTTGTGTGCCGGACGATGCATATCGAACCGACGGTTCCTCGATTTCGAGTATTTCATCAAATGCACTGCACTCAAGGGTTCTATTATTTTGTTCAAAGAGCATCGGCGAAGAAGATTTTGCTGAATCCCCCTAAATCATTTCATTATTGGAAGCAAAAAAATCTTCTTTATCAAGATGGGGGTCATTCCGATGAGGATGTCTTTTAGGGGAAAAGAGGATGTTCCCACGGAGACCATTCAGACCCCTGTTGACGAAATTTGGTACCAGGATCTGAAAGATGTTCCATTGATTTCTTTGCCTGAGAAGGCCCTTGTTGGTGCTAGTCTGAATTGGAGGATGGACCGGGAAGAGAAACCGGTGTACATGGAAGACGGCAAGAGTAATATTTTAGCCCTGTTTCTTTTGCTTCTATCTCTTCTCCTTTTTGCTTTTTTTTTGACCTTGCTCCGCTTCCTTTGCAGTTGTTTCGTTGTATGTTGTTGCATTTGAAAGAGAAGGTGGAAAGATGGCTACCATTACTAAAAAGCCTGAGGAAGAGCTCTGGTATCATCATATTGTGAAGAACTTTGTTCTTCCGCGGGATGCGGATCGGTCCTTTCAACCTGCTGCTGGTGCTGGTAAGCTTTCATCATATTTATTTTTTGTTTGCTTCTTTTGCGCGTTTGGATAAGTTGTATTCTGCGCTTTATTAGTAGGTGAATTGTCTAACATGGGCATAGCCCCTGAGAAGAGAAAGCGTGCGCTGACCGCTACTGCTGCGCCAAAGAAGAATGATGCTGAAAAAGCTCAGTCTTCTAAGGCAAAAAATGTTGGCGGAGAGAAGAAAGGTATGCGCCGCTCTTCTGACTCCTGTTGTGATTATGTGGTGGTTTCTGATTCTTTGGAAGGTCTTGCGCCTGCAATTATTATCAGAAGACCAAAACCAGAACCAAAAGAGACTGCTGATATTCCTCTGTCCAATCCTGATTATCCCATTGACTTGGAATCAAGCCCTGAGCGCTTAGTGAGGAATAAGGTAGGGAAAAGAAAACACTCTGGTGCTGAAGCTGATGGTCAGCCTCCAAAGAAGATTCAGCGGAAGAAAATTACCAGGAGAGGCAATCTGGACGCCTTTATTTCAGAGTCAGTTCCTGGTAAGTGTCATCGTTTGCTCTCTTCTTCATGTGCTTATTGGCTATTTTGTGATTCATATACTTTGTTTTTCAGAAAAAACAATTTCTCCTGTTTCCACAGAGTCATTGCCTGTGGCTATTGAAGAACTTCCATCCTCTCCTTTATGTACCTCTGTTGATGTGCAGTTGAAGAATACTGAGATTCCTGCGGTGGGAGAGGCTGATAAGGCTGAAAATTTTGAGGCCGATAAGCCTGTTGATGTTGCTGCGGATGCAGAAAAGGTTACTAGCCCAGAGATTGTGGGCGGTGCTGGTAACCCAAAAATTCCTGATCTTTCTGCTCATGATTTGGAGAAGGAGAAAACTACCGAAGAAATTCCTGTCACAACTTCTCCTCTCAAATCTTATGGCGTTATGCCTGAAAATATTGAAAAGGTTACTGTTGAGGAGCAGGGCTTATTTTCTGGTGTTGGCAAGAGTTCTCCCATCTGCCCAGAGGAAACTTTGGGGGATTATTACAATCGAACTTATTCGGAGAAAGATGCCTCCGAAATTCATGCCCCTGTTTGGAATCTGAAGAAAGGTGATACTTTCTCCGATTGGCGCGTCTGCCATGACTGGTTGCAGGGGATATTTCCGTCTGGAGAGATTAAGTTTCAAGAGAGCCGACTCCATGAGCAGACTTACCATGCCTATTGATGTGTGTTGGTGTGTATATAATTTAGATATATAATTAAGCCCTTTTTACACCTTTAGCCAAGTTTTAAATTTATAAAACACGATATTCACTAACACTAAACACACATATGGGCAAGTGCACCCATCGTGGACGTAGTATAGTGTTGGTAAGATACCGAGGTCGTCCAAGGACACAAGAGCTTTTAATACAGGTTTATCCTCAACGTCTAATCAAATCAAAAAGTGAGAAAAATGTTTTTAAACTAAGAAAATAAAAATTAACTAAATGCTGAAAAATAAAATTAAATAAAAACAGATAGACAAGATGAATCACTTGGATCCGACTCGTGTATTAGTATAACCTTTGATTATTTTCGCACTTTTGCACTTGTTTAAGAGATTATCTTAGTTATTGTAGTAGGCCCCTCTTTTGAAGGCGACGTTACCCTCAACCCAGTAGTTTGAGTCAGCAAGGATACAATCCTAAAGGGCTGGATTATTGGAAGATAATGAATTAAGTTATTAATGCAAATTATGGTAGGCCCCGCTTTTGGCGGTGACGTTACCCTCGGCTAAGTAGTCTGAGTCAGCAGGGATACAGTCCTAAATAGCCGGGTTATAGTATTAATAGTAGTTAACTTATGAGGGGGTCAAAGAGTTTGGATCCCCGCCATCCAATACCTATGGGCATTGAAGGAGATCCTACTAAATTTGACCCAGGTCCCAAGCAGGACCTCTAAACGCTGAACAAGGGCAAGACCCTTACCAAACCGTTCCCTTAACCCCCGACCAGGTAGCCAACATACCTCCATATAGACCGTGGAGATATGAATGGTGAAAATCTTTTATTTTATATAGACAGTAAAATAATGCCAAGACACCACGGACAAACGATAAGGAAAGATCACCTTCAACATAAGCAACTAGTTATTAAAGTCATTAATACAAAACCAAATAAAAAGTGCAAAAGATTAAAAATAAAAAGTATTATACTAAACACTTGTCTTCACCAAGTGATGTAAGAGACTTAGGCAACCATGGCCTTGATTGTCAAGAACTCTTACTATCAATCTTGGATCCCGAGACGACTCACACACTCTACGATGGACAATGGATGATGGTGTTATGGTGGTGGTGGGTGGTGGATGAAGTGTGAGAGAGGTGGTGTGCCAAGGGATAAGATGGAATGAAACCAAGCACTCCTATTTATAGGCTGAACAGAAGGCTGGGCACGGCCCCGTGTCTGCTGGACACGCCCCCGTGCCCGTCTGACACTCTCTCTCCTCATTAATTGTAATTCGCAATTACAATTAATGCGCCTGCTGTACTTTCGCCACGGCCCCGTGCTCACTGGACACGGCCCCGTGGTGGGCAATAGAAGCTTCTACAGGTTTGTCTTTTCTGCTGCTTCTTGGGCACGACCCCATGCTGGCTGAGCACGGCCCCGTGGTGGGCTTCTGTTTTCTCTTCTTTGCTTGGGAGGATGCCGTTGAGGGTTCGGGCAGTCTACTTTTATCCCTTTTCTTGTATTTATGCTAGAATTAGCTGTCTTTTTGCTTCTTTTGTGAATTTGAGCTCATTTCATCCTGAAAATACAAAAGGAAGACAAAAACACTCTTTTTCCAACATTAGTACTTAAAAAGGGTTAGTTTTATGCCTTAATTGATGTAATTTGTATGTTGCATTTTACACACATCAAATACCCCCACACTTGAACTTTTGCTTGTCCTCAAGCAAAACTCTTTTAAATGTGGCTTTCACTCCCAAATGGAATGGGTAGAAGAGAAGGTTTTTGGCTTGTCATAGAGTGTCGGGAATCCAAGATCTTTTTGGGTTTTATTTTTATTTATTTACAATCCTATTCGTTATGATTTATTTAGAACGTTTCATAGGATAAACTACTTATTTGGGCATAACATGCTTTTTTTAAAATTTCATTTATATACAAGTTCACATACCTCACGGGATAAATCACTCAACACTCGGCCGAAGGTGTATTTTTTAGTGAATCACTCGAGAGCAGCATGGAACTTATGCCTTACATAGGCTTGCCAAGCAATCAATCCTCCTCCTTTTTAACTTTATACCTTTGTAAATATCAAGAGGACTTTTTGGGTGAAGGGTTAGGCTTGGGCTAAAGGTGGGTGGTTGGGTTAGTGGTTAGTAAAAGGGCGAAAAGCGTAAAAAGCGTCGGTTTTCGTAACACACTTTGTTTTTAGTGACTTTTTTATTTTGAAGTATTTCTCCAAACAAGCTCTTGTTTGTATAGCTTTTTTTAACTTCATCATCATATTATTATTATTGTTATTATTATTATTTTGATCAGTCACATAAAAGAACGAGCTTGCGAAAAACCGAGCTTGTTACTAAAATAAAGGGTGAAAAATAAAAAGGGCTTTTCGGTGGGTAAAAAGGGTTTAGGGTAATGAAATGAAAGGTTTAGGCTCAAAGGGGTTAACTAGGGTGCTTTTGGGTAGGTGGTAAAAAGAATGAAAAATAATGGTGTAGAAAGAAAAATGGTTAGTCCTAATGCCTCCATCATTTACTTACTTGGGTTTAAGTTGGTAAGGACCGGGAATGAATCGTCGTGGCAAGTTCTAGAGTTGTAAGAACCAAGCGGCTATTCACACAAGAAACGAAAAATGAGCATTTAGTCTAAAGATGTAAATTTGTATGCTCAATAAAGGCTCAAAACTCACTTTTGTGGGAATGGGTTTTTAATGTGATCAAGTATATATAATCAAATTTTAACTAGGCTTGTTATGCCGTTTCATAATTTTCTTATGTTGGTTCTTGTTATCACGACGCTCTCGGTTGTAAATTTTATAAAAATATAACCTTATTAATCTTGTGATTCCTAACTTAAACTTTAGACAAGTAAAAAAAATGAAAAATTTTTGAAAAAATTTGGGGTGTTTAGCGGTTCCAATAGAGTTTTGTGTAAGGCTTGTTGTTAGGACTTGCAAAATTTCAAAGTGTTAGTCCCCCCCCCCCCACACTTAAATTACACATTGCCCTCAATGTGTCCCAAAAATAAATTTTTAGGTTGATTGGATGTGTAGTGTGGTGTTAAAAAGCAAAGATTTATGTTACTGGCAGTCTGGACACGGCCCCGTGGGGATCGGACACGGCCCCGTGTTCAGGTGCCAGTAACAGAAATTAAAGAAATGAGACAGAAGCCTGGACACGGGGGCGTGTCTGGTGAACACGACCCGTGTCCAGTTACCTGAACTGGGCGTTTTTCTACAGGTGGCTCAGCACGGGGCCGTGTTGGTTGAGCACGGCCCGTGTTGAGCCTTCTGTGATGGAGATTTATGTCGGGTTGCTCCGTTCTTTGTGCATGGGGCCATTTTTCCCGTTCCCTTTTTCATCCATTACCACCATGAGTGTGTTTTATTCATTATAAACCATCAAACCTTAGAAACCATCACTTCATTGCAAACATAGAGAATTACATATAATTTTAAAATAAATTAAAAACTTAACTAATTGACTAGGGGGATACATGAGGTTATCATAAAGGGTTCTACTTATTTAAGAAAATTTCGGGAATAGTTTCCCGATGCAGTACGACCCTTAGCCAATGGTTCCTCGGTTATTTGTTCAAAGCCATTCTTCTATCTCCCTTGGAAGGAAGAAAGCGGCTTCATTCTCCTCAGCGGCTTGAGGAGGAACATTCACCGGGACTCCTTGCACCACCCTTTGCTGAGGCCCTTGGTGCATGGCATACCATTCGGCCGGAATGATGACCTCGGGCACTACATTCCACGCTCTTTGGGTTATTACGGGAACCAAAGGCGGGGAGGCGAGAAGGTTTAACCTCTGGTGCAGGAGGTTCACTTCTCGAAGACAGCCTTCCAATCCCACCGTCAGATGATTAATACGGTCCACTAACGCTTCTTCTACTCCCGTCATTTCGTCTATGGCCTCCCTCAAGGCGTAAACGTAGTTCACTATGGAGTCTTCTGCTGTGGACGACCTTCTCCCATTTCGGTTATTTCTTGAAGATGATCCGCTAGTTCTGCTGGCCATTTTCTAGGATGGTATATGTGAAGATCCCAGGAATCTCTGTCTAGTGAAGTGGTCAAAAATGAGCAGGAATCAGGCTGCATTTAAAGAAAACGACAGCACGCTGGACACGGCCCCGTGTGCAGAGAAAATCCTGACACATTTTGTCCGTATTCTGACAAAATCAGCAGAGAATCTTCTGGGTGAGCACGGGGGCGTGTTGACCGGACACGGCCCCGTGTCAGGAGGCTGTCTTATGGAGTTTTGTTGCTCCTAAGGATTTTATTTATAGCGGGTGGTTCTTGATTTGTTGGAACAACCCCAAAGTGCCTAAGATACCTTAATTGTCCTATACTAAGGCGAGAACGCAAGAGGTTATCGGTGAGGGTAATTCCTATTTTCATTCTAGGTGGACAAGTACAACCCTTTTCCGGGCTCTCGTTAAAGAAGGTGTATGCCGAATCGCTCAGGTCTATGTATGCACCGAATGAAGTCGATGGAGAGTCCTTCACGGCACAATCGGCACAGGGACGACTATCGTCCAAGTCTTTTCTAGGTATGAAGGTATTTTCGGGAGCAACGAGGTTGTCGGAATGCGGTTCCAACATTTCCTCATGGTCATCGTCTTGGGGCGGATCAATAAAATCCTTCCTAAGTTCCTTTGACCAGTTTAGAATTAGTTCTTCTAGTTGAAATAAATCGTCAAGGAGCATTTCCCCTAGAATATCTGGCTGGGCGCATTCGAGGGAGAGATAGTGCTTATTTTTACTTTCGCCCCTCTTAAGGTTATAAGGAATCGGTGGGTCTATATAGTGGGGCCTATAATTTAGAAAATAAGATTTTAATTCTTCATGTTCGCCTCCACATAATTGACACCACATACCATAAGAGTGTCGAAAGTAAAAAAAATTACTATCACTCATGTTTGTGTCAGAAATTACCAACCGCCGGGATCTAACGGTTCTGTTTTCAGTAAGAGAATCTTGGGCACGGGGGCGTGTTGAGCGGACACGGCCCCGTGTTCAGCTTACTGTCTGACTTAAAACAGGATTGCCAGTTCCAATGATTGAGCACGGGGGCGTGTTCAGCGGGCACGGCCCGTGCTGAGCTCTGCAGAAGCTGAAAAACTAAGAAAATCCTAAAAATTAAAAAGAAAAATAAAAAAAAATGATTAGGCCGTTGATTCCTAACTTTCTTAAAATCCTTGTGTCCCCGGCAACGGCGCCAAAAACTTGATGTGTGTTGGTGTGTATATAATTTAGATATATAATTAAGCCCTTTTTACACCTTTAGCCAAGTTTTAAATTTATAAAACACGATATTCACTAACACTAAACACACATATGGGCAAGTGCACCCATCGTGGACGTAGTATAGTGTTGGTAAGATACCGAGGTCGTCCAAGGACACAAGAGCTTTTAATACCGGTTTATCCTCAACGTCTAATCAAATCAAAAAGTGAGAAAAATGTTTTTAAACTAAGAAAATAAAAATTAACTAAATGCTGATAAATAAAATTAAATAAAAACAGATAGACAAGATGAATCACTTGGATCTGACTCGTGTATTAGTATAACCTTTGATTATTTTAGCACTTTTGCACTTGTTTAAGAGATTATCTTAGTTATTGTAGTAGGCCCCTCTTTTGAAGGCGACGTTACCCTCAACCCAGTAGTTTGAGTCAGCAAGGATACAGTCCTAAATAGCCGGGTTATAGTATTAATAGTAGTTAACTTATGAGGGGGTCAAAGAGTTTGGATCCCCGCCATCCAATACCTATGGGCATTGAAGGAGATCCTACTAAATTTGACCCAGGTCCCAAGCAGGACCTCTAAACACTGAACAAGGGCAAGACCCTTACCAAACCGTTCGCTTAACCCCCGACCAGGTAGCCAAAATTAAGTTATTAATGCAAATTATGGTAGGCCCCGCTTTTGGCGGTGACGTTACCCTCGGCTAAGTTGTCTGAGTCAGCAGGGATACAGTCCTAAATAGCCGGGTTATAGTATTAATAGTAGTTAACTTATGAGGGGGTCAAAGAGTTTGGATCCCCGCCATCCAATACCTATGGGCATTGAAGGAGATCCTACTAAATTTGACCCAGGTCCCAAGCAGGACCTCTAAACGCTGAACAAGGGCAAGACCCTTACCAAACCGTTCCCTTAACCCCCGACCAGGTAGCCAACATACCTCCATATAGACCGTGGAGATATGAATGGTGAAAATCTTTTATTTTATATAGACAGTAAAATAATGCCAAGACACCACGGACAAACGATAAGGAAAGATCACCTTCAACATAAGCAACTAGTTATTAAAGTCATTAATACAAAACCAAATAAAAAGTGCAAAAGATTAAAAATAAAAAGTATTATACTAAACACTTGTCTTCACCAAGTGATGTAAGAGACTTAGGAAAACATGGCCTTGATTGTCAAGAACTCTTACTATCAATCTTGGATCCCGAGACGACTCACACACTCTACGATGGACAATGGATGATGGTGTTATGGTGGTGGTGGGTGGTGGATGAAGTGTGAGAGAGGTGGTGTGCCAAGGGATAAGACGGAATGAAACCAAGCACTCCTATTTATAGGCTGAACAGAAGGCTGGGCACGGCCCCGTGTCCGCTGGACACGCCCCCGTGCCCGTCTGACACTCTCTCTCCTCATTAATTGTAATTCGCAATTACAATTAATGCGCCTGCTGTACTTTCGCCACGGCCCCGTGCTCACTGGACACGGCCCCGTGGTGGGCAATAGAAGCTTCTACAGGTTTGTCTTTTCTGCTGCTTCTTGGGCACGACCCCATGCTGGCTGAGCACGGCCCCGTGGTGGGCTTCTGTTTTCTCTTCTTTGCTTGGGAGGATGCCGTTGAGGGTTCGGGCAGTCTACTTTTATCCCTTTTCTTGTATTTATGCTAGAATTAGCTGTCTTTTTGCTTCTTTTGTGAATTTGAGCTCATTTCATCCTGAAAATACAAAAGGAAGACAAAAACACTCTTTTTCCAACATTAGTACTTAAAAAGGGTTAGTTTTATGCCTTAATTGATGTAATTTATATGTTGCATTTTACACACATCACCTATCTTGAGGAAGTAGCCTCTCATGCATCCACTACGCACCGCATAGTGCGCGAGTGGCACAGTATGCACAAGGATTGGGCTGCCTTCAAGGCATTTAAGAAGAAAGTTGCGGATGATGAGAGTCGTGTTGCTCAGTTAAAGGCTAAGCTAGAAGCTGATCAGGCCAAGTTTGAAGCTGATCGAAAAACTGAAGAATGGTCCGTTGCGGGCTGGAAGAGGAAAGCGGAAGCCGAAGCTGCCCTCCTTTCCGAGGAACGCAAGAACTGGAAGAAGATTTGTGAAAAAGACAATGCTGAAAAGGTGAATCTCCGCAATGTTATCAACAATCTTAAGGCTGAGATTGAGAAATTGATGAAACAGGATGCGGAGGTTGAAAAGTTGAAGAAGGAAAAAACTGATGTGGAAGCTGCGCTAGATGAGGCGCGTTCCCATAGGGAGCGCAGTGAACAACGAGAGGTACATGCCTGCGCCACTCTTGCTCTTAGGGAAAAAGAGATAGAGAAACTTACCTCTTTGTTTTCTGACCAGGAACAACTTAAAAAAGATTTGGATCTTGCGCATTCCGAAATAGCTGAAGCCTCCCGCTGTTTAACTGAAACTGAAGAGAAACTGGAGAATTTTGAAACAGCGCGGGCCACAGTGGAAAGCGAGCTTGAACCTTTGAAAAGTGACATGGCATGGCTGTGGGAGCGTGAGATTGCCTGTGTAAGTTGACTTTTTGTCGTTTTTCTTGTGAAAGCGTTTTGCGCTTTTCCCTTATTTTGCCTTTCCTTTTTTTTTCTTTTTGTAGGTTGCTGAGTCAGTGTTGAATTTTGAAGAGCTGGATAAGACTGTTGCACGCTTGGTAATTGCTGTGCGGAATGACGGGTATGCCCAAGGTTATGCTGAATGTTCGCAGCATGTGAATAATGCTCTGAAGGTTGACTGGGATACCAGTAAATCCGCCACTTATGGTGCCAACACTGGTGCCACCTTTGCAGCTTTAAAGACAGAATTCGATAATTTGCAGCTTCCTGTTATGGACCTTATAAATGTTGCCTTGCAATCTGAAGATCACGTGGTGCAGTTGAAGGAGATTTTCCCTGATGAAGATGAAAATCTAGCATAGGTTTCTGCAATTGTGTTGAACAATTTCTGTAGTCTTTTTGGGATGTGTTATCCTCTTTTTTTGTTAATGCGCTGCCGCGCAAATAACTATTTAACAATACACAGCCGTGTAATTTGATGATTTTTGAAGGCATGTTGGTGCGCCATGAATAGTATGATATGTGTTTTTTTAGATTACAATATACTGCATAGGTACAATTGCTTTGATTAGGTACGGCGAATGAAGGTGGTATAAAGCTCATGTGTGAACGTATGGTCTAGCGCGATCGTGTAATCGCTGACCGTTCATGAGGCTTGCATTTTATTTACCATACTGTTTTTGCGCTTACCAAAAGAAATTGCATGCACTTTGTAAGAAAAAACAAAAAAATAATAGAAACTTTGTTGTTTATTCTAGGATAAGGCACATAGGCCGTCACAAAGTCTATTAAAAATAATTACACGGTACTTAACTTACACTCTATTTCCTGCTTAGATTCAATAACTGTAGAGTCCGCTTCATTCTGCAGGGAAATCATAGAGTTGCTGCTTAGTTTTTCGCTTTTTTGCTTGGGCCTTCTTCGCCTCGAGTGATTTGCTTAATCTCTTTGAGCACGTTTTGTAGGAGGTGAGTGATCTCACCACTCTTAAGTGCCTTTTCTATCTCGGTGCGCAAAGAGATGCAGTTATTAGTAGTATGCCCGTTGTCCTTGTGGTATTCACAAGACTGACTCAGGTCTTGTCCGCGTTTGTTTTTCATGGGTGGCGGAGGTTTAAACTGGTAATCCTCCATGCTTTGAACTTCTGAGGGAGTCTTGGTTAGGGGAGTCCATTGTCTCTCCCTGTTCTCTTGCTTGGCTTCTCTTTGTGCGGTAAGTTTGTTGATTGTGGCTCGAGCATCCTCGGATGAATAGTTCCCCGAGCTTGAATCGCTCCAACCTTTCTTAAATTTCATCCCGCCACTTGAGCCTAAATCTGAGGGTCGGTTATGTGGTGGTGGCGGCCTGTTGGTGGTGAGATTCTTTTCTGTTTGTGCGTAGACCTTGGCCGCCGCCATCACTTTTTCCCAACTCTTCGGGAGTCCTTCCGTCCCGGACAGGACTTTTATCATATCGTGGCACCTGACTGCATACTTAAATTGGGCGCGAATCAGCTGCCCATGAACGTCTCCGATCTCGAGTACCTCCTTGTTATAGCGAGTAATGAAGTCTTCCAGACTTTCATCATCATGACGCCAGATGTTCATCACATCCGCAGTGTCGCGGATGGATCGTCTTTGCTGGTTCAGAAACTTCTCGCGTAGATCTATCCATGACGTGATTTTCCCAATGGACAAGTTGTCAAACCATATTCTTGCAGCGCCAGTAAGGGTCTGAACGAAGAGGTGGCACCACATTGGTAGGGTCCAGCCTCCTACCAGTCATGCGCTTGTAAAGACTCGCAGATGATCGTCAGGGTCCGTCATTCCGTTGAACTTGTTGTAAGACCCTTGTTAAAAGGACGAGATTTAATAATAATTACATGAATTTCATACTAAATCAGAGTTTACAAAAAGTTTTCATGTTGTAGACCATACATATTCATGATACGTACAAAACAAGTTTTAAAGTAACACCTGCTAGTCAACTACCGACTAGTTTAAACATTCAAAACATGGTTAGCAAATCATTTACAACATAATCATAATCTAGACAAAGTTAAGTTTAACGCGGAAGCTTCAAAAATTAGTGTTCGGTTCTTGAAAGCATGCTTGATCACCATCCGGAATGTCCACTCTTTTACCTAGAGTCAAAACCACTTAGAAAGTTAGTATTGACATGATTATAATGCATATAAACAAGTTCTAGTATCAAACCTTCGAAATAAAAATAAAATTTCAGCTTTGGGAGGCCCCGCGTGTTGCGCCAGGTTCTTAGGCTTCCCTGGCGTGGTGCGGGGAAGTACATTTTCCAGCAGGTCCAGAAACTGGACCTGCATTATTCCCAGCTACGAAAATTCATAAAATTCCAACTTTAAATCCTCATAACTTTTTACTCGCTAGTCCGTTTTAACCGGTTCTTTTTCCTATGAGTCCGTAATAAAATTACGGATCTAACTATGTAAATTTCACATCACGGAAACCGAATTACCAGCGATTCGTTTCCAATTTCCTTATTTCGAATATCCGACTCATTAACATTAGTTGCATTATACCACATTTCAGTTTCTTGTTATTCTTAGGCATGGTTACCCATTTCCCCGGGCTTATAACCTTGGCGTAATTGCGCCATTTATGGTTTTGTGTTCCTTTAGAACTAAAACCTTGTTTCCTCGGAATTCAAATATTCCGTTTCAAGCGACAATTGCAACTTATTTCTATTTGTTTGATCCAATATCCCGGATTCACAACTTAAAGTATCACAGCTAGAATTCATAAGCGTAGTGCAATCCAACACTTAACAACTTACGAGACTTTAACGTCGCTACTTTCATGATTCTTTTTATGGCATCAATTCGACCCGTTTGACTATCTAGTGAAACCCATCACTTTATTAACAAGTCAATCCCAATTCCAAATCTTTATTTTGACCCGTTTGATGGTCGAGTGAACTTCGCCACTTTAAAGACACATCATACGCATCTATTACACTACGACTTCGTTTATACACTAAACTCAAACATTTATGCATAATTTAACGAGACTAAACTCACGTACCTTTAAAGCACACCTTTTCCACGCGTATCCCCTCCGGCGTGTCCGCTTGACGTTCCGGATTCCTTGCCTAAAGAGTTCAATTCATAACAAGTTCAGAACTCTTTCATAAGCTTTAACGCATTATTTTCTAACATAGTCAAATCTGCGTTTTCACCCAACTTTTAACATTTTAACCCTCATTTAGGCGTTTTATCAAACACCTAGCGGTTCAGATTTCTACATGATCAAAACCAAGTTCATGACTTGAAATTATCACCCAAATTAACTTCAATTAGACAATTTTGACATATGTCTTAACATCAATATTTTCGAAGATTATCTCATAAATTCAATTTACACTAAAACAAGAGTCTTAATCCTAGTGTTTATCAAGTTCTACTAACTTTTTAATCACTCACTATGGTGATTATGAACCTTACAAATATCATGCAAGATTTTGACAAGAAATCACCTAGGGTTTGTCCCTAAACCTTATATCACTTCCAATTTCATATTTACAACACATAATCAAGCTCAACATTCGATTTTTATCACATGCAAGGAATTCGGGTTGAATCAAAACAACCTAATTTGACATACCTTATGATCCCCTTGATGAAGTGATCACGAATCTATGTTCAGATTTTGATTTTAACTTGGTTTGAGCCTTCAATTTGAGAGTTTAGTGAATGTTAGGGTTTTGAGAATGGGGGTCGCCCTTCTCCTGCTTCTGATCGAACCAGACACCTCAAATGGTGTGTTTGGTTTTTGTTTTATTAAACTTAATAACATAAGTTTCAATTTTAACAACATAGGCCCCTCCACTTTTTATTTAGTTTATATCTTTGGCATTTTAAATTCATTCATGTTTTAAAACAAGATAACTAACTAACTGGGTTAATTATTTCCTAGTTAGCTCATTCTTGTTTATTTTGTACTTTATATAATGCTAATATAAAGCCTTTTTAAATTTCAGGGTGTTACACTTGCCTACGGTAGACGGGAGCTTTTCTTTTTCTAGCGGAGCCAGAGCGATTTCACTTATAAATTTTGAATTCTCCGCCGCTTCAGCAGGACGATAGATCAGATCATAGTTGTGCTCAGCCTCCGGATTGTAAACCGCGCGTGGTCTACACTTGTTGTAATTTGGTTGTATCCGAGTAAATACACTGGCACTTTCTCCTTCACGGTAAGTTCGATCATATTCACTGGTGTGGGTATTTCGCTGAGAACCCAACCTGGTGTGAACTGAAGATCTCCTATGAGGGTGTGACTCGTCTCGATACTCTCTTCGGCGATTTTCTGACTGAGTATACTCGTATCTCGAAGGAGATCTAGAGTAAACCTCCGTATTTTCGATCTGAACTCGGGATGGACCAGCATGTTGAGAAACATGAGGTACCGATGGTGTCCTAGCATGGGATACAGGCCTTCGTGATTGAGTTTGGGGGCAGTTTGTGCACACAGCTGTGTATACACAACATTCAACGCCCCCTGAGATCTGACATACCAGGAGATTGGGGTTTCTCCTAGGGGCAGAATTGAGCTTATAGGTATCTCCGGCTGTACCCCTGGGGTGATAGGTTCGTTTGGATGATTATTAGCAAACTGTGCTTCATTGTCATCCGAGGCTTCCTCTACAATACCCTCAACTTGGGTATTGTTAACGAAGTTTGGCCGAGGGCCATTTTGACGATGAGTTGAAGTTTCCTCCATTTCTGAATGGAATTAACAGAATGAATCGAAAACGAGAAAAAACGGATGAAACAGAGAGATCGGTGGGCTCCAATGAAGAAACACTAGATAAATGACCTGAATCAAATTACCTAGGGGTTAGGTTCCGCATAAAAAGGGTGGTTCTCTCTCGTTTGATTCGAAGGGACATATCTTCTTCTCCGGTGAACACTGCAAAACAGAACACCGTTAGCCTCGTCAAGGGGAGAAGGGGGTTCTCTCCTTGACCTGACTCCGGCGTGAGAATGAGTATGTGTTTATGAAGAAGAAGAAGTATTGACGAAGTGTGTGTAACTTGAGATTCATACCTGAATTACTCTTATATTTATAGCCAGGAGTTTGGGTGGGAAAACTCGTTGTTGAAATATTAACAGAAGATGCTAACCCCGTAAGCGGTTATTTTCCTTCAGTTAATTCTTTTGATCGGATTGTGGAAGCACACGGATCGCGATCTTGATCGATGGCTGGGGTACTGCCACGTGGAAAGTAATCAAGTGGAGGTTTCTCTCCAATTCCATGCCATCATCGTGATTTCAGGATGGCCTGGGGTGATGACACGTGTCCCAGACGGTTATAACCATCTGGTGGTGCACGATTGAGTCTTCTAGAAGATTATTGCCATAATCCAGTGTGACTCCTTACTGTGTGGTATCAGCTTAGTAAATAATACCCAAGTCTGGGTATCATTAAGCGGAAATGTTTATCTAGGATTTTTATCCCTGTTTGTTATGGATAATGGCGCGAGGACTTATTAACTTCCTCTTGGCGCGCAGGTGTTAATTGTTGCCTTCTTCTCAAGTTCTCTTTGTTGGACCAGTGCGCGGCCGCGCAAGGTCTAACGAGGGTTAAAGGGCCAGGTTCTGGTATGGTCCCAAGTACTTAATATGAGGTTTTTGGGACTTTACCCCTTCAAGTCCCCCCAGTCTAGTGTTGATCTTATGCAAAATAAGTGGAGCACTGGACTATGAGAGAGTGGTGCTTATAGGCTTTTTGGCGCGAAAGTGAAGAATCTTCCATGAGAAGATACACTTTGCTTATTTTTATGATTTTTGGAAATCTTGACTTTGGGTATGAAAGGTACAGTAATGACTGCGTGACAGGCTGTCACTGTCAGATGTATGTTACTGACCGTGTTTCATACGCGCGCGTGAGGTTGCGTTCGTGCTGTTCCCCACTCGCCCTGTCGCTTGGATAACTGTGCTATTCCGAAAAAGGTGTTGTTGCAGTTACCTAGGTTTATTTATGGCGGTGGGTATATAAGTTTGTTTGAGTTTCCCATTCTTGTTAATCATTACTTTGTTGAAAAACTTTTCCCCTTCTTGTCTTCTTCATCCGTTAAGAAAGAATTTTGCAATTCCTTTCTTTTATGTCAACCGGAGATCATCACGAAGACTTTACTGAACTCCGTTTAATACATCATCAATTACGTTTTTCATTTGTTATACAAATCTTGCCATTTTTTACTTTACTAAACCTAGTTTAGCACACGGCTAACACATATTCTATCATGTGGTTGTAATACACACACGTGTACACAAATGTATAATCTTGTTGTACACATACGTATAACACATGTTCTAATAAAGAAATGCATAGCATGGGGTATAATACATATGTGTAAACATACTAGTTTTATATACCTAGACAAACAACCTATAATCTTTGTATCAATACACGAATGTTTGCCTACATAAAACACATCTGTATAATGAGACTAACAATATATCAAGTCTTACGAAAGCCAAGATGACTACGATAAAGTTTGCAAACAATACATAAACGAAAAGATGACTAACATAAATAAATACACAACATTAAAAATGAAACAACTACAAAAAAAAAAAACAACCTAATAGCAAGATAAACGAAAATTCGATCAACTTCTAAATCAAAAGACCACCAACTTAAAAACCATTGTTATTTACCCAAAATAGAAAGTTAAAATTATAAAACAAAAGACTTTTTTCCCTTTGTCATACTCTTCCATTTGTTTGGCTTTAGTCTTTCTCGTTTCTAACTCTTGAGTACTTGGAAAATCTTGTGTAATATCAAGTTTGAAAGAAGGATTATCATCCGTTTTCTACGTCTTTGACAATGTCCGCGTAGTTAAGGGCATTTTGTGTCCACATTGACGCCAAATGGGGAGTAGAAAATATATTTGTCTAAGTGTTAGCATCGCCATCACACTTCAGCTTGCCATTTACTTTTTCTTCTACACAATTTTTTTTCGACATAAGAAGTTGATTAAATAATTCTAATTCTACAGCAATAAACATAACAGTACATGTGTGTATTATTTATAAACGCCATACTAATTACACACAAAAATACCAATCCTAAGCTCAGCCCCCTTTTTTAAATCTTCGGACGTTTTTTCCCCTACATACATTTGATAAAGATATGTTCATAGCTTTCAAGTATTGGCAACATCTCATCACTATGAGGATAATCGGTAGCAAAATTGTTTGTTGCACCATCTAGCTTCAATTTAATCTCTTCAGCCTAGTTACACAAACCAACATTCTACATACCCCTTAACATTAAAAAATTTAACACTCTTTAGCCAATAACTATTAATTTCAACAATAAATCAATCACTAACAAAATTTAATGAATAAATTTAATGGTACCTCTATCGAAGACCTCCTCATCACCAAAGTTAATACATCAATGTATAATACCACGTAATACACATGTGTACATAACATTATAAACAGGTGAATAGACAGAAAAAAAACAAAGCCACTTCTTATACACACATGTATACTATCAAACAAACCTACTATACCAAAACAAATGTCTAACTACCAGTTTTAGCATCACCAAAGTTAATACATTAATGTATAATACTACGTAATACACATGTGTACATAACCTATCAGGTGAATGGACAGAAAAAACAAAACAACTTCTTATACGCGGATGTATACTAGGTGGACGGGCTATAGAAAAACAAAACAACTTCTTATACACAGATGTATACTATCTAACAAACCTACTATACCACAACAAATATTTAACTATCAGTTTCAGCATCACCAAAGTTAATACATTTTAGACCAGAAATCTTCAACAAAACCCCAAATTTTACATGATATATTGCTAGAAGAAGAAAACCGCCGGAAGAAGAAACAACTTGAATAAACACAATCGGGCACACCAAAGTAACACGAAACCTAAATACACATAATCTTTTACCTTAATATGTTGCTGGAAGAAGAAAATCACCCAATTAGCCGGAAAGAGGATGCCATCGTAAACAAGGGTTTCGCGTTTTATTGGGAAGAGAAAGAACGAGGGATGCTTTTTCTTAGATGGAATAATTCTTATCTATGAATAACTGAAAATTACGACTTTATAGGGATTGTGTATATTCCAAAGAAGGAAATATTATTTGCCTGGAAGATGAAATATTTCAATTTACATATCTACCCTCATAACTTATAATTAAAAGAGAAGTTACAAAAATAATTACGATCTTGCCATTCATTGAAAAACTAGATATATCCATAATCAATGGACAAGATTTGTTCATTTTGTTAAAAACACATCATTGTTCACTCTAGAACCATACCATATATATATATATATATATATATATATATATATATATATATATATATATATATATATATATATATATATATATATATATATATATATATATATATATAGGGTAGGGATATGGTAAAAAGTGTCTAAAATGTAAGAAGGGTAAGAAGTGTTTTAAACCATTGGATATTTGATCTAATGGTTGAGATCAATAGGGTATAAAAATGTAAATTGTGTTTTAATTAGAGGGACCTTATGTAAAATTGAAGGGCAATAGTGTCTTTTTCAATGTTTGAAATATGGTAACCATATCATACACGACCAAAAACTCCTACATTCACTCCTTTTTCCTTAAATATAGGAATTAATGATTCACCTTAATTGTAGGAGGTCTTTGGTTACATATTCGTCATACATTATCATAAAGAGAACTGTAATCAGATTCATGGCGTGGTGTTTTAAAACAACTGGATAAAATTGACTATGATTCAAGTCATGGTGTTTTATCTGGAGACATTGTTCATGGCGTGGTGTTTTAAACATCTATGATTCAAGTCATGGTTTTTTATCTGGAGACATTGTTCATGGCGTGGTGTTTTAAACATCTATGATTCAAGTCATGGTGTTTTATCTAGAGACATTGTTCATGGCGTGGTGTTTTATCAATACAAAACATTCCCAGATTTTAAAACACCATGACTATGATTCAAGTCATGGTGTTTTATCTGGAGACATTGTTCATGGCGTGGTGTTTTAAACATCTATGATTCAAGTCATAGATAAAACACCACGCCATGAACAATGTCTCCAGATAAAACACCATGACTTGAATCATAGTCAATGTCTCCAGTTTTTTAAAACACCACACCATGAACAATGTATGATTCAAGTCATAAATAAAACACCACACCATGAACAATGTCTCCAGATAAAACACCATGACTTGAATCATAGTCAATGTCTCCAGTTTTTAAAACACCACGCCATGAACAATGTATGATTAAAAGATGTTGCGATTAAAATATGATGAAGAATATAAAACAATCAGATGTATAATGTTTCCTAAAATTTCTCCTAGTTCAAAATTCGATTCAAACCTTAAAAAACTCATCGGGAGGTTTCTTTTTTTTTTTTTTTTGGCAGTTATTCTTGGAAATCAATTAAATGATAAAAATGTCAAATTACTAATATACCCTTTTGAATTAATTAGGATAAAGGACACTTGTCATTCTCAAATCATTTCTCACACTTCTCACAAAAGTCCCACTTTTTACAGGATCCCCTACCTACCTATATATATATATATATATATATATATATATATATATATATATATATATATATATATGTATATATATATATATATAAATATAATTTATGACGTAATCCGGTTGAACCGGTCGGACCGGTCCGACTTTTGACCCCGTAAGGCGACCGGGTCGACCTCCGGCCCGGTCCTGAAAACATAACACTTTTTTAATCCAAAACTAAAATCGAATTGTTAAAATTTAAAACTGAACCGTTACAAACAGTTTGGTTACAGTTGATTACACAGTTTAGGTTTTATGAGCCCTTGTATGAAACGCATAAAAAAATAAACAAGCTGTCTAAAAATAAATAAAAACAAGTTGTCAAAAACATAAATTATACAAGTTGCAAACCGGAATTCTCCGTATATATACAAAGTTGGACAAATTATTGTCCAAAAAAAATAATAATACAAGTTGCAAACCAGAATTCTTCGTGTATATACAAAATTGGACATATTATTGTCCAATAATAATAATAATAATAATAATAATAATAATAATAATAATAATAATAATAATAATAATAATAATAATAATAATAATAATAATAATAATAATAATAATAATACAAGTTGCAAACCAGAAGAAAACTGGACAGATTATTGTCCAAAAAAATAATAATACAAGTTGCAAACCGTTATTCTCCGTATATATACAAAGTTGGACAGATTATTGCCCAAAAAAATAAATAATAATACAAGTTGCAAACCGGAATTCTCCGTGTATATACCAAGTTGGATAGATTATTGTCCAAAAAAAATAGTACAAGTTGCAAACCTGAATTCTCCGTGTATATATAAAGTTGGATAGATTATCGTCCAAAAAATAATAGTAATACAAGTTACAAACCGGAATTCTCCGTGTATATACAAAGTTGAATAGATTATTGTACCGAAAAAATAATAAATAATAATACAAGTTGCAAACGGAATTCTCTGTACATACAAACTTGGATAGATTATTGTCTATAATAATAATAATAATAATAATGCTGCAAGTTGCACACCGGAATTATATGAATATACACAAAATTGGATGGATTATTATATAGAGAAAGAGATGGGGATTTGGCAGTTTCGAAGAGACAAGAAACAAATAATAGAGAGGTGAATCTTTACAGTTGGTTGCTGGACTGATTCTATTTGTGATAATGCGCACGTGGTTCATGTTATGACATACTTATGAGCTACCATGATCCAATGGGTCAATATTTGGGCCTACCCATGTTTGAGAGAGGATGAGAAATTTATATATATATTATATTAATTCATAATTCATATTTATATTCATAGGGTAAGGATAGTGTAAAAAGGGTCTAAAGTGTGAGAAGTGTGAGAAGTGTATTATAACACTATATATAATACTATATAACACCATATAAACACCGTATAACAATATGTAACACCATATAATACCATATAACACTATGTAACACTATATATCATTATATAACAAATATAACACTATACATCTATGATAGACAGGCTATCAGACAACCTATAGTGTTATATTTGTTATATAATGATATATAGTGTTACATAGTGTTATATGGTATTATATGGTGTTACATATTGTTATACGTTGTTTATATGGTGTTATATAGTATTATATATAGTGTTATAATACACTTCTCACACTTCTCACAATTTGAGCACTTTTTACAGGATCCTCTACCTATATTCATATTCATATTCATATTCATAACATACATACATTTTCAAGCACGGTAATAGTGCTTTTAAGCTATTGGATAAAATGGGTGCCTAGGGTAATAGTACCAGGCAGCTGCCTAACACTTCCTTATTCGCCCAACAAATTTACGATTTTATCCATTTTAAAATTACGCTTTTGCCATTAGTTCAAAATTATGTTTTTACCCCCACTTAAAATTAAATTTACGCTTTTTCTCAAAGCTAAATATTTCAATTTTGCCCTCCATTTACGATTTTGCCCGGGTTAAATTTTTTGCCGTTAGTTTTTTCCTTAAAATTACGACTTTGCCATCAGCTCAAATACATTTACGCTTTTGTTCTCAGCTAAAAATTTCTATTTTGCCCGCGGTTCAGAATTACGATTTTGCCCCGTTTAAATTTACAGTTTTGCCATTAGTTTTTTTCTCACAGTCAAGTTACGATTTTCCCCTCAACTTAAATCTATATTTTCTCCATCGTTTTTGTTTGTTTCCCTGGTTAAACTACAATTTTGCCCCTAGTGTAAAAATACAGTCATTCCGGCAGCTGCCTGGGACTCCCCCATTGGTCCATTTAATTTACGATTTATCCCTGAATTAAAGTTATGATTTTGCCCTCAGTTCAAAATAACGTTCTTTCCGATCATTTTCGTTTTTAGCAAAACTATAAAAGTTTTTTGTTTTAATTAGTTGACTCGATTTAATTTTTTTGCGTGTGAAGGAACTGTCTAACACTCGCTCAATAGTCCTTAAAAATTACAGTTTTGCCTTGAGCCCAAAATTACGTTCTTAACATCGTTTTAGTTTTTTTCCTAGCAAAATTATAGTAGTGTTTTTTTTAATTGGTTGAGAATTATTCGGTCATCGCCCCGCAACGCGGACGGGGCATCAACTAGTTCATAACATTCATAACATAGTTATGAATAGTGACCATTTTGTCCTTTGTGTAGATTTTTTTCTTTTGTAAATTTTAGGATTTTTCATTTTTTAACAAAACTTTGATTTCTATAATTTTTTGTGTTTTTTCCTAAATTTGGTCATCGTTTGGTTGCTACTAAACACGGTGTTTGTTAGTCATATTTGGTCCCTTAGGTTTTTTTTACCCCCTCGATATGTGTTTGTATATATTCGACTTCATCTACGCTTTACGTCACGTGAGTTACTGGGTGTAAAAATTTGTTTTTTATTTTACGTCTTTTCCCGGATTTGGTCGTCATTTGGTTACTACTTAGCATAGTTTTATGCCCCGCCTCGCAACGCGGGGTATTAAGACTAGTTATTATATATTCATTATCGTACGAGCATACGAGATTTGAAGTTCGCACGTTATAAACTTTATAACTAAAAAGTCGCATGTTGTAAAATATAAAAAGTCGCATGTTAAAAAAAACAAAAAAAAATCGCATGTTGAAACTGAAAAAAATAGCATGTTATAAAAAAATCGCATGTGAAAAATAAAGTTCGCATGTTGTAACTCAATCTCGCACGCAGCATACGTTAACACAAATTGTACCTTAACCAATCCCTACATATAATCGAAGAAGATGTTAGCTACAATAGAAATTTAAGTGATTTACTAATGTTCTCTTGGTCTAGTGGTCAAGGGGAAGGTGTTGGAGGTCCTGGGTTCAATTCCAGGCAAGGGGGATTTTAATACTAACTTGGTGATACCAACATACTAACTACTTACCTGATTAACAACATACTAACCGTACGTCGTTCAAAATAAAGAAATTAAAATGATTTGTAGGTGATTCATAAACACAATCACATCTACCCATATGAGATACAAGAATATATGATTTTTTTATATATGAATGATATGTATAAAACATATTAAATATTATACTACCTTCACATATTTTCCCTTTATTTGTCGATTATACCTATTATATAAAGGAAAATAAGAATACATTATTCCTTGTATTAATTTACAATTCCTTATTTGCAATTACAAAAAACGCTTTCTTTTATTTATTTTTAGATAGTTAAATAGAATCGTTGAAAATACGTTTTTATTTAAAAGAGATTTACATAGGTAAATAGAATCGTTGTAAATACGTTTTTATTTAAAAGAGGGGTAGATTACACTTTTCGTCCTTTATATTTGTATTGGATTACAATAGATGACATTTAACTTCAATAATTACATTCACAATTCTTTATTTGGAAAATCCATTACACTTTACATCCTTTATCACTAACTAGGTTAAAATTTTCAGTTAGGTCTATACATATAAGGGCAATTTAGTCTTTTTCATTAATTATTTATAGTATTTAGTAAGATTAAAACGCAACCAAGATTTTAAATACAATTGTATCACTCTTTACCTATCTCTCTCTCTCATCATCTGCACACACAAAGAAAACCCCAATTCTCAAATCACAAAGTTTATCATCTACATTCTCAAACATTAATGATATTCTCAAACATTAGCATCTATGATTTTGAAGCTGAAGATGGAAAGCAAAACATGATTCAGATCCGGTTTCAGATCCATTCCTATATTCGCCTGCATCTATGGCATACAACCCCACCTTATGTTTGTCTGCTTTGAACTTCTTATCCTCGTCAACACTCCCACATTTATGGCAAAACACGACTCAAACTGTCAATGCTCACCACCGGCCAGCGCCGCACCATGGAATCACCAGCCAGCGTGGTTGTGACTGCCACAACGGCCCACCACCGGCCACCGCCGGACCATGGAATCACCAGCTCCGGGACTAGAGAGAGAGAGAGAGTTATGGGAGAGGAGAGGAAACCTATCGGTTTTAGAGCACCGGCAACGAAAAAACAGTGATGGAACCCATGGCCCTAGAAATCCGGTGGTGTTTCAGATCTGAAACTTGTTCAGAAATTTGTCGATTACCTTCATCTTCTCCAAACAAACAATCGACGGTGAACGCTTCAGAAATGTCGATTACCTTCAGAAATTTGTCAGTTGGAGGTTGGGGAGATTTGGAGGGGAGACGGGTTGGGGAGATTTGCAGGTGTTGGTAGATGGGTGCCGGACGTTTTCTAGAGATAGAGAAGAGAAAGGGAATAAGGCTCATGTATGGTTAGAGAAAGGATAAAGTAGACAATTTAAATAGATTGCGGTAAAAAGACGTAAATGCCCTCATATGCAAGACACATGTCATACTTAACTGAAAATTTTAACCTTGTTGGTATTAAAGGACATAGAATGTAATGAATTTTTCAAAACTGAAAATTTTAACCTTGTTGGTGTTAGAGGACGTTGAGTGTAATGAGTTTTTCAAATAAATGACTGTGACCGTAATTATTGAAGTCAAAGATCATCCATTGCAAACCGATACAAACATAAAGGACGGAAAGTATAATTTACCCTTAAAAGAGAGTAATAATGGTACAACTATTGGTATTATCGGATCTAATGCCAGTATATGGCCTTTTTCAAAGTAAATTAAGATTTTCGATCGATGAAAAACACGTGTTGATATCCATTTAGGCCATTACCGTGCCAAAACAAACAGATGGTGTTTGGACAACATCAACTAGTGGTCATTTATATCTCTTTCGGTTGCTATACCGAGTCCTGGTATCGTAACGGTGTTGTAACTTGCCGAACCAATATCGATCGAAAGTCCGACGCGAAGCGCGGGATATCCCACTAGTTATTCAAAATTACTCGGGCTTTTTTATTTGTAAATCATTCATTTAGTTTCTATTAAAAATACCGTTGTACAATCTTCTCTAAGAAACTTGTTGCATCAAACAGTGCACATAAAGTCATAAATAGCACATCTGTGCAACATTATTTTTTGTAACGTTATCAAATGTTCTCATTCTTGTTTTTGGCCAAACTAGTAAATGTCTTTTATTCAGTTGTCATTAAACCTTTTTTTACAAAGGAACAACAACCATGATACATATTACAAACAAGATAAAAGTCCACCAACTCAATAAACTTTATAAATATTTTTTTTAGATAAATTAACTTTCAATTCCTTTCTTTTCTTTAAGTGAACTCGGGAACATACTGTAAAGGCGAATTTGGTCTTCAAAACGTTTTAACATTTCCTCCAGGATTTCCTTCAAATCTTCCCACCTTAAAATGTTTGAACTCTTCATCTCGTTGCACCGCAGCCGCGGCCCCTCCAATAGCCAAATCCACCAACATCCGACCAACGACCGGAGCCATTTTGAACCCATGACCTGAAAATCCACCAGCAACCACCACATCTTCAGTAAACTCACCACCCAAGAAATCAATTATGTAATCCTTATCCGGAGTCATCGAATACAAGCACGACTGAGTCATAACCGGTCCATCTTCCCAATTGATTCGCTCACCAAATCTTGATTTGATCCATTCTTTCAAATATCCCAACAACCTTGGGTGTCCCTTCTGCAGCCCCCCATGTCCTCTTATCTGGATCACATTCCGCGCCACCATGTACCATGATTTTGATCAGATCAGGGAACTCCAACGCCGGTGTTCCATAGATATAAGGCTCGCCACAGCTTGCAAATGATGGAAAGCCTGCTCCTATGGTGAAATCAATCTCCTTACCTTGTTTAATTTTCCAGTAAAACACGGTTGTTTCTATTGGTTGTATCGGCAAAATCACGCACCCATTCAGTGGCGGACCCAGGAATTTTTTCATGCAGGTGCGGAACATTTTTTTAAAATTTTAGGCCCCAATGTATATAAGTAAAAAAATTGGTTCGTATCGGGTCGGTTCGAGTCGGGTCGGGTCATGTAAAACAAAAAAATATCAAACTAAATGGTTGATATGGTCCTCTTAGTAGATATGCCCTTCTAATCTCATCTCGTTGATTCACGTTATATGATTCAATCGGCTTGCGATTATAAGGATCCGAAGGAAGAGTATCCACATCAACGAATTCGGAAGATGTATCAACTTTCCTCTTGAGAAATCGCGCCACAATGTCCCTACTCATGGTTCCTATTGGCTATCACAAACAAATTGATCTATAAGTTCATGGCTCCATAACATATTACATAATGTATCAAGTATTCAAACACTAGAAATCATAATGTATATCACACTAAAAATTATCTAAACATTATATACACCATTAAAAAAAAAACCCAAACATCAGGTGTGATCGTATATAACCCACCACAAAAAGGATAAAATACCATCATCATCACTAACAAAATATAAATATATAACCCACCACAAAATAAAAAAAATTGTTGATTTGTTGGGTTTGTTTATTGGGCTAAGACTTAGTAGTGGGCTAGTTAAAGATATTGGGTATTTGAGTTTAGTTTTATTTAGCTATTAAAAGTTATATAATTTAGGTAGTGTTTTTAAAAAAATAAGAGTTTACTAAAAAAAATTAAAATATAAATTGATAACACTTTTTACCTAAGGGGTGCGGACAAAAAATTCCAAGGCGTGCGGACAGAAAATTCCAAGGGGTGCGGACTAAAAATTTCAAGGGGTGCGGACGGGATTTTCGACGGAACTTAGCACTAAATTTTTTTTCCCCGGGGGTGCGCCCGCCCACCTTGATCATCCTTTAAGTCCGCCCCTGCACCCATTGCTAACCTTTGAACCAGTTTACTCACCCATGCTCCTGCTGTGATCACACATTTCTTCCCCCTAAACTTCTCCCCCAATCTGCTACTCACTAAAACTCCACCTTAAAAAATTCAAAAGAGAGAACGAGACCAAGTGGTGAATAATATGTAAAATTTGACAAATAAAAGTTTGGCTACTACTGCCTGCCAAAGGATTAAATAAAAAAGAACTAAACCCAATTTTTCTTCTTTGTTTAAAGTTGAGGGGCTCCTTGGTCATAATTGAGAAACTTCAATTTCCCATCAAAATAGAGACATAAAGCACGGTACGTGCTTCTTCTTCCCCACAGAACAAAACATATCTGCTCTCCTTCTTCTCTTCTCCTCTTCTGGACGCAATCAACACCCAGAAAAAGTAAGGATCGAAAACCCTAGGTAACGGTGGCTACTGGGTCAGCAAACCCTAGTCGTGTGGGTGAAGAGTACGGAGGCGGCGGCGGTTCTGGCGGTTTCTGATGGCGGTGGAGGCGGTTCTGATGGCGGTGGAGGCGGTTCTGATGGCGGTGGAGGTGATTCTGATGGCGATGGAGGCGATTCTGACGGAACCCGGTGATGTGGGAGGCAGCGGCTTCGAACAGAAAATGGCTGACGTGAACAATCCGGTAGAAACTGATGCAAATCGGAACCCTAGTTCAGATTTCTGCACCTTCAGGTATCTTCTTCTTCTACACTTTCGTTTCTGTTCGGTTTCTGTTCGTTCTGTTCGGTTCAACAACACGAGCCTGAGCTCTGATACCAGTTGTTAGGATCGGACTCTCTCACACACAAACTCGGACCACACACACTCTGCTCTCACACAATCTGCCACAATCAAGAACACAAAGGATTTACGTGGTTCAGTCTAAACTGACCTAAGTCCACGGGAACTAGGAGTTTATAATACTTGGAGAGGTACAAGGAATAACAATACATATGAATCTCTTATATAGAGATTGAAGAAAGAGAAAGAAGTAGAAAACAAGATCCGTGAATAATGGCCCTTGCCCCTTATCCTGTAATCAGAGATTCTGATGTCCACTTGATCAAGTGGCTTCATACTCCACAATCTCCCACTTGAAGCCACGGAATAATCTTCACCTGTGCATCTGCATTTATGTAAAAACCTTTTGATCTTAGCTCCTTCCTAGTTACCCGACCTTCTCTTCAATTATCCTGAAGGCCCGTTGAAGCTTCCGTTAGCTCCAACACATCAGTCATGGCTAAGTCTACCCCTGACCCATTCTCTGTTCCTATCGGCTCCCACTGACATGAACTGCCAGATCCTGGAACAACCTGAGAACAAACACTCTCCGAATAAAGCAGATTATCAACTAGAGAGACTTTGACAGCTGGAATACTGGTTCTCTTAACCCACTGTCGTCTGGTCACTCTGACTGAAGCATGTCCCGTGCTCCCACTGCCACGAATGCCCCTGACTGGTTTTACTAAACCTTTTCCAGCACGTTCATCCTGAATCTGACCTGTGGCTCTGGGTTTGCCATCTGCAAAACAAACCTTCTTCTGCCCACGAGATTCTGCGAACCGGATCTTGGTCTTCTTCTGAACTGGGACGGTTACTCCCTCAGACGGTAAACTAACGATATACAGCGAACCCCATTTCTTTCCTCGAGCTACGACTAGATTTCCCTTTAGAACCTTCCACTGCCCGTTCCTAAACTTAACCTCGTGCCCCAGTTCATCCAACTGCCCAACATAAATCAACTGTTTCTTCAGACTTGGAATTACCCGGACATCCTTCAAAGTCCATGAACCGACTGGAGTCTTCAGATCTAAGTCACCCATGCTCGTCACATCAAGAACCTCATCGTTCGCCAGTCTTACCTTACCAAAATCACCTTCTTTCAGATTTCGCAGTGCTTCACTGCTGTGGGTAGTGTGAAATGAAGCACCCGAATCCATAACCCAAGAATCGACACTGCTCTCCACACTACAGATCAAAACATCATCATCTGAGTAGGCTACTGCAGCGTTAACTTCTTTCTTTTCATTCGGACATTGATTCCTAAAATGTCCTACCTCTTTGCAGTTCCAACAGGTTACATCACCTCGAGCCCTAGACTGACTCCTATTTCTGTTCCTGCTCCGACTATCTCTGTTATTCTTCCTTCCTCTGCCAACATTCAGTAATTCACTCGACGATCCACTCGAACTTCTCCTTCTGACATCCTCGCTCAGAATAAGATCACGAATCCCTTCAAAAGTAAATCCGCTGGTACCTGATGAACTAGAAATCGCTGTAACAGTTCCGGACCAACTGTCTGGTAAAGAAGATAACAGTAGCAAAGCTTGAACTTCATCTTCGAATTTGATGCCCACTGACGCAAGTCTGGCCAAAATCGAATTCAACTTGTTGATGTGCGCTGTGACTGAACTGCCTTCCCTCATCCTAGTATTCACCAGCTCTCGAATCAGAAAGACCTTATTAGCTGCCGAAGGCTTCTCGTACATGTTAGATAGGGCTAACATCATGCCACTAGTTGTGGTTTCCTTCATGATGTTGAATGCCACAGTCTTTGATAACGCCAATGTAATAACTGCCCTGGCTTTCCTGTCTTTTGATTCCCAATCTGCTGGTTCCACCCTTTCTGGTCTAACTCCTGATAACACAATATCAAGATCTTTTTGAACCAATAATGCCTCAATCTGCATCTTCTACCAGTTAAAATCTGTACCGTTAAACTTGTCGATTTGCACCTTCCCGTCTTCTGCCATGATAACTCAAACATGACTAAACGAAACAGAAATCGAAAAAATAAACCGAAAATCAAACTGAAACAACCGAAACAAGCACTGGTCTTCGGTTCTGTTTCTTCGATCTTCAACGAAAAGATACTCTGAAAATTTGCTGGTTTAACCGGTCAAAAAACATATCTTGAAATTTTAAACCTTCTGCCTAATGCCCCAAAAAAACTTAGTTTTTTGACAAATAAAAGTTTGGCTACTACTGCCAAAGGATTAAATAAAAAAGAACTAAACCCAATTTTTCTTCTTTGTTTAAAGTTGAAGGGCTCCTTGGTCAAAATTGAGAAACTTCAATTTTCCACCAAAATAGAGACATAAAGCACGGTACGTGCTTCTTCTTCCCCACAGAACAAAACAAATCTGCTCTCCTTCTTCTCTTCTCCTCTTATGGACGCAATCAACACCCAGAAAAAGCAAGGATCGAAAACCCTAGTCGTGTGGGTGAAGAGTACGAAGGCGGCGGCGGTTCTGGTGGTTTCTGATGGCGGTGGAGGCGGTTCTGATGGCGGTGGAGGTGATTCTGATGGCGATGGAGGCGATTCTGACGGAACCCGGCGGTGTGGGAGGCAGCGGCTTCGAACAGAAAATGGCTGACGTGAACAATCCGGTAGAAACTGATGCAAATCGGAACCCTAGTTCAGATTTCTGCACCTTCAGGTACCTTCTTCTTCTACACCTTTGTTTCTGTTCGGTTTCTGTTCGGTTCAACAACACGTGCCTGAGCTCTGGTACCAGTTGTTAGGATCGGACTCTCTCACACACGAACTCGGACCACACACACTCTGCTCTCACACAATCTGCCACAATCAAGAACACAAAGGATTTACGTGGTTCGGTCTAAACTGACCTACGTCCACGGGTAACTAGGAGTTTATAATACTTGGAGAGGTACAAGGAATTACAATACATTTGAATCTCTTATATAGAGATTGAAGAAAGAGAAAGAAGTAGAAAACAAGATCCGTGAATAATGGCCCCTGCCCCTTATCCTCTTATCCTGTAATCAGAGATTCTGATGTCCACTAGATCAAGTGGCTTCATACTCAACAGTTATATGGATATATTGCAGAGAGAGAAGTAGATGTGGTAGCATTATTAGCGAAGAAGACAAATAAGATACAAGAATCTGTATCTATTGATGTGCTAATGTACGCCGATCTGGGGGGCCTAAAATAGATTTCTTGATTAAGTATTAACTAGGGAAGGCTAAAACTATTGGCACACCTTGGTTGGCTATCTGCACATTTAGAGTTCACCTACGGTGTGTATAGACCTATACGCAGCGTATAGGGTTACCCTTCTACGCTGCGTATAGACCTTACGCGCCTACACAGCTGCCGGAATAGTTCGAGCTGTTATCTCCCCCCCCCCCCCCCCCCCCCCCGCGATCCGGAGGTGCCGGAGCATGAGTCGGACATGTACATTCCGGAGCACCACAGCCGCGTGGACCACCCGGAGCGCCTCAGTACCCACGACATGTTGGGCCCGGTCCTGCCCTATCATATCAGCAGCTACATCGCGACATTGACAGGCTGACGTATGTGGTGGATTAGATGACTGTAGAGCTGAAGAGGCTTTCACAGCGTGAGGGGTTACCTCCACGACACTTCGTTCCGCCCGTGGAATGGCATCAGCAGCCGGAGCAGTAGGATCTGCTGCCATAGTATTTTATCTTTTGTTACGTATTTAGTATTTGAACCGTATATACATCTATCAAACTTATGTTTATATTATAACTTTTTTTTGTATGTACAAACTTATGCTTATATAGTATATCTTTTGTGACGTGACTACCCTTAGTATTTAGTCATATTATAACTTTTGTTTGTATGTACAAACTTATGCTTATATTGTATATATTATATTCAGTCATATTATATCTTTTGTTTGTACGTACAAACTTATAATATTATCGGTATAACGTTAACAATATAATATATTCGAACTGTATATACGTCTATCAAAAATTTTTTACGGTATATAATATTATCGGTATTACGTTAACGAGTATATATTTTAAGTGATTTAATGTTGGAACCGGGTGAGAACTTATACCACAAATACACCAAATGACCAAAAAAATTCTGGAAGGTTATATACGCCGCGTATAGCTCTATACGCAGCGTATATAAACTTTGTGAAAAACTGATGCCTCAAACCTACCAAAATGATCCAAAAAAATTTGATGGTTTATATACGCTGCGTATAGCTCTATACGTAGCGTATATAAACTCTTGTTTTCTGTGCAATGATTGCTGATAAGGCTCTGAAATCCATGGTTTCTATACACAGTGTAGGTAAAGGTAGGTTTCGTGTGCAAATAGGCAACATGGTGTGCCAATATGCACACCCTTACTCAATACTCACGGTCTGGTTTTTGACAGTTTTATTATTGAAAACCGGAACCGACCAGTTAAAATTTAAAATCTTATTAAACCAAACGGTTATCAACGATATGGTTCCGGTTTGATTACACAGTTTTGGTTTTATTAAGTCCTTAGAATCTTTGCAGCATCTCCAACATTTTCTCATTTTAAAAATTCTCTCACATCTATCATTTTTATTTTTATATTAGTTAGAAGCATTTATTTTATTATATTTTCTTTTTTTTACACTCGCAATAATCTGATAATCTGATAGATGGCTTCACATATAAAAAGTTATTGTAGCGATTTTTCAATTATAAATGAGTAATAGATATGATGGTTCTAATGTGATGAAAAAAAAGATTTTAGATATTTACCTTTTAACTTAAAAAAAATGTATGAGGAAGCTTTTGTGAATGCTATTATATGCAGTGTTTTAAAAACAGGTAAATATCGGCTGGTTATACTTGTATTACCATTTTCAGATGTAAATCCAATATGAAACACTTCGGTAAATAAGTGAAACAGCATAAAGTTTGTACCGGCGGTAAAATCCAGTATACCAGTTTGAAACGTAATACCGATACCGGCCCAAGGTTATTTTAGTTTGGGTTGTTACTTATTTTTATTATATATGTTACTTATCTTACGTAATTTTTATATATTATAATTATTCGTAACTAAAACTTCTTCTTTATTTAATATTGTATGAAACGAGATAGCGATAATAGTGAATTTTATCTTTTATGTGATCATGAACTTAATTATTCAGGGCATGTTTGGATAAGTTTATCATTTCTCCTTATTGACTTTTTTAACATCCTTATCTCTTTTTGGAAAAGTCATAACCAAGTGACTTTTTCATTTCGACTTTTAATGCCTAAAAAGTTCCTTTTCACAGTATTACCCAAACATCATTTCACAAAAACTCTTTTTCCAAAAAGTCTAATTCATAAGGAGATAAAATAAGCTCATCCAAACATGGCCTCAACACTCAAATGGCTAAACATATTGTACACTTTCATTTAAAAGAGCTTGTTGAAAAATTGAATGATTTTCAATTATCTTTTGGATTAATTTTTTATTATGGATTATCTTTTAATATGTAATCATGCATTTTTAGATTAAATTTTGAGTTGTGTTTTGGTCAAAAATCAATCAATGACAATGCAACCAAACTTTCTGTTGTGAGGAATGATGCTTGAATTGATGAACAACAATTAGGATCACTCAGAAATGAAATGCAGTGACACAAAGATTTATACGAGGAAAAAGCCCTTGATCAATGAATGATCTCCGTCATAAAAAAAAACCTCGGGTGATGGAAACTACCGATCACCAACTCAAATTAAACAATAAACGTGTTACAACTTCGGATAATAGCGAGCTAAGTACAAGGATCACTTTAGTGTATTGTGTAAAAAATGTGTGAAATTGCTAAGTGTTTTGCCGAGAGCTGGTGAGAGCAGTTGTACGAGTGTGTGTGTAGCCAAGAATAGCCAATTCTTCTCTAATTAGCTCGCTACCCCTTTAAAATAGAAAAATAACTACACTAACTAACATTCCGCAAATCATGCAAGTCCTCCACGACTCCATAACGTCCACTTCCAGCCAAGCACGTGCGGAATAAACATGGAATATTCTCCAGGAACGTTGCCAAGACCAAGTCCAAGCTGGTACTCCTGCAAAATAATACCATATTCAAAGTAGACAATCATTAGTATAAGGATCCTTAGGATGATCCATGATCCTGATCCTGAATCACTTCTGAGGATCACTAATTGATACAGAAGTGAGGATCACCAAACAGAACAATAACTGAGGATCACAAGTCATTGAGAAATCCTCCCCTAACAATTGCCCCCAAAATATAAGGAGTAATTATGTAAATAAACGAGTTGTATTTTCTCGTTCTTATCCGTAACAAACCAACGAATATATAGCCGTTAAGATCGAACTAGCCGTTACCCTTTTGACGTCTCGTTCTTATCCGTAACAAACCAACGGATATATAGCCGTTAAGATCGAACTAGCCGTTACCCTTTTGACGTCACTGAAGTGACTAGCCTGTAAGATCATGATTATAAATAAGAGTTAGAGATAGGGATCGATTCGCATTTAAATTCAAGAGAAATTCCCTTTATATTCATATCCGAAGATCAATCAGGTACTCCTCTCTCCTTCTTCCTCTTCTTACTCTGTTTTTCTTTCTTTACCATCATCACGACAAGAATGATGCTCCGATCCTCTCCCGCCAAGGATCACCAGAAGAACATCCCTTTAAAGAGCCAAGGGATCATCAAAGATTCGGCGAATGAGAGGTGTTGCTTTACTGATCCACAAGTTGACAGAATCCGGCACCGCTTTCCGGCGAACACCTTTTTCAAACCGTTCGATCCCACTGTTCTGAGCGATTATATTTCAGAGACTTGGGTAGCTTTCCCGGTCACTCCTTTCACCATAGGATACTCCTATCCTTTTCCTCAATTCACCCAGTCTTTCTTCTCCCTCACCGACATCTCCTATATTCAAGCTATGCCAATGATCTGGAGGGTCTTATATACCCTTGAAAGGATCATTGAGCAAGAAGGGATTGATTTAGGAATGTCAGAGTTGGCAGAGATGTATGACCTCACGACGTTTGGATCCCACCGATATCTATTTAAGCGAAAACCTGGTGAAGAACACCCCATTTTTAAAGCCACCAAGAACGATACAAACTGGAAACGGCGTTTTTTCTTTTGTCAGAAGGGATTCTATCCCAAATGGAAAGGATCTACCAAGGAAGTGGTCCACCCATGGTAGGATAGAGGATCCTGAGAAGGATCACCAGATAATCTTGTTTTTGTATGAGGATCACTGACACCCCTTTGTTTTATGTTGCACAGTTGTCTCTGTTTCGCACCTCATACCATCACCTGCCACCAAGGAAAGGCTTGTTGCTTTTAGAAGACTTGAACCTGCAACAAGGTCATTCAAAACAGACACCCAGGATTCACAAGAAGTATCCTCAGGTTCTATCACCATGTCAAGTAAGTATCCTGTTTTTTGTATAGTTAAAGACTTAAATAAATAGTTAAATAGAAATAAGATAAGGATACTTATTTGTTTTGAATGTGTAGGTGCCGGAAAATCTTCCAAGCCTGCCTCCAAGTTCAGCATTACCGATCTTGACACTGTACGATCCACCAAGAAGAAGGCCACTGCAAGCCCTAGTGTCTCGATCCCTGTTTTGGTTAAAAATCTAATGAGGATAATGCAACCAAACTCTTAGTTACGGGGAATGATGCTTGAAATGAAGAACAATAATGAGGATCACTTCGATGCAGATTGCACAAATGACACAAGGATTTATACGAGGAAAAAGCCCTTGATCAATGAATGATCTCCGGCATAAAAAACCTCGGGTGATGGAAACTACCGATCACCAAGCTCAAATAAATCAATAAAAGTTTACAACTTCGGATAGTGACGAGCTAAGTACAAGGATCACTATGGTTATTCGTATAATAGTGTGTGATTTGCTAAGTGTTTGTCGAGAGCTTTGAGACTGCAATTGCACAAGAGTGTGTGTGTAACCGAAAATGGCTAAGTGTTCTAATTTTAGCTCGTCACCCCTTTAAAAATGAAAGCTAACTAAGCTAACTAATTGTCCGACTTTTGTGCCATGCTCCCACGTTCTCCACAACGTCCATTTCTATTCAAATGTGTGCGAAATACCCGTGGAATATTCCATAGTAACGTTGCCAAGACCAAGTCAAGCTCAATACTCCTGCAAAACAATACGAAACATAAACAGCCAATCGTTAGTATGAGGATCCTCAGGGTGATCCTTGATCCTGATCCTAAAGCTCTTCTGAGGATCACTATCTGTCACAGAAGTAAGGATCACTAATTAGGATAACAAATAAGGATCACTAATTGTTAGAAAATCCTCCCCTAACAGTATAGGATCCATTAAAATGGTTTGTAATTAATAATGAATCTACATGTACCTCAAGGTACCTGATCCCCATATGCTTAGCAATTTGTAAACCAGCAATCAAGGCTTCATATTCAGCCTCAATGTTAGTGGTTTGGAACTCACAAGCTATGGAGTGGGGTATTATGTCCCCCTGTGGCGATTTTAGTAGTATACCAAGCCCTGTGCCTTTAACGTTTGAGGATCCATCAGTATAGAGTATCCAAGGATCCTTGGTCTCTTCCAGTTGCTGGACTTCTAACTCAGCTTCTTTTTGTAAATCACTACTGAAATCAGCCACAAAGTCGGCCAATGCTTGGGATTTGATGGCTGTCCTGGGCTCATATCTTATATCATAGGCACTAAGCTTCACTGCCCACTTAGCCATCCTTCCTAACATATCTGGTTTCCTGAGGACATTCTTAATTGGAAAATTAGTTTTAACAACGATAACATGAGTTTCAAAATAATGTCTCAGCTTAGTGGATGCCATAATTAATGCAAGAATAAGCTTTTCAAAGTGTGAATACGTGGATTCGGCATCAAGTAAACTCTTACTTACATAATAGACAGGATGTTGTGTACCTTCATGATCCTTAACAAGGACTGCACTTACTGCTTTTGAGGATACTGCAAGATATAAGGATAACACATCTCCTTTCTCTGGTTTCATCAAGGCTGGGGCTGAGGATAGGTAATCTTTGAGAGCTCGTAAAGCACTCTCATGCTTCTCAGTCCACTCAAATTTCTTGTTCTTCCTTAGGATATCACAGAATTCTTTGCACTTTTCGGAGGATTTAGATATAAATCTGTTCAAAGCTGCTATCCTGCCTGTTAGCCTTTTGAAGGATTAGGTTTCATGTTGTATCTGTCAAGGATATTGTTGGGGCTGGATTTTACTATAAATGATCCTTATACATGATCCTGACCAGTGATCCTTGTTTCTTTGGCAGATAGTGATCCTCAGCCAGACTTCAAGATCAGGATCATGGGACGATATGGTGATCCTTACACTAACGGTCACTTCCACTTGTTACAAAATTGTTTTGCAGGAACACCTAGCAGGATACGCCCTACACATCATGATCCAGGGACGCGTTTTCACAAATATGGCAAGAGCTAAATTGGAGATAGACGTTGTACCGGATATGGAAACTTAGCTTGATTAATGGGCAGCAATTTAGGCTAGATTATCTTTATTTCTAAAGGGGTAATGAGCTGATTAGTGGTCTATCTACCTAAAATAAGTTACCTACACATGTATAAATACCACTCTTCCTCATTCGGAAGAACACACACAACATACGACACAACTCTCACACACTTAGACACCAAAAGCGATAGTGATCCTTGTACTCAGCTCATTACTATCCAAAGTTGTAACCACATTTTTGTTATAGTGAAGTTGGTGATCGGTAGTTGCCATCACCCGAGGTTTTTTATGCCGGAGATCATTCATTGATCAAGGGCTTTTTCCTCGTATAAATCATTGTGTCTTTGCATCTTTTATCACAGAAGTGATCCTTTATTTTCATAATTAACCAAGCATCATACCCCGTTTACATAAAGTTTGGTTACATTATCCTTGTGTGATTTTTGACCAAAACAGTTTGGCGCCCACCGTGGGGCAATTGGTGCTTCATTCATAAGAAAATCTTTTGTTCGAAATCATTTCAAAGAATTACATGGCTTCATCATTGAAGAACACGTCCACGGCGATGTCTGCGGTCACCTCATCACAGATCACCTTGCCTCCTCCACCGGCAGGATCTCAGAAAAACACTGAGAAGAGATCAACTCCCACTTTCTCTAAACCTCTATCTTCTTCTGCTATGAATTCTTCTATTCCCAGTACTAGTGATGTATTTGCTTTAATTTTGCAGATGAAGGATCGTATGCAGCGGCAAGATGAAACCAACGAAAGGATCCTCAGGGAAATTGGAGATCTCAAAAGACAAAAGAAAGCGGCAGAGGATCATTCTCCACTGATGCCCAAATCCTTGAGCTTCGATACTCCAATAATCACTTCCCAGCCATCAGGGATCCCAGACGTACAGATCACAGGGGAGTCAAGAGGATCACGTCTCAACTCGGCAGCAATGACTCAGACATCAGATTCACATTTTCAGCCAATAGGATCCTATCCTCAGTACATGGGATCCTTCATGAATCCGGGAGCCTATCCGGGGGCATAGCAGTTTCAAGGATCCTCCTTTGTTCCAGGATCATCCCAGGTTCAAGGATCCTCCTTCGTTCCAAGATCATCCCAGATACCAGGATCCTTACAGATGCCAGGATCCCTAAAAAGTTTGCAAACAGGAAGTCTAGATGTCCATCAAGGGGACTTCATTCCAATGCAGACCATTGCTTCCACTGGTCCCTCCGTTGTTCCAGAATCCCAGCAATGTGGATTCCCTAACCTGAACCCAATGGGAGGTAACACTTTAAATAATTATCCTACTACTAACCTTGGATTCATGCAGGATACAGGTACCAATCATGTTATGGCCAGGGAACTACAGAAACTAAAGGACATGATCTCAAGTGTTCCAGGGGTAGTCAAGCCTATCCCAGAGATTGCAGATGGGAGCCACAAGGTATCTCGCTTTGCACCACCAATTTGTGATGCAGAGGTACCCAAAAGGTTCCATATCCCTACCATGAAGCTGTATGATGGCACGATGGATCCAGAGGAGCATATAGCACAATACAGGGAGAGGATGGAGATCAATCCTATCCCAGAAAAATTGAAGGAAGCATGCCTATGTAAAGGATTTGGATCTACTCTTACTGGATCAGCCCTTAAATGGCTGCTAAGTCTTCCCCCTTACTCTATCACTTCATTTGCTAATTTAGTTAATTTATTCAATAACCAATTCTCTTGTAGTAGAAAATTTGAAAAATTAACTAGTGATTTGTACAGGATAACTCAAAATCATAATGAATCATTAAGAGAATATATAACTAAATTCAGTAAAGAATCCTTGGACATTCCCAGCCTGGATATGGCTACGGCTGTTGAAGCCTTCAAAATGGGACTGCTTAAGGATTCATCATTCTATGATGATCTTGTTATGACACCATGCAGGAACTTAGATGAAGTAAGAACTCGGGCACTCAGATTCATCCGGCTAGAGGATGACAAGAGGATCCAGGAGAGACAAGTAGGATCCTCAAAGCAAGACAAGCAAGGATCCTCCTTCAAGAGCAACAAATTCAAATCCTACCATAGAAATGAAAATCAGAATGTGCATGCTGTCGACCAGGAAGAGGATGATGAAGATTATCCTCCAATCTCTGAATATTGTTTTTCTGTTGATAATCATGAACTGATCCTTGCAATGCAGAATCTAGGTGAAAAAGCAAGATGGCCCAGGAAGAATGATAAACCATCCGGGACTAAAGACAAGTCAAAATGGTGTGCATACCATGAGGATTTCGGGCATCTGACTGAAGATTGCATAGCCTTAAGAAAGGAAATCGGATACCTGCTAAGCAAGGGGCATCTAAAAGAATTGCTGGGAAGAAAAAAGCAAAGAACCCAGGATCCTGAAAGGATCCCCGAGAAAGCCCCAGCACCTCCGGCAAATGCACAAGTGATCAACTTTATATCCGGAGGATCAGACATTTGTGGCACATCCTTTTCAGCGGCCAAAAGACATGCAAAAGAATCGAAAAGGGATAATGGAGAAAGGCCTATTAGAACCTCAAGTGTCTCAGGAGGAAGGATGATAACCTTTGATGAGGATGACCGCATTAACATCCAGGATCCTCATCATGATAGTTTAGTTATCACTCTCTTTATCTCTAACCATTTTGTCCGCAGGATCCTCATTGACGGAGGGAGCTCAGTGAACATTATCCAGCTTGATGTCTTGAAGAAGATGGGAATCCCAGAATCAGACATCACACCAAGATCCTCCGTGCTTGTAGGATTCAGTGGGGAAACGAAGAAAACTCTGGGGGACATCAAACTCCCAATCTACGTGGAAGGATTACATAATTACCAAAAATTTTGTGTTATTGACTGTTTATCTTGTTGCAACGTTATCCTTGGCAGGCCTTGGATACATGACATGAAAGCAGTTCCATCTACCTACCATCAATGTGTGAAGCTCCCTAGCCCATGGGGGATAATCAAGATCGACAGTGATCAGCAAGAGGCTAAGGATTGCTATACCTCATCCATGAAGCCAACCTCGAAGCCAAGGGAGCAATAGCAATTACAGTATCCTCCGAGGAATGTCTTGGAGGCAAAGGAACAAGATGTAGATGAAATCCTCTTGGACCCTAGTGATCCTGAATCAAAAATCTATATCGGATCAGGGATCCTTGGCAAGATGAAAGAAAACATGATATCCTTCCTCAAAAGAAGAAAATCTACCTTTGCATGGAAACATGAAGATATGACAGGTATATCTAAGGAAATTATTACTCACAAACTTGGCATTGACAGGTCTATCAAGCCAATCCATCAAAAAAGGAGGAAGTTTGCACCAGAAAGGAATGCCATTATCCAAGAAGAAGTAGAGAGACTACTTCGAGCAGGTATGATCAGAGAGGTAAAGTATCCTAAATGGCTAGCCAATGTGGTTGTTGTCCAGAAGAAAAACGGAAAGTGGAGGGTATGTGTCGATTTCACTGATTTGAATAAGGCATGTCCCAAGGATCCTTTCCCATTACCCCACATTGACTCCATGGTGGATGCAACAGCGGGGCATGAACTGTTAACTTTTATGGATGCATCATCTGGATTCCAACAAATCCAGATGGAACCATCTGACCAAGAGGATACAGCCTTTATGACCCCAACCGGTTTATATTGTTATATTGCCATGCCTTTTGGACTAAGAAATGCAGGTGCAACATACCAAAGGCTGGTGAATATGATGTTCAAGGAACAAATTGGAAAAACTATGGAGGTATACATAGATGATATGGTGGTCAAATCAAAGAAAGCTGAGGATCACCTAAGGAACTTGGAAGAAGCGTTCGATATCCTTGATAAATACAACATGAAACTCAACCCTTCAAAATGCCATTTTGGTGTTAAGGCAGGAAAATTCTTAGGATATATGGTGAATCAGAGGGGAATTGAAGCAAGTCCGGAGCAAATCAAAGCATTAATAAATATCAAGTCACCAGCCAATGCAAAGGATGTCCAAAGACTGACAGGCAGGATAGCAGCATTGAACAGGTTCATATCGAAATCCTCAGAGAAATGTAAAGAATTCTACGATATCCTAAGGAAGAATAAGAAGTTTGAATGGACTGAGAAACATGAGAACGCTCTACAAGCCCTCAAAGAGTATATGTCCTCAGCACCAGCATTAGCAAAACCGGAGAAAGGAGATGTGTTATCCTTATACCTAGCGATATCCTCAACCGCTGTAAGTGCAGTCCTTGTCAAGGATCATGAAGGTACACAATATCCTATCTACTATGTAAGTAAAAGTTTGCTTGATGCCGAATCCAGGTACTCACACCTCGAAAAACTTATCCTTGCATTAATCATGGCATCCACTAAGTTAAGGCATTATTTTGAAACCCATACTATTATTGTCAAAACTAATTTTCCAATTAAGAATGTCCTCAGGAAACCAGATATGTCAGGGAGAATGGCTAAGTGGGCAGTAAAGCTTAGTGCCCATGATATAAGATACGAACCAAGAACAGCCATTAAATCTCAAGCACTAGCTGACTTTGTGGCTGATTTCAGTAGTGATCTACAAAAGGAAGCAGAATTGGAGGTCCAGCAGCTGGATGAGACCAAGGATCCTTGGATACTACACACTGACGGATCCTCAAATATCAAAGGCACAGGGCTAGGGATCCTACTAAAATCGCCACAGGGGGACATAATACCCCACTCCATAGCCTGCGAGTTCCAAGCAACTAACAATGAGGCTGAATATGAAGCCTTAATTGCTGGCTTACAAATTGCTAAGGATATGGGGGTAAAGTATCTTAACGTATATGTAGATTCATTATTGATCACTAATCACTTTAACGGATCCTATGCTGTTAAAGGCGAGAAGCTAACCAAATATTTAGAGATAGTCAAAGAATTGGCACTCTCTTTTGTCTCTTTCAGCTTGACACAGGTACCAAGGGAGGAGAACACAGAAGCTGATGCATTGGCCAACCTAGGATCATCCTTGAAGATTCCAGAAGATATAAGTATCCCTATCATCCATATCCTGGCTCCTGCTATTGAAAATCAAGTAGCCATGGAAATAGAAGAGGATACTGCAATAATCCCTAGTGAAGAAGCCCAATCTTATTCAGGATCATGGATCTCACCAATCATGAGATACTTGCAACATGGGGAGATTCCAACGGGAGAAAATCCTAGAGCTTTCAGGATTAAGGTATCTCAATTTGCAATCTTAAATAATATGCTATATAAACGATCCCTTGCAGGGCCATATTTAAGATGTATTGAAGATCCTGAAATTGAAGAAGTGTTGAGAGACTTCCACGAAGGAGATTGTGGAAACCACACTGGGGGCAGGGCATTATTCTCAAGGATCCTTAGAACAGGATACTACTGGCCAACCATGAAAAGGGATGCTATAGAGTATGCTAAGAGGTGTGATCCTTGCCAAAGACATAGCAATATCCTTCACCAACCAGCTGAATTACTACACCCCATACCATCCTCTTGGCCATTCATGAGATGGGGGATGGATATAGTTGGCAAGCTCCCTAAAGCACCTGGTGGAAAAGTATTTATGCTTGCCATGACTGACTATTTTTCCAAGTGGATAGAAGCTGAAGCCTTTGCTCAAGTCAGAGAAAAAGAAGTTATATCCTTTATCAAAAGAAATATTATAACTAGATTTGGCATTCCCTCTGAAATTATATGTGATAATGGTTCCCAATTCATTGGAAGCAGAACCACTAACTTTTGTAACAGTTGGGGAATCAAGATGATAACATCAACACCAGTCCATCCACAAGCCAATGGTCAAGCAGAATCATCCAACAAGATCATCATCAACAATCTAAAGAAGAAGCTAGGATCCAAGAAAGGGAAATGGGCAGAAGAATTACCTTATGTGCTATGGGCTGATAGGACAACTCCCAAAAATGCTACCGGTCAAACACCCTTCTCTTTAGTATTTGGGGCAGAAGCAGTGATCCCAACAGAGATGGTGATCCCAACTGCTAGAACAAGTGCTCGTGATCCTGAAGAAAATGCTACAATCCTAGCTCAGGATTTGGATACTATTGAGGAAAACAGGGATCTAGCTAGGATAAGGATGACAAGCTACCAACAAAGGATGGCTGGTGCCTACAACAAGAATGTCAGGATAAGGAAGTTCCAAGTCGGAGATATGGTGTTAAGAAAAGCATTTCAAAATACTATCAATCCTGCTGACGGGAAGCTAGCACCAAAATGGGAAGGTCCCTACTTGATTGAAGCTGAAGCAGGAAAGGGGGCATACAGGTTGCTAACCATGGAAGGAAACTTGTTACCAAGAGCCTGGAATGCTGTTCACTTAAAGAAATATTTCATGTGAACATGATCCTTCCTGCATGTGATCCTTACATTGAAGTATCCTTGAAGGATCCTAGAGATATCGGTGATCCTTACTCTGGTAATATGCTTATCCTAAAACTATTGCATTTTCTTACTTTTTGCCTAAGGATAAGGATCATGTATCCTTCATCCTCTACTCACAAACCATTTGAGTTATGATAGTTCAGGTATCTTCAGCAAATCGTCAAAGATCTCCAAAAGCACCACAGATCCTTGGGTACAACCCCAGTTATCCTTGGGATTATCCCCAGTTTTCGCCAGCAGCGCACGATGATCCTGGTATAGTTCACGTCTTTGGGATCAGTACCCACTTCCGGGGCTGGCGACCTCATCGTACTGGCTATACTTGGGATCCTACGTATAATGGTGGACGCACCATACATCCGTTCCTAAGGTTTCTAACGTTTTCACGTTAGCTAAGGTTTTGACATTTTCATGTCACTAAGTTTGGATAGTTGCCAGAAAGGGCCATACTCCAGTTTACATACGATCCTTTGGGCTTGTCCCCAGTTATCCTATGGGCTTGTCCCCAGTGATCCTCCGGGATCATTCTCAGTTATCCTATGGGCTTGTCCCCAGTGATCCTCCGGGATCATTCTCAGTTATCCTATGGGCTTGTCCCCAGTGATCCTCCGGGATCATTCTCAGTTATCCTATGGGCTTGTCCCCAGTGATCCTCCGGGATCATTCCCAGTTATCCTTTGGGCTTGTCCCTAGTTACTAACTTATCTTTTATATTGGCTTAGTCCCAAGTTATACTCCATTTTTCAGGTTTTCGAAGTTAAACAATTAAGGATCCTTAATCCTTATTGTTCATTAAGATTTTTACTTATGGTTATCCTGATTAAAGGTTAGGATCCTAACTTGGATCCTCAGGTATGATCCTTAACTACTTTTAATTTCATTATTCATTTGAATAACCTTTAGACCTTGACAACTGAACCTATGATCCTTAAAATAAACTATCTTGAAAACTTTCGATTATAGGATATTTGATCCAGGATCATATCCTAAATTTCTTAAACATAATTTGCTCAACTTTTCAAACAAACATGTGTCAAAACAATTGAAAATCAAAAAGGATAATGACACAAGATAAGCCAGAAAAATTAAGTTATATTATTAAACAAAAGGATCAATAACCCTTTCAAAAGATTGTCAAAATTGCCAACCCACATTTCTACCAGCAAAACGTGGCCCGTCCACATGGGTTAGCAAAGGGTGTCCATTGCCTATGCGGTCTTAGCATTGTGCAGGAAAGTAAAAGCGGCAGGATCACAAAGGCTTCATCCCCCAAACAGAGGATCCCTCCACCTTCTGCAATCCTACCTACTGTTCAAAGGATCCAGATCCTTAACCCTAAGAAACTATTGTCCAGAGATTACAAACCATAATTGTTTCAAACACCACTACCACAAAAAACCACTACCAATCCTAAAAAATTGGGCTCCGGCCTAGTCTCGAAATATCCATCATCGCCCAATCATGCAGCCTACACCTTCGCTGCTTCATCACCACCAGCATCTCCACCTTGATCCTTCTCAGCATCACCACCTTCCAGCATGGGGATCTCCTCAGCCTCATCCTCATCCTCCAGGTCTGCCAGCCTTGCCTTCCAACCTTCAACATCCCACGAGCTTTTGTCAAAGGTAGGATCCTGAGCCTCCTCGGCCATCTGAAGTTGTATCTTATACATAGCGATTGCCGCGGAGACCTTAGCATCTTGGGTGATCTCCTGCTTCTCGTTATCCATATCAATCAACCTCTGAGCAGCCTCAGTCTTCATGGCCCGGAGTTCCTTCTCAAGATCTGCTATCTTGAGATCCTTGAGCACGCCCATTTGTTGAAGGTCAGCAATCTGGCTCTCTTGATCCTCAACATGGCCAAGATAGGTCTCGATCTCGGCAAGTTTCTGCAAAGAAAGGGATAAGGTAAGTACAGAACCGGATGATCCTCGAAGAAAATACACAAACAGGATATTCAAAACGGATGACCAACAGGGGCAGTGATCCTTACCTCATTCACGTAATCAAGGAATTGCTGACGGAGGAGGGGAAATCCTTGGAGATCTTCAGAGGTTTTCCTCTTCTTTCCCTTGCCCCGGATAGACGCTTTGGGAGCGGATGCTGAAGGACTGGCAGCAGGAGCCTTCTTCTTCTTCGAGGACGTGACATTGGCAAGATCACTGATCCCAAACTTGGAGGCAGATTTAACAGACCTGGCAGATTTTCCAGCACCTACACAATTCAAAAAACAAGATAAGTTCCCTTCTAAAATTAAATATTTTTACATAAAACTAACTTTCTATGAGGATACTTACTTGACATCGTGGCAGATGCAGAGGATATCTCTTGAGAATCTTGGATAATGACTTGGAAGCTCCTAACTTCAGGATCAAGCTTTTTAAAAGCTAACACTCTCTCTTTCGCAACAGGGGTTAACTTCAGATGAGCAACGGAGATAGCTGCATAGAAAAACAAAAAAGAAAAGACATCAGTGATCCTCATCATACGAGACAGGACTGATAGTGATCCTTCAAGGATCCTCTACCCTACCATGAGTGGCCCATTCCTCGGGCAGATCCTTCCCATCCGGGATGAAATCCCTCTTAACAAAGAAAAACCGACGTTTCCAGTTTTTATCATTCTTGGTAACTTTGAAGATAGGGTGATCCTCCCCAGATTTCCGTTTCAACAAGTACCGGTGAGAACCGAAGGTGGTGAGATCATAAAGCTCAGCTAGCTCTGACATCCCCAAATCAATCCCTTCTTGCTCGATGATCCTCTCGAAGGTATATAGAACCCTCCAGATCATCGGCATAGCTTGGATATATGAGATGCCGGTAAGAGAAAAGAAAGATTGGGTAAATGTCGGAAAAGGATATGAATACCCGATGAGGAAAGGAGTAGCAGGAAAGGCCACCCAAGTGTTCGAAACAAAGTCACTCAAAGCAGTAGGATCAAAAGACTTAAAAACAACATTCGCCGGGAAGCAATGACGAATCCTGTCTATCTGGACATCGGTAAAACAGCACCTCTCCATAGGAGAATCCTTGATAATCCCCTGGCTTTTCAAGGGACTATCCTTCTTGGAACCTTTGTGCGGAGAATTCCGGAGGAGCATGTTTGAGACGAAAACAGAGTGAAAGCAGAAAAAAGAACAGAGCAAAGAAGAGAAAGAAGAAGATGATACCTGATCAAGCCTTCGGTGACGATTATAAAGGGAGATACTTCGAATTTAAATACAAAATGATCCTAACCCTATCTCCTATTTATAATGATGATTTGCAGGGATTGTCACATTAGTGACGTAAATATCCTAACGGCTAGTCCATATGCAACGGCTAGTAAATCGGAATCGCTCGTTAGAGATAAGCTCAAAACAAAATATAACTCATCTATTTACAATTAACTCCTTATATTTTGGGGGCAATTGTTGGGGCTGGATTTTACTATAAATGATCCTTATACATGATCCTGACCAGTGATCCTTGTTTCTTTGGCAGATAGTGATCCTCAGCCAGACTTCAAGATCAGGATCATGGGACGATATGGTGATCCTTACACTAACGGTCACTTCCACTTGTTACAAAATTGTTTTGCAGGAACACCTAGCAGGATACGCCCTACACATCATGATCCAGGGACGCGTTTTCACAAATATGGCAAGAGCTAAATTGGAGATAGACGTTGTACCGGATATGGAAACTTAGCTTGATTAATGGGCAGCAATTTAGGCTAGATTATCTTTATTTCTAAAGGGGTAATGAGCTGATTAGTGGTCTATCTACCTAAAATAAGTTACCTACACATGTATAAATACCACTCTTCCTCATTCGGAAGAACACACACAACATACGACACAACTCTCACACACTTAGACACCAAAAGCGATAGTGATCCTTGTACTCAGCTCATTATCATCCAAAGTTGTAATCATATTTTTATTATATTGAAGTTGGTGATCGGTAGTTGCCATCACCCGAGGTTTTTTATGCCGGAGATCATTCATTGATCAAGGGCTTTTTCCTCGTATAAATCATTGTGTCTTTGCATCTTTTATCACAGAAGTGATCCTTTATTTTCATAATTAACCAAGCATCATACCCCGTTTACATAAAGTTTGGTTACATTATCCTTGTGTGATTTTTGACCAAAACAGATATCAAATGCTTCCTCCAAGTCCCTTAGGTGATCCTCAGCTTTTATCGATTTTACCACCATATCATCTATGTAAACCTCCATAGTTTGTCCAATCTGATCCTTGAACATCATATTCACCAGCCTTTGATATGTTGCACCTGCATTCCTTAATCCAAACGGCATAGCAATATAACAATATATACCGGTTGGAGTCATAAAAGCCGTATCCTCTTGATCAGATGGTTCCATCTGAATTTGTTGGAATCCAGATGAAGCATCCATTAAAGTCAACAGTTCCTAACCCGCCGTTGCATCCACCATGGAGTCAATGTGGGGTAATGGGAAAGGATCCTTGGGACATGCCTTATTTAAATCTGTAAAATCGACACATACCCTCCACTTTCCATTTTTCTTTTGAACAACAACCACATTGGCCAACCATCTTGGATACTTGACCTCTCTAATCATACCTGCCCGGAGCAATTTCTCTACCTCTTCCTGGATAATGGCATTTCTTTCCGGTGCAAACTTCCTCCTTTTCTGATGGATCGGTTTGAATGACCTGTCAATGCCAAGTTTATGAGTTATAATATCCTTAGATATACCTGTCATATCCTCATGCTTCCATGCAAAAGTAGTCTTTCTTCTTTTGAGGAAGGATACTAGATCTTCTTTCATTTTGCCAAGGATCCCTGATCCGATATAGATTTTGGATTCAGGATCATCAGGATCCATCAGGATTTCTACCACATCCTGTTCTCTTGCCTCCAAGACATCCCTTGGAGGATACTTTGACTGCTATTGCTCCTTTGATTTCGAGGCTGGTTTCATTGATGAAGTGTAGCAATCCTTAGCCTCCTGCTGATCACTATCAATCTTGACTATTCCCCAAGGACTAGGGAGCTTCACACATTGATGGTAGGTAGATGGGACTGCCTTCATATCGTGTATCCAGGGCCTGCCAAGGATAACATTACAACAAGATAAACAGTCAATAACACAGAATTTTTGATAATTATGTAATCCTTCAACATAAATTGGGAGTTTAATGTCCCCCAGGGTGTTCTTGGTTTCGCCACTAAATCCCACGAGCACGGAGGATCTTGGAATGATATCTGATTCAGGGATACCCATTTTCTTCAGAACATCTAGCCGGATAATGTTCACTGAGCTTCCTCCGTCAATAAGGATCCTGCGGACAAAATGGTTAGAAATAAAAAGAGTAATAACTAAACCATCGTGATGAGGATCCTGGATGTCAACATGATCATTCTCATCAAAGGTTATGATTTTTCCTTCAGAGACACTTGATGTTCGAACAGGTCTTTCTCCATTATCCATTTTAGCTTCCTTTGCATGCCTTTTAGCTGCTGAGAAGGATGTACCACAGATGTCTGATCCTCCAAAAATAAAGTTTATCACTTGTGCATCTGCTGGAGGGGCCGGAGCTTTCTCAGGGATCCTTTCAGGATCCTGAGTCCTTGACTTTTTTCTACCCAGCAATTCTTTTAAATGCCCCTTGCTCAATAAGTATCCAATTTCCTTTCTCAATGCAATGCATTCTTCTGTGAGATGCCCAAAATCTTCATGGTATGCACACCACTTTGATTTGTCTTTGGTTGCAGCCGGTCTGTCAATTTTTCTAGGTCATCTGGCTTTATCTCCTAGATTCTGCATCGCAAGGATTAGTTCATTGTTATCAACGGAAAAACAATATTCAGAAATTGGAGGATAATCCTCATCATCATCTTCTTGATCAACAACATGCACGTTCTGGTTATTGGATCTGTTATAGGATTTGAATTTGTTGTTCTTGAACGAGGATCCTTGCTTCTCCTGTTTTGAGGATCCTGCTAATCTTTCCTGGATCCTTTTGTCATCCTCTAGCCGGATGAACCTGAGTGCCCGGGTTCTTACCTCATCTAGGTTCCTGCATGGTGTCATAACAAGATCATCATAGAACAATGAATCCCTAAGCAATCCCATTTTGAAGGCCTCAACAGCCGTGGCTATATCCAAGTTGGGAATGTCTAAGGATTCTTTACTAAATTTGGTTATGTAATACCTTAATGATTCATTATGACCCTGGGTTATCCTACATAGATCACTAGTTAACCGTTCAAATTTTCTACTACAAGAAAATTGATTATTGAATAAGTTAACTAGATTAGCAAATGAGGTAATAGAGTAAGGGGGAAGACTTAGCAGCCATTTGAGAGCTGATCCAGTAAAAGTGGATCCAAATCCCTTGCATAGGCATGCTTCCTTTAACCTCTCCGGAATTGGATTGATCTCCATCCTCTCCCTGTATTGTGCTATGTGTTCCTCAGGATCCGTTGAACCATCATACAGCTTCATAGTTGGAACATGGAATCTTTTGGGTATCTCAGCATCACAGATTGGTGGTGCAAAACGAGATATCCTGTGGCTTCCATCTGCAATCTTCGGGATGGGTTTGACCACTCCTGGAACACTTGATATCATATCCTTCAGTTTTTGCAACTCTCTGGCCATAGCATGGTTGATACCTGTATCCTGCATGAATCCATGGTTAGTGGTAAGAGAGTTATTAAAAGTGTTACCTCCCATTGGGTTCAAGTTAGGAACAGCGGATGTGAATCCATATTGCTGGGACTCTGGGATTATGGAGGGACTGGTGGAAGCAATGGTCTGCATCGGAATAAAATCTCCTTGATGGACATCGGAACTTCCTATTTGCAAACTCCTCAAGGATCCTGGCATCTGGAAGGGTCCCTGAAACTGGGATGATCCTGGAACAAAGGAGGATCCTTGAACCTGGGATGATCCTGGAACAAAGGAGGATCCTTGAACCTGGGATGATCCTGGAGCAAAGGAGGATCCTTGAACCTGGGATGATCCTGAAACAAAGGAGGATCCTTGAATCTGCTACGCTCCTGAGTAGGCTCCTGAATTCATGAAGGATCCCATATGCTGAGGATAGGATCCTGCTGGCTGGAAATATGAACCTGATGCCTGAGTCACTATTGCTGAACCGTAGTGCACTCCTTTTGGTCCACCCACATATTGAACATCTGGAACCTCTGATGGCTGAGAAGTAATCACCGGAGTGTCAAAATTCAAAGATCTGGGCACCAGTGGGGAATGATCCTCTGCCGCTTTCTTTTGTTTCTTGAGATCTCCGATTTCTTTGAGGATCCTGTCATTGGTCTTATCCTGTTGCTGTATATGTTCCTTCATCTGCAAAATCAAAGTAAACATGTCACTAGTAGTGGGAGTGTAAGGAGCAGAAGAAGTTAGAGGTTTAGAGAAAATGGGAGTTGGTTTCTTCTCAGCATTTTTCTGAGATCCAGCAGGTGGTGGAGGCAAAGGTGGAATGCCCTGAGACGAATTGACCGCAGACATTGCAGTAGAGGTATTCTTCAATGATGAAGCCATGTATTCGTATGCAATGAACCGGAATGATCACCAACAGAAAAACTTCTTAGGAATGAAGCACCAATTGCCCCACGGTGGGCGCCAAACTGTTTTGGTTAAAAATCTAATGAGGATAATGCAACCAAACTCTTAGTTACGGGGAATGATGCTTGAAAAGAAGAACAATAATGAGGATCACTTCGATGCAGATTGCACAAATGACACAAGGATTTATACGAGGAAAAAGCCCTTGATCAATGAATGATCTCCGGCATAAAAAACCTCGGGTGATGGAAACTACCGATCACCAAGCTCAAATAAATCAATAAAAGTTTACAACTTCGGATAGTGACGAGCTAAGTACAAGGATCACTATGGTTATTCGTATAATAGTGTGTGATTTGCTAAGTGTTTGTCGAGAGCTTTGAGACTGCAATTGCACAAGAGTGTGTGTGTAACCGAAAATGGCTAAGTGTTCTAATTTTAGCTCGTCACCCCTTTAAAAATGAAAGCTAACTAAGCTAACTAATTGTCCGACTTTTGTGCCATGCTCCCACGTTCTCCACAACGTCCATTTCTATTCAAATGTGTGCGAAATACCCGTGGAATATTCCATAGTAACGTTGCCAAGACCAAGTCAAGCTCAATACTCCTGCAAAACAATACGAAACACAAACAGCCAATCGTTAGTATGAGGATCCTCAGGGTGATCCTTGATCCTGATCCTGAAGCTCTTCTGAGGATCACTATCTGTCACAGAAGTAAGGATCACTAATTAGGATAGCAAATAAGGATCACTAATTGTTAGAAAATCCTCCCCTAACAATCCCCAAGGCACCCACTAAGGGAAGAGGTGGCAAAAGAGGAAAAACTCTGAGGTTGAGGATCTGCAAGGCCTGCCACTGATCCGCCACCAGTTCCTTGAATACTTCAATGACGTGAGGATCACTGATTCTGCCTAGGTATCCTGCTTATTTGAGGATCACCTGATCTTGAACTGTGCTCTATCTTTTTTGCAGAAATTTGCTGAGATCGAAGACTATGTTGGGAGCGTTGAGGAGCTGGACAAGAAGATTGCTGACCTCCAACAAGTTGCATTGCTCAAGGATCTTAAGATTGCTGATCTCGAAAAAGCCCTTCAAGATGCCAAGACCCAGACAGCTAAAATCCTGATTGACATTGACTACGAGAAGCATGAGCTCGTGGAAGGTGCAAAGGTCTCCGCTGCCATCACAATGTACAAGACAAAACTGAAGATGGCCCAGGAAGCTCAAGATCCTGACTTTGACAGATGCAGCTGAGATGTTGAGGGCTGGAAGGCGAGGCTAGCTGATCTGGAGGATGATGAAGAGGCTGAAGAGGTTTTGGCAATCGAGGCTGGAGGCAGTGGAAAGGATCAGGTAAAGGATACTGGAGCTGGAGGGGATGATGATGCAGTGAAGGTGTAGGCTGCATGATTGGGCGATGATGGACACTTCTAGACATAGCCGGAGCCCAATTTTTAAAACTTGGTAGTGGTTTTTTGTGATTGTGATGTTTTAAACAATGATGGTCTGTACTTGAACAATAGCTTTAGGTTTTAGGATCAAGGATCCTTTGGACAATAGGTAGGATTACAAATGGTGGAGGGATCCTCTGTTTGGGGGATGAAGCCATTGTGATCCTGCCGCCTTTAATTTCCTGCACTTGCTATAACCGCATAAACAATGGACACCCTTTGCCAACCCATGTGGACGGGCCACGTTTTGCTGGTAAAAACGTGGGTTGGCAATTTTGACAACCTTAAACGGTTTAAACTTTTGTGAATAAAATAACTTTAACTTTTTGGCTTATTTTGTGTTGATATCCTTGTTAATATTTTACTTTCCAACTGTAATGTTCATTTTGTTAATACTTATCAAGCCTTGAAAAATTAAAAAATATCCAGTAAGTTTAGGATATGATCAAGGATCACATATCCCATACCCGATAAGTTCTAAAAAGTGATATAGCTTAAGAATCATAAGTTCAGTTGTCAAAGTATGAGGGTTATTCAAATAAACAAAGAATAAAATCAAAATAGTTAAGGATCATACCTGAGAATCCAAGTTAGGATCCTAACCCTTAATATTATAATCTGGATAACCATAAGACAAACCTTAGGAGAAGGTAAGGATCAAGGATCCTTGGACGTTTAGCTACAAAAACCTGAAATAGGATACAACTTGGGACTAAGCCAATATAAGATAAAAGTTAGCAACTGGGGACAAGCCCAAAGGATAACTGGGGACAAGCCCAAAGGATAACTGGGGATAAGCCCAAGGATCGTGTGTAAACTGGAGTATGGCCCTCACTGGCGACTATCCAAACTTAGTGACATGAAAATGCCAAAACCTTAGCTAACGTGAAAACGTTAGAAACTTTAGGAACGGATGTATGGTACGTCTATCATTATAGGTAGGATCCTAGGTATAGTCAGTACAATGGAATTGTCAGCCCCTAAAGCGAGTACTGGTTCCACTGCCATGAAATATACCAGGATCATCGTGCGCTACTGGCGAAACTGGGGTCAAGCCCAAATAACTGGGGTCAAGCCCATGTAATTGGTTGCTTTTGTGGATAATCAACCCTTTGCTAAGGATACCTGAACCTTCAAAACTCAGAACCAAGTGAAAGGTGGATAAAGGATGCAGGATCCTTATCCTTATATGAGAAAGTAAGAGAATGAAGTAGTTTGAGATTAGAATGTTACCAAAATAAGGATCATCTGTGCTCTAGGGATCCTTCAAGGGTACTTATCATGTGAGGATCATGGATCCTTATCACATGAAGTATTTCTTCAAATGGACAGCATTCCAGGCTCTAGGTAGCAAATCACCTTCCATTGTTAGCAATCGATATGCCCCCTTTCCTGCCTCAGCTTCAATCAAGTAAGGTCCTTCCCATTTTGGTGCCAACTTTCCATCAGCAGGATTGGTGGTATTCTGAAATGCTTTCCTCAACACCATATCACCAACTTGGAACTTCCTGATCCTGACATTTTTATTGTAGGCTCCAGCCATCCTCTGCTGATAACTGGCCATCCTTATACTTGCCAAATCCCTGATTTCTTCTATAGTGTCCAGGTCTTGAACCAAGTTTTCATCATTTTCTTCAGGATCACGAATACTTGTTCTAGCAGTTGGAACCACCATTTCTGTAGGGATCACTGATTCTGCCCCAAATACCAAAGAGAATGGAGTTTGGCCTGTAGCATTCTTAGGAGTTGTCCTATCAGCCCAAAGCCCATAAGGTAGTTCTTCTGCCCATTTCCCTTTCTTGGATCCAAGCTTCTTCTTCAAATTGTTGATGATGATCTTATTGGATGGTTCTGCTTGACCATTAGCTTGTGGGTGGACTGGTGTTGATGTTATCATCTTAATCCCCCAGTTGTCACAAAAGTTAGTAGTTCTGCCCCCAATAAATTGGGAACCATTATCACATATAATTTCAGAAGGAATACCAAATCTAGTTATAATATTTCTTTTAATGAAGGATATAACTTCCTTTTCTCTGACTTGGGCAAAAGCTTCAGCCTCTATCCACTTGGAGAAGTAATCAGTCATAGCAAGCATGAACACTTTTCCACCAGGTGCCTTAGGAAGCTTACCATCTATATCCATACCCCATCTCATAAATGGCCAAGAGGAGGATATAGGATGCAAAAATTCAGCCGGTTGATGAAGGATATTGCTGTGTCTCTGACAAGGATCACACTTTTTAGCATACTCCACAGCATCTCTCTTCATAGTTGGCCAATAGTATCCAGTCCTCAGGATCCTTGAGAATAATGCCCTGCCCCCAGTGTGGTTTCCACATTCTCCTTCATGGAAATCCTTTAGGACTTCTTGGATTTCAGGATCCTCAATGCATCTTAAATATGGTCCTGCAAGAGATCGTTTATACAACATATTATTTAATATTGTGAATTGAGATACCTTGATTTTGAAAGCCCTAGGGTTTTCTCTTGTAGGAATCTCTCCATGTTGTAAGTATCTCATGATTGGGAGGATCCATGATCCTGAATGAGATTGAGTATCATCACTGGGGATGATTGCAGAATCCTCTCCTATCTCCATAGCCACATGATCCTCGATGGCAGGGGTCAGGATATGGATAATGGGGATACTTATATCCTCCGGGATCTTCAAAGATGATCCTAGATTAGCCAATGCATCAGCTTCTGTATTTTCTTCCCTTGGTACCTGTGTCAAACTAAAGGAAACAAAAGAGAGTGCCAATTCTTTGACTATCTCCAAATAGTTGGTTAGCTTTTCACCTTTAACAGCATAGGATCCATTAAAGTGATTAGTGATTAATAATGAATCTACATGTACCTCAAGATACCTGATCCTCATATGCTTAGCGATTTGCAAACCAGCTATCAAGGCTTCATATTCAGCCTCATTGTTAGTAGTTTGGAACTCACAAGCTATAGAGTGGGGCACTATGTCCACCTGTGGCGATTTTAGTAGTATTCCGAGCCCCGTTCCTTTGACATTTGAGGATCCATCAGTATAGAGTATCCAAGGATCCTTGGTCTCCTCTAGCTGTTGGACTTCTAATTCAGCTTCCTTTTGCAAATCACTACTGAAATCTGCCACAAAGTCAGCTAAGGCTTGGGATTTAATGGCTGTCCTAGGCTCATATCTTATATCATAAGCACTAAGCTTCACTGCCCACTTAGCCATCCTTCCTGACATTTCAGGTTTCCTGAGAACATTCTTAATTGGAAAATTAGTTTTAACAATAATGGCATGAGTTTCAAAATAATGTCTCAATTTAGTAGATTCCATAATTAATGCAAGGATAAGTTTTTCTAAGTGTGAATACCTGGATTCAGCATCAAGTAAACTCTTACTTACATAATAGACAGGATGTTGTGTACCTTCGTGATCCTTAACGAGGACGACACTTACTGCTTTTGAGGATACTGCTAGATATAAGGATAACACGTCTCCTTTTTCTGGTTTTATCAAGGCAGGAGCCGAGGACAGGTATTCCTTGAGAGCTTTGAGAGCATTTTCGTGCTTTTCAGTCCAATCAAACTTTTTGTTCTTCCTCAAGATATCATAGAATTCTTTACATTTCTCTGAGGATTTAGATATGAATCTGTTCAAGGCTGCAATCCTACCTGTTAGCCTCTGAACATCCTTAGCGTTGGCAGGGGACTTGATGTTTATTATAGCTTTGATCTGTTCTGGACTGTCTTCAATGCCTCTCTTTGTCACCATATATCCTAAGAATTTACCTGCTTTAACACCAAAGTGACACTTTGAAGGATTAAGTTTCATGTTATATATGTCAAGGATATTGAATGCTTTCTCCAAGTCCCCAAGGTGATCCTCAGCCTTTTTAGATTTAACCACCATGTCGTCTATATAAACTTCCATAGTCTGTCCAGTTTGATCCTTGAACATCATATTTACTAGCCTTTGATAAGTTGCACCTGCATTTCTTAGTCCAAACGGCATAGCAATATAACTGTATATACCAGTTGGAGTCATAAAGGCTACATCCTCTTGATCAGATGGTTCCATCTGAATTTGTTGAAATCCAGATGAAGCATCCATAAAAGTTAACACTTCATGACCTGCGGTTGCATCCACTGTAACAATCGAAAAATTTCGTCCAATAATGTCTTGACACGTGTCATAAGGTTCCGGTATGTGAAAACATACTTTAGAAGGACTAAAATTGACAAACAGTGAAAACTATGGAACGTAAGGGTCCAAAGTGTCAACAATGGATAAATAGACTCTATGATAACCCTACATAATGTTCATAACCTTAAACGGATGATTCATGGATCATACGACGCGGAAATTGCACAAAAGTGAGGAATTACAAACTATAGGGGCCAAAAGTGTCAACATGTTGAATTTATACCTCTGAGTGAACTTTTGGCAGACCCGAAGCTTTATAATGCTAAAATATACTCACTAGAATATGTGGTAAAAATTTCGTGAAGTTTCGTTAACGTATGAGAAAGTTATGGCCAAAACCGTACTTGAGGGACTAAAAGCGTCAACGTCGAATTTCATGACTTTTCGGTTGAGCGAAAAGTTATCCAAGGACATTACCATGTTGGTAAATGTCCTAAGGTTCTTAAAAACCAAGTTTGGGGGTTTACGAGTCAAAATAAGTAGCCGAAACATCGCGTGCAAGTTCAGGGACCAAATCTGCCATGTTTGAAACTTGTTTGGCTGATCAGAGGGTCAGGCGACCCGCCTGGACATGCCCAGGCGGGCCGCGTGGGACTGCCAGTAACAGAAATTGCGAAAATGACCATTTTGGGTCCGAATTTGAAGTTGTAAACAGCTGTTATCACCTCTCTTTTGATCCAATGTAAGTCCTTGCATGCCTAGGCTACTGAGAACTTGCTACTACCTCTGATTTCATCCATAAAACAGATCAAAAGCTCATTTCTTTGAGCTCATACATTGTGATCAAGAACATCCAACTTGTAAAACTCTCAAGACAACTTCCTGGAGCAAATCTGAACGTCAAGGCAACATCCTAGTGTTAACTAAGCATCAATAGGACCTTTGTAAGCTTCTAATTCAGTCCTTAATTCGCTCTTGCATCGATTATTAGTAAAAGTCAAACTAATTGTTCATATACTTTGACTTTCTGATTAAACGAGTTTCACTCAGTCATTTCTCAAATTGAAACCAGAAATATGTTGGTATTTATGTGGGAAACAAACCCTCAAAAGGGTATTCTCTGATTCCCACTCTAAGCATGCTATTTGTCGAGTCAAAGATGTTCTTAAAAAGTCAACAGAAATCGTTTTTGCGAAATATAGCATAAATGGTAATATAGGTGACATGCAATCAGTTTGATCATCAAAAATAACTTATAATGAACATAAGAATGTGTTTTATCATAATCAACTCGACAATCTTAGTATAAACTCGGATCGGAACCGAAAGTCTTATAAAACGACTTTTTCGTAGACTATCGATTCGGATCCGTGCATGCATGTTTGAGATCTGTATTAGAGTGTATTTTTGACCATTTTTATTTATGTATAACTTTCTGGAATTTTTACATCTTGAGTCTATGCTTAACCGATTCATATGCGTGTTTCCGATTATGCTTAAAAGTTGACTATTTTGCCCTTTTTGATATAAAACGTGATTTTTGGAAAAGTAAAAGAGTAGAAATCTTTATTATTAATTTATAAACTTGCACCGAAAATTTGAGATCAGTTGGTGGTCCAGATTTTGAGTTATGGCCGATAGCGTAAAACTATATCTTTATGTTAAATAAACGGCGCATTTAGCGTATAACCTATTTCAGGCCACTTTTCGATATAAAACTTTTTACCCACTGATGTTATATAATATTCTGGGATTTTTGAAGATTTTTATTTAATTTTTGGCTGATCGGATCATACGTCGCTAAGTCGATTCGGTTAATGCCGGTTTTGACCGTTTAAGCCATAAAATGAGTTTTATACATTCTTTTGACCCCAAACCTTTTTCTACTGATTTTATTTGTTAAATAAATTATTTTGGGCATTTTGGAAATATAAAAATCTCAGCTTTCTTTTAAAAACCCGGAAACGGCTCTAAATCGCATTTTTAGCGTTTTTAGCGCATTGTAAGCGTTATACTCATATTAAACATATAAGACTCATACCTACTGATGTATTTAGCATATTTTCATATAATAACAGTAAGTATAAGATTTTGAACTCAGATTTCCAGTTTTGTCGTTTTTAGCCCTTGTGAAATTACTAAAATACCCCTACGGTGCATAGTTTGATTTTAAATGATAAGTTTTGTCTACGGGTCATACCCTACTGTTATAATATGGCAAATTAAGTATATTTACTGTATAAATCAGACCTGTAACTCAGATTACCAAATTGACTCTTTCATAATCTTTTAAATGACCAAAATGCCCTTATGAGGCGTAAATTGAGTTTAAATACATTCGGGGCATAATAGGACATAACTTGCTGATATTATATCATATTTAAAGCATATTATCTCAGGGAACTTGCATATGACTCTTTTGGTTACCCGTAACGCCCTTTTTGCGTTCGGTTCGGTTTACGTAACTAGTTTGCGTAAATTTACCGAAACGGGTCAGACGTTATCAGTTTTATCTCAAAATCCAGAATGTATTTAGTATACCCATATTATACAAGTATTCAAACTTGTCGGGTCTAAATCACATTCTATCCGGTCTTTCGCTTAATCATGCGTCTTAACCGTATATTTCTTTAAGACTAACCGGTCTAAGCTTAGGCTTAATTAAAGACCCGTTAGCAGTCTAATTGGTTATTTATACCATTATTCCAGAATAGAGCCTTCCGGTAAATTGTACCTACGCTTACTTAGGAATACAGCTGAGTTATTATTCTTGCTATTTAAGACAGGAGCTAGCTCAGGTAAATACTTTTAACTTATTTTCCCTTATACGGGCTTGGGATACGGTATTATAAAAATACCGCTTGGTCGGGTGTAGAAACTGTTTAATCGGAGATGATTAAATTGCATAATCCCGTTTTAATCTGTGTTGATTGATAACAAATAACATTGGGGGTTAATGACCGTGTCCTGGATATCCTTTGCTCATTTTAAAAAGTGAATGGCCACGACGTAAGCACAAGGTGTAGGCAAAACACCTCCTGTTGCATATGTATAACGTATACTCACTCGTGAGAGTATCTTCTTGTGAGATTATATTTGTGGTGTGTCGATTAATCTTGTCCGGCTTGTATTGTATAATCACCGGCCCTAAATGTTGGACAACCATGTAAATCGGATACAAGATTTTTATTAATAAAATTGTCCCAAGTATAAAGATTAATTTGCCTCTGTGCATTTTAAATCAATGTGTCAAGATGTTTTGTGCCGTTTGCACACGAATCACTTTTCAAACTCTTTTTCCAAAATGAGTCAGTTAATTGTATTTACCAGTGTAAACTGACGTATTTTCCAAAAGGTTGAGTGGCAGGTACTATGCGTAATTGGCTGGGAGCTCGGGGCGTCACTAGGGAATCTTGCAAGTTCTAGATGCCAAAAGCCTATCGAACAGTTTTCTTTTATTGATCCGCCTGTGGATCCTTTACCTTCCGTTGTAATACTTTGACATTACTTATATTCGGAATGTAATATAATTATCTTCTGCTTCTGCTTCCGCTGTGCATTTATATATTGTGTTGTTTGTCTATGATGATGCCAACTACGTCACTATACTCCCCACCGGGCCCACCGGTGACACGTGGAAAATTGGGGTGTGACAGGTTGGTATCAGAGCCAACATTGAGTGAATTAAACACTATCCTAATGTGTTTAATCTCAGTGACACAATTGCACATACTTGAGTCTAGACTTAACATAGGAATACTCCCGATTCTAATATGGAATTTACTGCTTCCGATTATTTTTATATTGGATACGTCGCCAAGCGAAGAAGCCGTAATAGGAGTTCTCCACACCGGAGCCCGAGATGCTGAGTCTCGTACCGCGGCTAAAATGGAACGAACATCCAAGGAGAAAGCATTCAGAAATAAGATGAAGAAGAAACTCCTTTTACTGAAAATCGTTTTCCTTATTAGTCCTTATAAGGACATAATTATCTTTTAATGCCTACGGGCCAAACTTATTTAAAACATCCATTAGTGATGTAGTGCCTATGGGCCAAACTTATTAAACATCCAATAGTGATGTAGCGCCTACGGGCCATACTAATTGTCATATAAGACAAAAGGCAGTGGTGGTCTATGACTCCCTGTCAAGAAAAGGTAATGAACTTTGATTCACACCTAAATGCCTCGATCCCAGACGATCATGGCTTATAAATTAAACTTGTCCACGTGACTAAGCCTTTTGTGCTATTACTAAATGCCTCGATCCCAGACGATCATGGCTTATAAATTAAACTTGTCCACGTGACTAAGCCTTTTGTGCTATTACTAAATGCCTCGATCCCAGACGATCATGGCTTATAAATTAAACTTGTCCACGTGACTAAGCCTTTTGTGCTATTACTAAATGCCTCGATCCCAGACGATCATGGCTTATAAATTAAACTTGTCTACGCGACTAGGCCATTTGTGCTATTATTAACTTATAAATTAGGATTTATGATAAAATCCTGAATAAAATAAATATCCTTCCTTCCCTGCCAGTAGGCATTTTTAAAAAGAATCCTAAAGGTGAAATCTAGCCTACGCGGCCAAGATGGTGAAACCTACCCAAGGGATTCAGATCCTTGTTAACGCCTAAGAACGTGTTAGCACTCCTGACAAATGTGATTCGATAAATCACAACAATCAAACTTATATTGGATTCTTCCAATTTTCTTATCTAGCCTAGTGATTTAGAAATCATGGCTTGTGTTATCCTATAAGATGATCACATTATAAACATCCGATAGTGATGAAGTGCCTCCGGGCTAAACTGGTTGTCCGATAAGACAACGACAGTGGTGGTCTTGACCTCCTGTCTAAAAGTGTTGGACCAGGTCCAAGCATAATAGTCGGTAGGATCCATACGATCTCGACTAATAACATCTGAGAAGATGATCATATTATAACCATCCCTCAGAAGGGGAACGCCCACGGGCTATGCCTATTGTCCTAAAGGACAAAAGACAGTTGAAGTCTACAACTCCCTGTCAAGAGAAGGTGATGAACGTGATTCGAACCTTAAATGCCTCGATTCTCTGAAATCATGGCTTACCAAAATTTAGAACTGTCCTTGTGACTAGGCCTTATGCGCTACTTTAATATCCTTAATGTTTTATAACTAGGATAAATTATAATGGAAAATGCTAATTAAATATAACTAACAAGTTAACCAATATGGTTTATATTACCATGGTTGATAAATCGTCAAAGATGATGATTCCATAATAATCTCTGAATAAATCATTGTTAATAATTATGTAGCAATCAAGCTACATGGCTGGATTAGATGAAGTTAACAGTCGTTTGAAGGAGAGCAATGATACTACCGGAATTAATGTAACTGGAGCAGAACTGCAGGCAATAATAGATTATGCTGTTACTCGAGCTCTTGATCGACAGAATGATGAATCAAATGATACCCACTCCAAGACTCTATCTATGGCTCGTAGTAAACCCCCTCCTAAAACATATGAGTCAAGGGGGGACGATGATCATGACTTGTCAAATCAAAGGAGTGTTCCGTCTAGACAAGTTGTGTTTCATCAAGAGGCACCAGTTAAGACCTGTTCATATAAATATTTTATCTCCTGCAAGCCCAGAGACTTTGCAGGAGAAAATGGAGCCATCGATTGCATGACATGGCTCGATGAGATGGACGCTGTTGTTGACATCAGCGGTTGTGCGGAGCAAGATGTTGTGAAATGTGTTTCACAATCATTTAAAGGAGAAGCGTTGGCATGGTGGAGATCATTGCTCCAAGCCACGGGGAAAGTTCTACTCTACAACTTATCTTGGGGACAATTTGTTGCTTTAATCAAGGAAAACTATTGCCCTCAGCATGAAGTAGAAAAGATAGAATCAGACTTCTTGACTTTGGTCATGGAAGATTTGAATTGTCCGGCATATGTGACAAGTTTCAACACTATGTCCCGCCTAGTTCCTTATTTAGTCACCCCTGAACCTAAACGCATAGCGCGTTTCATTGGAGGCCTAGCACCAGAGATAAAAGGAAATGTTAAAGCATCTAGGCCAACCACATATAAGTCCGCGGTGGACTTATCCTTATCTCTCACCTTAGATGCAATCAAAATTAAGCCTGTTAAGGCTTCCGGCGAGAGAAGAAGAGAAAGAGAGGAGGAAAACTCTCATCAAACTAACAAGAAGAAGAAGGGAAGCTCGGAGCGTGGGAAAGATTCCGAGTTTAGGAAGAACTCGAGTCAGTCTGATAACAGACCCAAATGCAATAACTGCAAAAAGCAACATTTTGGAAGATGTACAATAGACCCACGCGCTAAATTGTGTGGAATTTGCAAGACCAAAGGCCACAAAACCTTAGATTGCAAGGGGTTAAAGAACGCCACATGCTACAACTGTAACGAGGAAGGGCACATCAAAACCAACTGCCCAAAGCTTATAAAGAAGCCTGAGAGGCCAGGAAAACAAATGCATGAGTCTTCCGGATGAATGCCAGGAAGGATAACTATATAGCAGGTACTTTTCCTTATCAAGCAGTTTATGCAGAGATTTAATTGATACTGACACATGTGATTCAATAATGAACGATCACTGTTGAGAACTGTTGTATCCGTCTTGGTAGGACTTCGGTCATTTTATACGAAGTAGAAATTGGCCGATGACACTTAGAAAATGCTCCAACAAACCTTAGATGGATATTTTATATCTAAATAGGAATCACTCTTTTCTGATATTCCTATGGAAAGCTTTCAAGCTCCCTAAATTCTTTAATATAATAAAGTCAGATGTGACGTTTTGATCCTCTGTCAGAAAGGTAATGGACTAGGTCCAAACCTTTAATGCCATTGATGGTCTTTTGCGACCTAGGCTAGGTAATATTAATATATTTTAAATAACGTTCATTAATAATGTTAGTGCTATAATAGCCTGTATAGGTGATTGACACCGTGGTTAGTATATATTAAGGCCATCAGAATGAAAAATAGCAGTTGTGGATTTCAACTAAGAAATTGTTTTATTGGTATTAGGAACCAATATCGAGTATGGCAAACTCGGGTAAGATAACAGTCAATCGCGCCATTGATGACGCGACGCATGCTAATGATGCTGAAATTGTAAACCTTAGAATTTCCAAAGATGTTCTTCAGACTATGATAGACGCAGCCGTTGGAAAAGCTGTAAAGAAGGCTGTGAAAAAGTTAAAGGAGCCCCATGCTGCTCGGTCCAAGTTTTATCTAGGACCACATTTCCTTGCTCTTGAGGAGGATCTCGTTCATGCCTCGGATGCAAAGGATGAACTAAAAAGGAAAAGGGAGGTAGATAACTCCCAGAGTTCTAAGAAAAAGAACAAACAAAAGTCTGACAAGAAACCAGTATGTGAGACCTGCAAGAAGTGCCATTATGGGAAATGCAGGTTCGAACCAAGATCCAAATCACAGCCCAGGGCTTGTGGGATCTGCAAGTCTAAGGGACATAAAGCATTGGACTGTAAGGGCATGAAGAATGCAGTTTGTTTTGGCTGTAATGAGAAAGGCCACATCAAGACTACGTGCCCTAAATATGTCAAAGGAAATGCGGCGGAGGAAGTAAAGCCAAAAATTGAAAGCGCCTAAAGTGCCTAAGCTGGCCCATAAATAATGACATCAGGTACAATTCCTTGTCGTTTTATCTGTAATTTAAATGCTAAGGGTTTTATTTTGGTTCGGATACCAGTAAATCCTTCGTAAACTATAAGTATATCAATTTTTTAAAACTCTTCATAAGGACTCCATATATTAAATAGGAGGTATAAATTACCAATGGAATCTTTAATGACCTCTCTCCCATCCTCGGAGAAAATCCTTTCATAAGAATCTGGAGTAATCTTCCCCAGAAAGAGTACGACAATATATATTATTTATTTTTATTTTATTATTTTTCTCATTGTTTTATATCGCCTGCGAATGCCAAACTATGTTTGATAAGAGTACCATATGAGGATTTGCGTATCCTAGTGTGTCCCATAGATTGCTTCCATGCCTGATCAGTATGGAGGTTTAATGCATGGGATCCCCGAAGATAGCCCAATAGTCATATTGTACTAAAGTCGACTAGTAGTATTCAAAGAAGATATCCAAAATAAAAATGTCCTTATAAGTATCTCTACTTAGGGCATCTTTGCAATGGTAAGAGGAATGTGTCATTTATCTGACACCGACAGCGATAGATGAGCCAAAGCCTGAGAGTACGGAAATCTCTGACATCTTTATGTGTCATAATTAGCTTCCTTATAAGAATTACCATGTTCACCTCTTGAGAGGCAAGTAGAGTTAAGATCTATATCCCATTTCGGGTTATTCTATTATGAAACCTTCAAGGTAGCTAGTACCATTATTGGAAGAATCGAAACCCCGATTAAGTAAGTTTTAAAATAAAGGATTCATATAGCCTAACTCGATATCCTGAAGAAATCGGTATTGTTAATTAAGAAAGATGGTTCATTCTGCTTATGCATTGAATACCACAACCCGAATTAGGCAACAATTAAGAATTTCCATCAGCTGCCCAGGATCGTCGATTGCTCGACTAACTGTGAGAATTAACTATCCCTTAAGATTAGTTTTAAGTAATGGGTAGAATAACCATTTCTCATTCGAGATAAGCTTTCTATAATAATTGATGTATAAGTATCAAGGCTGCTCCTTTGGAGACCTTGCTTAGATGGGATGTTGATTATCTATTGTTAAATAGAAGATTGATGAGTCCAATCATCCGGTCTGATAGTTGCCTTGGAAACAACGAATAAGATCAGGCAAATCCATGATCATCTGTAAGCTTGTCGGTTTTGGCAGAAAAATCAAAGAGTTGTGAAAATAGCAACCCTCCTAAGTCCTTGTTAAGAAATAAGGTTCATCAAAGACATCACTCTGGAAGGGTGTGCCAATTAATAAGTATCAGGCTAGTTAAACTCTGATTATATATAAAAATCATTCGAAGGAATCGAATGTATCATAGATCATATAACTTATGAGCTAAAAGCCTATTTAAGGAGCTTGGTGGAGCTCGCAATGTATTGCACCCTAAGGATTAAGGGATATGTTTCGCCAATAAGTCAAGGAGCACTATCACATAACGGTTGGAAGACTTGTGATATAATGATAAACCCGTATCGAATGCGGATTCAAGACGCAGAAATTTTCACTTCGAAGTAGGTGATAAAGTGTTACTTAAGGTATCGCCCTAGAAGGGGGGTGATGCGATTTGGTAAGAAAGGCAAGCTAAGCCCGAGATGCGAAGGACCTTTCGAGATTTGTCGAACGTGTCGGGTCAGTCGCTTACAAGTTAAACTTGCCTGAAGAACTTAACGCCATTCATAATGTGTTCCACATCTGTAATTTGAAGAAGTGTTTCGCTGACGAATCACTGGTTATACCGCATACAGATATACACATAGACGAGAGTCTGAAGTTCGTGGAAAAACCTTTGTCGATTGAGGATCGACAGGTAATGAAGCTTCGAAGGAAGCATGTGCCTATTGTTAAGGTCAAATGGGATGCCCGTAGAGGTCCCGAATATACGTGGGAAGTGGAATCCACGATGAAAGAGAAATAACCTCATTTGTTTCAGTAAATCTCGGGGACGATATTTCTTTTAAGGGGGTGAGGATGTAACACCTCGAAAAATTTCGTCCAATAATGTCTTGACACGTGTCATAAGGTTCCGGTATGTGAAAACATACTTTAGAAGGACTAAAATTGACAAACAGTGAAAACTATGGAACGTAAGGGTCCAAAGTGTCAACAATGGATAAATAGACTCTATGATAACCCTACATAATGTTCATAACCTTAAACGGATGATTCATGGATCATACGACGCGGAAATTGCACAAAAGTGAGGAATTACAAACTATAGGGGCCAAAAGTGTCAACATGTTGAATTTATACTCTGAGTGAACTTTTGGCAGACCCGAAGCTTTATAATGCTAAAATATACTCACTAGAATATGTGGTAAAAATTTCGTGAAGTTTCGTTAACGTATGAGAAAGTTATGGCCAAAACCGTACTTGAGGGACTAAAAGCGTCAACGTCGAATTTCATGACTTTTCGGTTGAGCGCAAAGTTATCCAAGGACATTACCATGTTGGTAAATGTCCTAAGGTTCTTAAAAACCAAGTTTGGGGGTTTACGAGTCAAAATAAGTAGCCGAAACATCGCGTGCAAGTTCAGGGACCAAATCTGCCATGTTTGAAACTTGTTTGGCTGATCAGAGGGTCAGGCGACCCGCCTGGACATGCCCAGGCGGGCCGCGTGGGACTGCCAGTAACAGAAATTGCGAAAATGACCATTTTGGGTCCGAATTTGAAGTTGTAAACAGCTGTTATCACCTCTCTTTTGATCCAATGAAAGTCCTTGCATGCCTAGGCTACTGAGAACTTGCTACTACCTCTGATTTCATCCATAAAACAGATCAAAAGCTCATTTCTTTGAGCTCATACATTGTGATCAAGAACATCCAACTTGTAAAACTCTCAAGACAACTTCCTGGAGCAAATCTGAACGTCAAGGCAACATCCTAGTGTTAACTAAGCATCAATAGGACCTTTGTAAGCTTCTAATTCAGTCCTTAATTCGCTCTTGCATCGATTATTAGTAAAAGTCAAACTAATTGTTCATATACTTTGACTTTCTGATTAAACGAGTTTCACTCAGTCATTTCTCAAATTGAAACCAGAAATATGTTGGTATTTATGTGGGAAACAAACCCTCAAAAGGGTATTCTCTGATTCCCACTCTAAGCATGCTATTTGTCGAGTCAAAGATGTTCTTAAAAAGTCAACAGAAATCATTTTTGCGAAATATAGCATAAATGGTAATATAGGTGACATGCAATCAGTTTGATCATCAAAAATAACTTATAATGAACATAAGAATGTGTTTTATCATAATCAACTCGACAATCTTTAGTATAAACTCGGATCGGAACCGAAAGTCTTATAAAACGACTTTTTCGTAGACTATCGATTCGGATCCGTGCATGCATGTTTGAGATCTGTATTAGAGTGTATTTTTGACCATTTTTATTTATGTATAACTTTCTGGAATTTTTACATCTTGAGTCTATGCTTAACCGATTCATATGCGTGTTTCCGATTATGCTTAAAAGTTGACTATTTTGCCCTTTTTGATATAAAACGTGATTTTTGGAAAAGTAAAAGAGTAGAAATCTTTATTATTAATTTATAAACTTGCACCGAAAATTTGAGATCAGTTGGTGGTCCAGATTTTGAGTTATGGCCGATAGCGTAAAACTATATCTTCATGTTAAATAAACGGCGCATTTAGCGTATAACCTATTTCAGGCCACTTTTCGATATAAAACTTTTTACCCACTGATGTTATATAATATTCTGGGATTTTTGAAGATTTTTATTTAATTTTTGGCTGATCGGATCATACGTCGCTAAGTCGATTCGGTTAATGCCGGTTTTGACCGTTTAAGCCATAAAATGAGTTTTATACATTCTTTTGACCCCAAACCTTTTTCTACTGATTTTATTTGTTAAATAAATTATTTTGGGCATTCTGGAAATATAAAAATCTCAGCTTTCTTTTAAAAACCCAGAAACGGCTCTAAATCGCATTTTTAGCGTTTTTAGCGCATTGTAAGCGTTATACTCATATTAAACATATAAGACTCATACCTACTGATGTATTTAGCATATTTTCATATAATAACAGTAAGTATAAGATTTTGAACTCAGATTTCCAGTTTTGTCGTTTTTAGCCCTTGTGAAATTACTAAAATACCCCTACGGTGCATAGTTTGATGTTAAATGATAAGTTTTGTCTACGGGTCATACCCTACTGTTATAATATGGCAAATTAAGTATATTTACTGTATAAATCAGACCTGTAACTCAGATTACCAAATTGACTCTTTCATAATCTTTTAAATGACCAAAATGCCCTTATGAGGCGTAAATTGAGTTTAAATACATTCGGGGCATAATAGGACATAACTTGCTGATATTATATCATATTTAAAGCATATTATCTCAGGGAACTTGCATATGACTCTTTTGGTTACCCGTAACGCCCTTTTTGCGTTCGGTTCGGTTTACGTAACTAGTTTGCGTAAATTGACCGAAACGGGTCAAACGTTATCATTTTTATCTCAAAATCCAGAATGTATTTAGTATACCCATATTATACAAGTATTCAAACTTGTCGGGTCTAAATCACATTCTATCCGGTCTTTCGCTTAATCATGCGTCTTAACCGTATATTTCTTTAAGACTAACCGGTCTAAGCTTAGGCTTAATTAAAGACCCGTTAGCAGTCTAATTGGTTATTTATACCATTATTCCAGAATAGAGCCTTCCGGTAAATTGTACCTACGCTTACTTAGGAATACGGCTGAGTTATTATTCTTGCTATTTAAGACAGGAGCTAGCTCAGGTAAATACTTTTAACTTATTTTCCCTTATACGGGCTTGGGATACGGTATTATAAAAATACCGCTTGGTCGGGTGTAGAAACTGTTTAATCGGAGATGATTAAATTGCATAATCCCGTTTTAATCTGTGTTGATTGATAACAAATAACATTGGGGGTTAATGACAGTGTCCTGGATATCCTTGGCTCATTTTAAAAAGTGAATGGCCACGACGTAAGCACAAGGTGTAGGCAAAACACCTCCTGTTGCATATGTATAACGTATACTCACTTGTGAGAGTATCTTCTTGTGAGATTATATTTGTGGTGTGTCGATTAATCTTGTCCGGCTTGTATTGTATAATCACCGGCCCTAAATGTTGGACAACCATGTAAATCGGATACAAGATTTTTATTAATAAAATTGTCCCAAGTATAAAGATTAATTTGCCTCTGTGCATTTTAAATCAATGTGTCAAGATGTTTTGTGCCGTTTGCACACGAATCACTTTTCAAACTCTTTTTCCAAAATGAGTCAGTTAATTGTATTTACCAGTGTAAACTGACGTATTTTCCAAAAGGTTGAGTGGCAGGTACTATGCGTAATTGGCTGGGAGCTCGGGGCGTCACTAGGGAATCTTGCAAGTTCTAGATGCCTAAAGCCTATCGAACAGTTTTCTTTTATTGATCCGCCTGTGGATCCTTTACCTTCCGTTGTAATACTTTGACATTACTTATATTTGGAATGTAATATAATTATCTTCTGCTTCCGCTGTGCATTTATATATTGTGTTGTTTGTCTATGATGATGCTAACTACGTCACTATACTCCCCACCGGGCCCACCGTTGACACGTGGAAAATTGGGGTGTGACATCCACCATGGAGTCAATGTGGGGTAATGGGAAAGGATCCTTGGGACATGCCTTATTTAAATCAGTAAAATCGACACATACCCTCCACTTTCCGTTTTTCTTTTGAATAACAACCACATTAGCCAACCATCTTGGATACTTAACCTTTCTAATCATACCTGCTCGGAGAAATTTTTCTACCACCTCCTGGATAATGGCATTTCTTTCTGGTGCAAACTTCCTCCTCTTTTGATGGATTGGTTTGAACGACCTGTCAATGCCAAGTTTGTGAGTGATTATATCTTTAGATATACCTGTCATATCTTCGTGTTTCCATGCAAAGGTAGTCTTTCTCCTTTTGAGGAAGGATATGAGGTCTTTTTTCATTTTGCCAAGGATCCCTGATCCTATGTAAACTTTAGACTCAGGATCATCAGGATCCATAAGGATTTCTACTACATCCTGCTCTCTTGCCTCCAAGACATCTCTCGGAGGTTGCTTTGATTGATATTGCTCCCTTGACTTTGAGGCTGGTTTCATTGACGAGGTGTAGCAGTTCTTAGCCTCCTGCTGATCACTATCAATCTTCATTATCCCCCAAGGACTAGGAAGCTTCACACATTGATGATAAGTGGATGGGACTGCCTTCATATCGTGTATCCAAAGCCTGCCAAGGATAACGTTACAACAGGATAAACAATCAATAACACAAAACTTTTGGTAAGAATGCAGCCCTTCGATATAGATTGGGAGTTTAATGTCCCCCAGAGTATTTTTAGTCTCGCCACTGAATCCCACAAGCACCGAGGATCTTGGTATGATATCGTAATTCAGGAATATTCATTTTCTTAAGAACATCAAGTTGGATGATATTCATAGAGCTCCCTCCGTCTATAAGGATCCTGCGAACAAAATGATTAGAAATAAAAAAAGTGATAACCAAACCATCGTGATGAGGATCCTGAATGTCAACACGGTCATCCTCATCAAAAGTTATGATTTTTCCTTCGGAGACACTGGATGTTCGAATGGGTCTATCCCCATTATCCATCTTGGTTTCCTTTGCATGTCTTTTGGCTGCTGAAAAGGATGTTCCACAAATGTCTGATCCTCCATAAATGAAGTTTATAACTTGTGCGTCTGTTGGAGGGGCTGGAGCTTTCTCCGGGATCCTTTCAGGATCCTGAGTTCTTGACTTCTTTCTCCCCAATAGTTCTTTCAAGTGCCCCTTGCTCAACAAGTATCCAATTTCTTTTCTCAATGCGATGCATTCTTCTGTGAGATGACCAAAATCTTCGTGGTATGCACACCATTTTGATTTATCTTTCGTTGCAGATGGTTTGTCATTCTTTCTCGGCCACCTGGCTTTATCACCTAGATTCTGCATCGCAAGGATTAGTTCATTGTTATCAACAGAAAAACAGTATTCAGAAATTGGAGGATAATCCTCATCATCCTCTTCCTGTTCTACAGCATGCACATTCTGGTTATCAGACTTGTTATAGGATCTGAACTTGTTGTTCTTGAATGAGGATCCTTGCTTCTCTTGCTTTGAGGATCCTGCCAACCTCTCCTGGATCCTCTTGTCATCCTCTAGCCGGATGAACCTAAGTGCCCGGGTTCTTACCTCATCTAGATTCCTGCAAGGTGTCATAACAAGATCATCATAGAATAATGAATCCCTAAGCAATCCCATTTTAAAGGCTTCAACAGCCGTTGCTATGTCTAGGTTAGGGATATCTAAGGATTCTTTACTGAACTTAGTGATATAATCTCTTAATGATTCATTATGACCCTGGGTTATCCTATACAGATCACTAAACGCTCAAATTTTCTACTACAAGAAAACTGGTTATTAAACAGGTTAACTAGATTAGCGAACGAGGTAATAGAATAAGGGGGAAGACTTAGCAGCCATTTAAGAGCCGATCCAGTAAGAGTGGATCCAAATCCCTTGCACAGACATGCTTCCTTTAACCTTTCTGGGATGAGATTGATCTCCATCCTTTCCCTGTATTGTGCTATGTGTTCTTCAGGATCTGTTGAGCCATCATACAACTTCATGGTTGGCACGTGGAACCTCTTGGGTATCTCAGCATCACAGATGGGTGGTGCAAAACGAGATATCTTATGGCTCCCATCTGCAATCTCCGGGATAGGCTTAACTACTCCTGGAACGCTTGATATCATATCCTTCAACTTTTGCAATTCCCTAGCCATAGCATGATTGATACCTGTATCCTGCATGAGGCCATGGTTAGTGGTATAAGAATTATTGAAAGTGTTACCTCCCATTGGGTTCAAATTAGGAACACCGGATGTGAATCCATAGTGTTGAGACTCTGGAATAATCGAAGGACCAGTAGAAGCAATGGTCTGCATTGGAATAAAATCTCCCTGATGGATATCTGAATTCCCAGATTGCAAACTCCTTAAGGATCCAGGAAACTGGAAGGATCCATGAAACTGAGAGGATCCTTAAACATGAGAGGATCCTTGAACCTGGAGGATCCTTGAACCTGAGAGGATCCTTGAACCTGAGAGGATCCTTGAACCTGAGAGGGTCCTTGAACCTGAGAGGATCCTTGAACCTGAGAGGATCCTTGAACCTGAGAGGATACTTGAAATGGCCAGAACCCTTGTATCTGTTGCGCTCCCAAGTATCCTCCTGAGCTAGCGAAGGATCCTATATGCTGAGGGAGGGATCCCACTTGTTAGAAGTATGATCCTGAGGCCTGAGTCATTGCTGATGATCCGTAGTGCACTCCTCTTGGTCCTCCCACATATTGAACGTCTAGAATCACTGAAGGCTGAGAAGTTATAACCGGGGTATCGAAATTCAAAGATCTGGGCATCAATAGGGAATGATCCTCTGCCGATCTCTTCTGTTTCTTGATGTCTCCAATTTCTCTAAGAATTCTTTCATTAGTGTTATCCTGCTGTTGTATATGCTCCTTCATCTGCAATCCAGAAGGTGGTGGAGGCAAAGGTGGAATGCCCTGGGATGAATTGACTGCAGACATCGCACTGGAAGTGTTCTTTGAAGATGAAGCCATCTGCTTGGATGTAATGAACCAAAATGCTCACGAAAATAAGAATCTCTTAGGAATGAAGCACCAATTGCCCCACGGTGGGTGCCAAACTGTTTTGGTCAAAAATCAATCAATGACAATGCAACCAAACTTTCTGTTATGAGGAATGATGCTTGAATTGATGAACAACAACTAGGATCACTCAGAAATGAAATGCACAAGTGACACAAAGATTTATACGAGGAAAAAGCCCTTGATCAATGAATGATCTCCGGCATAAAAAACCTCGGGTGATGGAAACTACCGATCACCAACTCAAATTAAACAATAAACGTGTTACAACTTCGGATAATAGCGAGCTAAGTACAAGGATCACTATAGTGTATTGTGTAGAAAATGTGTGAAATTGCTAAGTGTTTTGCCGAGAGCTGGTGAGAGCAGTTGTACGAGTGTGTGTGTAGCCAAGAATAGCCAATTCTTCTCTAATTAGCTCACTACCCCTTTGTTAGGGCTGGATTTTTATTATAGGTGATCCTTACACGTGATCCTAACCAGTGATCCTTGTTTCTTTGGCAGACAGTGATCCTCAGCAGGACTTCAGGATCAGGATCATGGACCATCAAAGGATCCTCATGCTAACGGTCACCTTCACTTAATGAAATGTTATTTTGCAGGAATATCTAGCAGGATACGCTCTTAGCATCATGATCAAGGGACGCGTCTTCACAATTATGGCAGGAGCATAATCAGAGATAGACGTTGCACAGGATATGGAAACTTGGCTTGATGTATGGGCGGCAATTTAGGCTAGATTGTCTTTTATTTCTAAAGGGGTAATGAGCTGATAATTAGTCCTTTTACCTAAAATAGGTCACCTACACTTGTATAAATACCACTCTCCATCATTTGGAAGAAGACACACGACATACAACACAATTCTCACACACTTAGACGCTCAAAACAATAGTGATCCTTGTACTCAGCTCATTACTATCCGAAGTTGTAATCATATTTTTCTTATATTGAAGTTGGTGATCGGTAGTTGCCATCACCCGAGGTTTTTTATGCCGGAGATCATACATTGATCAAGGGCTTTTTCCTCGTATAAATCATTGTGTCTTTGCATCTTTATCACAGAAGTGATCCTTTACTTTCATAATTAGCCAAGCATCATACCCCGTTTACATAAAGTTTGGTTACATTATCCTTGTGTGATTTTTGACCAAAACAGTTTGGCGCCCACCGTGGGGCAATTGGTGCTTCATTCATAAGAAAATCTCTTTGTTCGAAATCATTTCAAAGAATTACATGGCTTCATCATTGAAAAACATGTCCACGGCAATGTCTGCAGTCACCTCGTCCCAGAACATTCTGCCTCCACCACCGGCAGGATCCCAGAAGAATGCTGAGAAGAGACAAACTCCTACCACTTCTAAAACTCCATCTCCTTCTGCTATGAATTCTTATATTCCCAGTACTAGTGATGTATTTACTTTGATTTTGCAGATGAAGGATCGTATGCAGCGGCAGGATGAAACTAATGAAAGGATCCTCAGGGAAATTGGAGATCTCAAAAGACAGAAGAAAACGGCAGAGGATCATTCTCCATTAATGCCCAAATCCTTGAGCTTTGATACTTCAATGATTACTTCTCAGCCATCAGGAATTCCAGACGTGCAAATCATGGGAGAATCAAGAGGATTGCACCACGGATCGACAACAATGACTCAGGCATTAGGCTCACACTTCCAGCCGGCAGGATCCTACCCCCAGCATTTAGGATCCTTCATGAATCCGGGAGCCTATCCGGGGGCACAGCAGTTTCAAGGATCCTACTTTGTTCCAGGATCATTCCAGGGCCAAGGATCCTCCTTTGTTCCAGGATCATCCCAGGTTCAAGGATCCTCCTTCGTTCCAGGATCATCCCAGACACCAGGATCCTTCCAGATACCAGGATCCCTAAAAAGTTTGCAAACAGGAAGTCTAGATGTCCATCAAGGGGACTTCATTCCAATGCAGACCATTGCTTCCACTGGTCCCTCCGTTGTTCCAGAATCCCAGCAATATGGGTTCCCTAACTTGAACCCAATGGGAGGTAACACTTTAAATAATTATCCTACCACTAACCATGGATTCATGCAGGATACAGGTACCAATCATGCTATGGCCAGGGAGTTGCAGAAGCTAAAAGATATGATCTCAAGTGTTCCAGGGGTAGTCAAGCCTATCCCAGAGATTGCAGATGGAAGCCACAAGGTATCTCGCTTTGCACCACCAATTTGTGATGCAGAGGTACCCAAAAGGTTCCATATCCCTACCATGAAGCTGTATGATGGCACAACGGATCCAGAGGAGCATATAGCACAATACAGGGAGAGGATGGAGATCAATCCTATCCCAGAAAAGTTGAAGGAAGCATGCCTATGTAAAGGATTTGGATCCACTCTTACTGGATCAGCTCTTAAGTGGCTACTAAGTCTTCCCCCCTACTCTATTACTTCATTTGCTAATTTAGTTAATTTATTCAATAACCAATTCTCTTGTAGCAGAAAATTTGAAAAATTAACTAGTGATTTGTACAGGATAACTCAAAATCATAATGAATCATTAAGGGATTATATAACTAAATTTAGTAAAGAATCCTTGGACATTCCCAACTTGGATATGGCTACGGCTGTTGAAGCCTTCAAAATGGGACTGCTTAAGGATTCATTATTCTATGATGATCTTGTTATGACACCATGCAGGAATCTAGATGAAGTAAGAACTCGAGCACTCAGGTTCATCCGGCTAGAGGATGACAAGAGGATCCAGGAGAGACAAGTAGGATCCTCAAAACAGGAGAAGCAAGGATCCTCCTTCAAGAACAACAAATTCAAATCCTACCATAGAAATGAGAACAAGAATGTGCATGCTGTTGACCAAGAAGAGGATGATGAAGATTATCCTCCAATCTCAGAATATTGTTTTTCCGTTGATAATCATGAACTGATCCTTGCAATGCAGAATCTAGGTGAAAAAGCTAGATGGCCCAGGAAGAATGATAAACCATCCGGGACTAAAGACAAGTCAAAATGGTGTGCATACCATGAGGATTTCGGGCATCTAACTGAAGATTGCATAGCCTTAAGAAAAGAGATTGGATATCTGTTAAGCAAGGGGCACCTAAAAGAATTATTGGGAAGAAAAAAGCAAAGGACCCAGGATCCTGAAAGGATCCCCGAAAAAGCTCCAGCACCTCCGGCAAATGCACAAGTGATCAACTTTATATCCGGAGGATCAGACATCTGTGGTACATCCTTCTCGGCGGCCAAAAGACATGCAAAAGAATCAAAAATGGATAATGGAGAAAGGCCTATTAGAACTTCAAGTGTTTCAGAAGGGAAGACGATAACATTTGATGAGGATGATCGCATTAACATTCAGGATCCTCATCATGATAGTTTAGTTATTACTCTCTTTATCTCTAACCATTTTGTCCGCAGGATCCTTATCGATGGAGGAAGCTCAGTGAACATTATCCAGCTTGATGTTCTGAAGAAAATGGGTATCCCAGAATCAGACATCACACCAAGATCCTCCGTGCTTGTAGGATTCAGTGGAGAAACGAAGAAAACTCTGGGGGACATCAAACTCCCAATCTACGTGGAAGGATTACATAATTATCAGAAATTTTGTGTTATTGACTGTTTATCTTGTTGCAACGTTATCCTTGGCAGGCCTTGGATACACGATATGAAAGCAGTCCCATCCACCTACCATCAATGTGTGAAGCTCCCTAGCCCATGGGGGATAATCAAGATCGACAGTGATCAGCAGGAGGCTAAGGATTGTTATACCTCATCTATGAAGCCAACCTCGAAGCCAAGGGAGCAATAGCAATTACAGTATCCTCCGAGGAACGTCTTGGAGGCAAGGGAACAGGATGTGGACGAAACCCTTTTGGATCCTAGTGATCCTGAGTCAAAAATCTATATCGGGTCAGGGATCCTTGGCAAGATGAAAGAAGATTTACTATCCTTCCTCAAAAGACAAAAATCCACCTTTGCTTGGAAACATGAAGACATGACAGGTATATCTAAGGATATTATTACTCACAAACTCGGCATTGACAGGACTATCAAACCAATCCATCAAAAAAGGAGGAAGTTTGCACCAGAAAGGAATGCCATTATCCAAGAAGAAGTAGAGAGACTACTTCGAGCAGGTATGATCAGAGAGGTAAAATATCCAAAATGGTTAGCCAATGTGGTCGTTGTCCAAAAGAAAAATGGAAAGTGGAGGGTATGTGTCGATTTCACTGATTTGAATAAGGCATGTCCCAAGGATCCTTTCCCATTACCCCACATTGAATCCATGGTGGATGCAACGGCGGGGCATGAACTGTTGACCTTTATGGATGCATCATCTGGATTCCAACAAATTCAGATGGAACCATCTGACCAAGAGGATACAGCCTTTATGACCCCAACCGGTTTATATTGTTATATTGCCATGCCTTTTGGACTAAGAAATGCAGGTGCAACATATCAAAGGCTGGTGAATATGATGTTCAAAGATCAAATTGGAAAAACTATGGAGGTGTACATAGATGACATGGTGGTCAAGTCAAAGAAAGCTGAGGATCACCTAAGGGATTTGGAAGAAGCATTCGATATCCTTGATAGTTACAACATGAAACTTAATCCTTCGAAATGCCATTTTGGTGTTAAGGCAGGAAAGTTCTTAGGATACATGGTAACCCAGAGGGGCATTGAAGCAAGCCCGGAACAAATCAAAGCATTAGTAAATATCAAATCTCCTGCCAATGCCAAGGATGTTCAAAGACTGACAGGCAGGATAGCAGCTTTGAACAGGTTCATATCGAAATCCTCAGAAAAATGCAAAGAATTCTACGATATCCTAAGGAAGAATAAGAAGTTTGAATGGACTGAGAAGCATGAGAACGCTTTACAAGCCCTTAAAGAATATACGTCCTCAGCACCAGCATTAGCAAAACCGGAAAAAGGAGATGTGTTATCCTTATACCTGGCGGTATCCTCAACCGCTGTAAGTGCTGTCCTTGTCAAGGATCATGAAGGTACACAATATCCTATCTACTATGTAAGTAAAAGTTTACTTGATGCCGAATCCAGGTACTCACACCTCGAAAAACTTATTCTCGCATTAATCATGGCATCCACTAAGTTAAGGCATTATTTTGAAACCCATACTATTGTTGTTAAAACTAACTTTCCAATTAAGAATGTCCTCAGGAAACCGGAGATGTCAGGGAGAATGGCTAAGTGGGCAGTGAAGCTTAGTGCCCATGATATAAGATATGAACCAAGAACAGCCATTAAATCACAAGCCTTAGCTGACTTTGTGGCTGATTTCAGTAGTGATCTACAAAAAGAAGCAGAATTGGAGGTCCAGCAGCTGGATGAAACCAAGGATCCTTGGATATTACACACTGACGGATCCTCAAATATCAAGGGCACAGGGCTCGGGATCCTACTAAAATCGCCACAGGGGGACATAATACCCCACTCCATAGCCTGTGAATTCCAAGCAACTAACAATGAGGCTGAATATGAAGCCTTAATTGCTGGCTTGCAAATCGCTAAGGATATGGAGGTAAAATATCTTGAAGTATATGTAGACTCATTGTTGATCACTAATCACTTTAATGGATCCTACGCTGTTAAAGGTGAAAAACTAACCAAGTATTTAGAGATAGTCAAAGAATTGGCACTCTCTTTTGTTTCTTTCAGTCTGACACAGGTACCAAGGGAGGAAAACACAGAGGCTGATGCATTAGCCAACCTAGGATCATCCTTGAAGATTCCAGAAGATATAAGTATCCCTATCATCCATATCCTGGCTCCTGCTATCAAAAATCAGGTGGCCATGGAAATAGAAGAGGATACTGCGATGATCCCTAGTGAAGAAGCTCAACCTTATTCAGGATCATGGATCTCACCAATCATGAGATACTTGCAACACGGGGAGATTCCGATGAAAGAAAATCCTAGAGCTTTCAGGATTAAGGTATCTCAATTCACAATTTTGAATGATGTATTATATAAGCGATCTCTTGCAGGACCATACTTGAGATGTATTGAGGATCCTGAAATTGAAGAAGTATTGAAAGATTTCCACGAAGGAGATTGTGGAAACCACACTGGGGGCAGAGCATTGTTCTCGAGGATCCTTAGAACGGGATACTACTGGCCAACCATGAAAAGGGATGCTGTAGAGTATGCTAAGAAGTGTGATCCTTGCCAAAGACATAGCAATATCCTCCATCAGCCAGCTGAATTTTTGCACCCAATACCATCCTCTTGGCCATTCATGAGATGGGGAATGGATATAGTTGGCAAGCTTCCTAAAGCACCTGGTGGAAAAGTATTTATGCTTGCCATGACTGACTATTTTTCTAAGTGGATAGAAGCTGAAGCCTTCGCCCAAGTCAGAGAAAAGGAAGTCATATCCTTCATTAAAAGAAACATTATAACTAGATTTGGCATTCCCTCTGAAATTGTATGTGATAATGGCTCCCAATTCATTGGAAGCAGAACCACTAACTTTTGTGACAGTTGGGGAATCAAGATGATAACATCAACACCAGTTCATCCACAAGCCAATGGACAAGCAGAATCATCCAACAAGATCATCATCAACAATCTGAAAAAGAAGCTAGGATCCAAGAAGGGAAAATGGGCAGAGGAGTTACCTTATGTGCTATGGGCTGATAGAACAACTCCCAAGAATGCCACTGGTCAAACACCCTTTTCTTTAGTATTTGGGGCAGAAGCAGTGATCCCAACAGAGATGGTGATCCCAACTGCTAGAACAAGTGCTCGTGATCCTGAAGAGAATGCTACAATCCTGGCTCAGGATTTGGATACTATTGAAGAAATCAGGGATCTGGCTAGGATAAGGATGGCAAGCTACCAACAAAGAATGGCTGGTGCTTACAACAAAAATGTTAGGATAAGAAAATTTCAAGTCGGAGATATGGTGTTGAGAAAAGCATTCCAAAACACTATTAATCCTGCTGACGGAAAGTTAGCACCAAAGTGGGAAGGCCCTTACTTGATTGAGGCTGAAGCAGGAAAAGGGGCATACAGGTTGCTAACCATGGAAGGAAACTTATTGCCAAGAGCCTGGAATGCTGTTCACTTAAAGAAATATTTCATGTGAACATGATCCTTCATGCATGTGATCCTTACATTGAAGTATCCTTGAAGGATCCCGGTGATATCAGTGATCCTTACTCTGGTAATATGCTTATCCTAGAAACTATTGCATTTTCTTACTTTTTACCTAAGGATAAGGATCATGTATCCTTCATCCTCTACTCACGAAACATTTGAGTTATGATAGCTCAGGTATCTTCAGCATATCGTCAAAGATCTTCAAAAGCACCGCAGATCCTTGGGTCCAACCCCAGTTATCCTTGGGATTATCCCCAGTTTCCGCCAGCAGCGCACGATGATCCTGATATAGTTCACGTCTTTGGGACCAGTACCCACTTCCGGGGCTGACAACCTCATCGTACTGGCTATATTTAGGATCCTACGTATAATGGTAGACGTACCATACATCCGTTCCTAAGGTTTCTAACGTTTTCACGTTAGCTAAGGTTTTGACATTTTCATGTCACTAAGTTTGGATAGTCGCCAGAAAGGGCCATACTCCAGTTTACATACGATCCTTTGGGCTTGTCCCCAGTTATCCTTTGGGCTTGTCCCCAGTTATCCTATGGGCTTGTCCCCAGTGATCCTCCAGGATCATTCTCAGTTATCCTATGGGCTTGTCCCCAGTGATCCTCCAGGATCATTCTCAGTTATCCTTTGGGCATGTCCCCAGCTACTAATTTATCTCTTACATTGGCTTAGTCCCAAGATATGTTCCATCTTTCAGGTTCTCGAAGTTAAACAAATAAGGATCCTTAATCCTTATCATCCATTAAAGTTTTACTTGTGGTTATCCCGATTAAAGGTTAGGATCCTAACTTGGATCCTCAGGTATGATCCTTAACTATTTTTAATTTCATTATTCATTTGAAAAACCTTTAGACCTTGACAACTGAACCTATGATCCTTGAACTAAAGTACTTTGAGAATCTTCAATATGAGGATATTTGATCTACGATCATATCCTAAATTTATTAAGCATATTTTTAACTCTTGTCACTTTAACAAATATACTACCAAAAACAATTGAGAAACAAGAAGATAAGGATAACTACACGGGATAAGCCAGAAAGATTAAGGTTATATTATTAGCAAAAGGATCTTTAACCCTTGCAAAAAGTTGTCAAAATTGCCAACCCACGTTTCTACCAGCAAAACGTGGCCCGTCCACATGGGTTGGCAAAGGGTGTCCATTGTCTATGCGGTCTTAGCATTGTGCAGGAAATTAAAAGCGGCAGGATCACAAAGGCTTCATCCCCCAAACAGAGGATCCCTCCACCTTTTGTAATCCTACCTATTGTTCGAAGGATCCAGGATCCTCAACCCTAAAAACTATTGTTCGGAGATTACAGACCATAATTGTTTCAAATACCACAAACTACTATCAAAATTCAAAAAAAACTGGGCTCCGGCTATGTCTAGAAGTTTCCATCATCGCCCAATCTTGCAGCTCAAACCTTCGCTGCACCATCACCACCAGCTCCACTTGCCTCCCCCTGATCCTTACCAGCATCTCCACCTTCGAGCATAGGGATATCCTCAGCATCATCGTCATCCTCCAACTCTGCTAGCCTTGCTTTCCAGCCTTCAACATCCCATGTGCTCTTATCAAAGGAAGGATCCTGAGCCTCTGTAGCCATCTGCAGTTGTATCTTGTACATAGCTATCGCGGCAGAGACTTTAGCGTCCTGAGTAATGTCATGCTTCTCATAATCAAACTTGATCAATGCTTTGACAGCCTCATCCTTAACAGCCCGGATCTCCTTCTCAAGATCAGCGATCTTGAGATCCTTCAGCACACCCATCTGTTGAAGGTCGGCAATCTGGCGATCCTGATCTTCAACGTGGCTAACATAAGATTCTATTTCAGTAAGTTTCTGCAAAAACAACAGGATATGACGTCAGACACGGGTGATCCTCAAAAACCATCAGGACAACCAACAGGGGCAGTGATCCTAACCTCGTTGACAGAATCAAGAAACTGTTGGCGAATTAGGGGAAATCCTTGAAGATCCTCAGAAACCTTCCTCTTCTTTCCCTTACCCCTAATGGGTAATTTAGGGGCTGAAGCAGAAGGACTAGCAACAGAAGTCTTCTTCTTCGAAGACTTGACGTTGGCAAGATCATCAATCCCAAACAAGGAGGCAGACTTGGCAGACTTAGCAGATTTCCCAGCACCTACACAATCAAAACAAGATAAGTCCCCTAACTTATTTAATATTTTTGCATAGAACTTACTTTTTGGTAAGGATACTTACTTGACATTGTGGCAGATGCGGAGGATACTTCTTGAGAATCTTGGATGGTGACTTGAAAACTTCTGATCTCAGGATCAAGCCTTTTAAAAGCTAACACTCTTTCTCTTGCAGCAGGGGTCAATTTTAGGTGAGCAACGAAAATAGCTGCACAAAAGACAAAGGAAAAAAAGACATAAGTGATCTTCATCATATGAGACAAGACTGATAGTGATCCTTCGAGGATCCTCTACCCTACCATGAGTGGCCCACTCCTTGGGCAGATCATTCCCATTAGGGAGGGAATCCCTTCTCACAAAGAAGAAACGACGCTTCCAATTTGCGTCATTTTTGGTAACTTTCATAACAGGGTGATCCTCCCCGGCCTTCCGTTTCAACAAATATCGATGAGAACCAAACGTGGTAAGATCATAAAGCGCGGCCAGCTCTGCCATCCCTAAATCAATCCCGTCCTGCTCGATGATCCTCTCGAAGGTATACAAGACCCTCCAGATCATCGGCATAGCTTGGATATAAGATATGCCGGTCAGAGAAAAGAAAGATTGGGTGAAGGCCGGAAAAGGATACGAATATCCTATGGTAAATGGAGTTGCAGGAAAGATCACCCAGGTGTCTGAAACAAAGTCACTCAAAGCAGTGGATGTGAAGGATTTGAAAACAGCATCCGCCGGGAAACAATGACGAATCCTATCTACATGAGCATTGGTAAAGCAACATCTCTCCGTAGGAGAATCCTTAATGATCCCTTGGCTTTTCAGGGGACTGCTCTTCTCGTGATCCTTATGGGGAGAGTTTCGTAGCAACATTCTCACAGCAGAAAAACAGAGCAAGAGAAGGAAGAACGAAAGAGAGAAGAGGAGAATACCTGATCAATCTTCGGTGGAGAATATAAAGGGAGTATATCCTGAATTTAAATACAAACTGATCCTCACCCTATCTCCTATTTATAATCATGATCTGCAGGGATTGTCACATCTATGACGTAATGATCGCAACGGCTAGTCCATATGTAACGGCTAGTTATTCGGAGTCGCCCGTTGGAGATAAGATCGGAACAAAATACAACTCATTAATTTACAATAAACTCCTTATATTTTGGGGGCAATTGTTAGGGCTGGATTTTTATTATAGGTGATCCTTACACGTGATCCTAACCAGTGATCCTTGTTTCTTTGGCAGACAGTGATCCTCAGCAGGACTTCAGGATCAGGATCATGGACCATCAAAGGATCCTCATGCTAACGGTCACCTTCACTTAATGCAATGTTATTTTGCAGGAATATCTAGCAGGATACGCTCTTAGCATCATGATCAAGGGACGCGTCTTCACAATTATGGCAGGAGCATAATCAGAGATAGACGTTGCACAGGATATGGAAACTTGGCTTGATGTATGGGCGGCAATTTAGGCTAGATTGTCTTTTATTTCTAAAGGGGTAATGAGCTGATAATTAGTCCTTTTACCTAAAATAGGTCACCTACACTTGTATAAATACCACTCTCCATCATTTGGAAGAAGACACACGACATACAACACAATTCTCACACACTTAGACGCTCAAAACAATAGTGATCCTTGTACTCAGCTCATTACTATCCGAAGTTGTAATCATATTTTTCTTATATTGAAGTTGGTGATCGGTAGTTGCCATCACCCGAGGTTTTTTATGCCGGAGATCATACATTGATCAAGGGCTTTTTCCTCGTATAAATCATTGTGTCTTTGCATCTTTATCACAGAAGTGATCCTTTACTTTCATAATTAGCCAAGCATCATACCCCGTTTACATAAAGTTTGGTTACATTATCCTTGTGTGATTTTTGACCAAAACACCCTTTAAAATAGAAAAATAACTACACTAACTAACATTCCGCAAATCATGCAAGTCCTCCACGACTCCATAACGTCCACTTCCAGCCAAGCACGTGCGGAATAAACATGGAATATTCTCCAGGAACGTTGCCAAGACCAAGTCCAAGCTGGTACTCCTGCAAAATAATACCATATTCAAAGTAGACAATCATTAGTATAAGGATCCTTAGGATGATCCATGATCCTGATCCTGAATCACTTCTGAGGATCACTAATTGATACAGAAGTGAGGATCACCAAACAGAACAATAACTGAGGATCACAGGTCATTGAGAAATCCTCCCCTAACAAGTTGATGTTGTAATCTATAAAATTATAGAGTTAACTAATCAACCCGTTTGAGCCATTTTTTAGCCTAATCCAGTTTAATTTAAAAACCGATTTTTAAAACATTGATTTTAAGAAACACATAAAAATAATAAACTAGCTTTCCAAAAATAAATTTGTAACGCCCTGCTTTTTCATACTTTCCATAATTAGAAAGCCCGCCTTGTAATGCTATTTTTGGAAATCTTGTATTATTGTAGTCGTCTTTTCGTTGTAAAATCCGAGACTTGGATCATAAATAAAATTCGTATTTCTTTAAATTCACCATCTACATATTCATACATGTTCATACGTTCGAATTCATTGTACATCGAATCCTTATTCGTAATTCATACTTATACGATACTTATTCACGATGCATGTCCATGCTTGAATCATAGTCAATGTCTCCAGATGTTTAAAACACCACGCCATGAATCTTCAAATAAAACACCATGACTTGAATCATAGTCAATGTCTCTAGATTTTTAAAACACCACGCCATGAACAATGTATCTAGATGTTTAAAACACCACGCCATGAACAATGTATGATTAAAAGATGTTGCGATTAAAAGATGATGAAGAATATAAAACAATCAGATATATAATGTTTCCTAAAATTTTTCCTAATCCAAATTCTATTCAAACCCTAAAAAAACTCATCGCCAGTTTTTTTTTTTTTGGCAGTTATTCTTGGAAATCAATTAAATGATAAAAATGTCAAATTACTAATATACCCTTTTGAATTAATTAGGATAAAGGACACTTGTCATTCCCAAATTATTTCTCACACTTCTCACAAAAGTCCCACTTTTTACAGGATCCTCTACCTTAAATTCTATTAGATTACAATTTCCCACAAGATTTTAAACCCCACTACATCCCTTTTAACATAATGTCCCACAATGCCCACATACTAGCTAGACCTTCACATGACGCAAAACACCCAAGGGTCCCCACACACACTACACATGGTTTAACAATCAAAGCGTTCAATCAAATTTTATTAGGGTGATAAAAAGCCTTGATTTAAGCAACTAATGACATCCACAACTCCAATAGCGACTAAGCGTCTACATGGTACTTTCATCTAATATTTATTAAAAATATCTATTTTATTTTATTACCATTTTTTTATAAAACCAAATTTGTGAGATCAAAAACTTTTAACGTCACCGTGCGCCCTCGACTCGAATTTAGCGATCTCTGGGCACAGGTTACGAAAGTGGTTAAGGTTGAGACGTTCAAGTCGTTCAAGTCGTAATAGACGACTCGTTAGGATTTAAAACATACTACCAAAGATCGCATCATTACACTAGTATTCGAAAATAATAACATTTTTTATTTGTTTTAAACTAATTCATACAAGGTCAAACACGAAATGTTTTATCCAAGTTTAACTAATAGCATAAAAACTTTGTGCGCTGCCGGCCGCATCATTGTTGTCTTGAACTGAATTGGTGTTGAGTGTTCATTTGCATGCCTTCTAGTTATCTTTGTTTATTGGGTTGGCTTGAACGACTCGATCGTAAGGAACAAATTGGTGTCATACGGTACAGTCGATTGATCCATAAGTGGAGTGTCTGGTTGGACATACGACTGGATCATAAGGTGGGTGTTTTGTTGGTCAAATGGAGGAGTCACGAGTTGTGCATTATATAGAGCCATAGGTGGTTCTGTTTGAGGTCTATAGCGTCAGCAAGTGTCGACAAAGTGACCATAATGTCCATAATAAGTGAAATGCGACACAGAGAGTTGACTGGGTGATGTTTTCGACATGTAGGGCACTGTGGAAAATGTCCCCAATAAGGTAATCTATCAGGTGGAGGATTAGGGGCCACTTGGTTTAGCGGAATGGCCGGTATGACATAGTTATGGTTGGTTTCACTGCTATGGTGGTTGTTATCGAGTGATGACAATTCGGCTTCAGCCTCTTCGATCTGACTCCTGGAGGCGTTGGCGTTGAGTACCTGTTGAACTTGAACGACGATGGTAGGAATAACCGCGAACATTTGTTTAGCTATTATCACATATGTATGGTTTAAAATAGACTATATACATATGTGTATTTGAATTATACACATACGTATATAGTCAATTTTAAACTATACTATGTGTATATTATGAAAAACTTAGGAAAAATTTGTGGTGCAGAATGTTTCTAAAATTTCTCAAATAGGGTGGACTTCTCTTAGGATATATATATATATAGGGTTGAGTTCATTTCAGAACTCTAAATAACTACAGAACTTTCAGAACTCCTAATAAACAATTATTTTATATATAAGTTTTTGTATTTAGGATCTTTTTATCATCTATTATATGTATTTCTTTGATTACATACATGTTAAAAGTAGTTTACATATGTTTAATTGCCAAAATTATATATATGTGTCATAACTAATTACATATATGTAAAAAACTAGTTTACGTATGTGTAATTATAAAATTACATATAAAAAATGATAAAATTACTCTTAGCATGTATGTAATCGTAAAAATACACATAATAAATGATAAAATTATCCTAAACATAAAAATATATAAATAAAAAGATTGTTTATTATGAATTCTGCGAGTTCTATATATATATATATATATATAGTGTGAGATTCATTGGGGAACACTAAAAAAGTGAGGAACAGTGGAGAACCGACTCAAACGAACTCCGATTGGACTCATTCCAGCGGCGTTGGAACCGGCTCGTTGAACCCTAACTAGGATCTCTTAACCATAAACCCTAAAGCATAACCACTAAACCCTAAATATATTAGGGTTTGGCTTTTATGGTTTACCTTTAGAGTTTAGCTTTAGGGTTTAGGGTTTAGCTTTAGGGCTTAGCATTTAGGGTTTATAGTTTAGATTTTACGGTTTATCTTAGGTTTTAGCTTTATTTTTTAGCTTTAGGTTTTAGAGTTTAGGAGTTAGGATTTAGGGTTTAGGGTTAAGAGATCTTAGTTAGGGTTCGATGAGCCGGTTCCAACGCCGCTGGAATGAGTCCAAACAGAGTTCGTTTGAGTCGGTTCCCCGCTGTTGCGCACTTTTTTAGTGTTTCCCAATGAACCTTCCCCTATATATATATATATATATATATATATATATATATATGTATATATGTATATGTGTATATATGTATATATATGTATGTATGATGAGGATCATTACTGAACACTAACTATTGCGAGAACAAAAAGAACAACTCTAAAACACTAAATTTTGGGATTTAAGTTTCATGTTATTTTAATTTTTATGTTTCTTACATTCATACATGTATTATATATACATAAAAAAACCATATTTTTTTTACCTACACGTAGCTTACATACATGTTGGTAATTTAACCTAAACATAACCTACATATGTGTAGGTTATAGAAAAAGTGAAAATTTTCCATATTTTGTTTTGAATTCTGGTGTAAGAAACAAGAAATCCTATATTTGCAATATTTTCATTTACTTTTAAGGTTTTAGGGATTGAAAAAATAGGTGATTCATTGTGTTCTGCGTGTTCTCGCAATATTTTGTGTTCTGCATAGAACATTCCCCTATATATATATATATATATATATAGGTAAAGAGTATCGTACAGATTACCTTATCGTACATTACATACGCGACGATAATAGCCATACACGTGTCCTGATTCGTTTTTTCATATATAAGGTTAAATGAGGCAATTAATTCAATCATCTGAGGGTAAATTCGTCTCTTCATTCAATCAGCGAGCGAGAAGTTCGTTACACTAATATCCCGGTAATTATCATTCGAATCAGTTTCAAATTTTTCATAATTCTCAATTTGCAGTTTTCGTTCTTCTGTGTTAGAGCTTCATTCAATTGTTTTTTTCCGATGGATCCACAGAGCAGCAATGGACGAGCAAATGTTGATGTTGAAGAAAGTCGACCTATCGGTGATCATGCTCAATTATCTGCATATCAGAGAGTTTCTATTGAGGATGTTTTAAATCCGCCATCTGCAAATCCAAATCCAATTGCAAGTTCAAGTGTTCTAAACGATTGTTTTAATGGTAATTATGTTAATTCAGATCTCTAAATTGTTCGTATACTTGTTTTTTGTTTAATCGTACACATTGTTGTAACTGTTTTTGAAGTTTGAATGTTGAGTATATTTTTCACATCAAAGCAACATGTACAAATTCGCATGTTATGAGTCTTTCATTTCGCATTTGATGTTTATTTTCCTTAAGTATTTCGCATGTTATGGTATAATAAATCGCATATATAAAACAGGTTAATCAAAATCATCAATTTCGCATGTTTTTTCATAGATTTCGCATGTGTTGGTGTTATTTAAAATGAAATTATGCTGTTATTAATATATCGCATGTAAATAGTCCGATAATTCGCATGTTTTTTGTTTTTCTGATTTGATTCATTTAGATGAAAGGGTTTACACTCCGGAGGTTCAAGCATCAGCTACACCTGTGGTTGGAATGCAATTTATCTCTATTGAACAGCATATGCGTTTTACCAATCATATGCTAAGTTAGCTGGTTTTTCTATGCGGAAAGGTGGTGAAGTGCACAGTGGTGGTATAATCAAAACTAAGTATTTTGTTTGTTCTAAAGAGGGACATAAGCCACTGTGTATTGACGATCGTTATTCGAAGTCAAAGAAGCAATTCAAAACAATGAACAGGGGGACTATTAGAACGGGATGCAAAGCTCAACTTATGATTTGCACTGTGGATGGTAGATTATATACAGTAAAGAGATTTGTTGATTGGCATAATCATAAGTTTGTTTGTCAGGATGATATTCACATGATGCCAGCTTACAGACAATTGTCAGATGTCCAGGAGGAGATGGTATGGGAACTAGGCACTTTAAACCTTGGTCCTGTCAAAGCTTTCCATATAATGAGGAAACGTTATGGTGGTTTCGAGAACGTTGGTGCCACGGTTGATGATTGCAAAAATTTTAGGAAGCGAATTAACAGCTATATAGGAGAATAGGATGCTGATATGGTGATTAATAGGATGACTGACAAAAAAAAAAGTATTTAGCTGATTATTCGTTTGAATATTCTGTTGATGATGACAAGCGTTTAACTGTTTTGTTCTGGGCTGATGGTTTATGCAAGCTTAACTATATGGAATTTGGGGATGTGATATCCTTCGATGCAACTTTCAAGACAAACAGGTTAGTGTTTCAAGACAAACATGTTTTTTTTACTATTTTTCGCATGTTATATGTCTTCATGAGCTTGTTATATCGCATGTGTAAAAGTGGTGTTGACTATATTGCATGTTATACTTTATGTTTTCGCATGTGGTTTTTTCTAATTCGCATGTTTTCAACGTGTTTTCGCATGTGTTGTTCAGGTACAAGATGATGTTTGTTCCATTCACCGGCATTGACAACCACTGTCGAAATGTAACACTTGGAGCTGGGTTGTTGGCATCGGAGAGCATTGAATCATATAAATGGCTTCTGAATTCATTCTTAAAGTCATTTGGTCAGCAGCCAAAGGTTGTAGTGACGGATCAAGACCCTGCTATGAAACAGGCTATTGAGGAGGTTTTCCCTATCAGCAGACACAGATTGTGCATGTGGCACATAATGAAAAAAGTGGCAGATAAGGTATAGCATGCTATATTGTCTTCTGTTAGCGTTATTTTTTTATATTATATATTTTTGTTATAGGCTGATATAAAAAGCATTTATTGTTATAGGTTGGACACGAGTTGTGCAATAACGATGAGTTTAAAAGGAGGATGTGCGACATTGTATGGACTGATTCGATTGAGCCCGAAGAATTCGAGAGACAGTGGAAGTTGGTGATGATTGAGTTTGGTCTCATAGAAAACAAATGGATCGATGATATGTTTGTGATGAGATCCATGTGGATTCCGGCTTTTTACCGACATGAGCCAATGTCGGGACTTATGAGAACAACCTCAAGTTCAGAGAGTGAGAACCATCTTTTTTCTGCCAGATGGCTAATTCACAACTCACTCTCATAGAGTTTATGAATCATTTCGACGGTGCAATGGATGTCCAACGTTTTAATCATAGAAAGAACGATCATATTTCAAGATATACTGAGCCTGCTGATTGGAGTGAAACTACTTTGGAAAAAGATGCTGCTAAGAGATTCACCAGGTCTATATTCTTTGATCAGCAAATAGAGATTTTTGGTACAATTTCTGAATGTCTGCAGATGGACACCAAAATAGAGGGTCCACAGATCAGGATAAAGTTGAAGGACTTTAAAGCCCGTGGAGATGGTTTATTGGAGGTATTATAGCATATTTATTTCAAACATGCGATTTTTTGATAACATACATGCGAATTTCTTTTTTTTTTCAGATCATCATATTGCACTATGCGATTTTGGTTTTTATCATGCGATTTTTAAAATTTATTCATTTGCATGATTTTTTTAGGCATGCGAAATTGTTACGTTACACATGCGATTTTAATTGTTATTATATTTTTTTTGTTTTTTCCTAGGTGTGGTTCAAGAATCTTGAAGATGATGTAACTGCACAGTGTAGCTGTTTGCGTTTTGAGCAGTATGGGCTGCTATGCAAACACATTTATTTTCTTTTCAAGATGTTTGGTGTTAAAGAAATACCAAACAAATATGTTACGAAGAGATGGACGAAGGATGTGGTGCCGAATGAGTTAAATGTGAAGTACAATCTAAATGTGGGTGCCAAGGATGTGCAACACAAGGCTAAACGGCTTGCTCGTGAAATCATCCACACAGGGGAGTATTTGGTTAGTAATTGATTTCCGACCTTGATCAACTTGTTTTAGTGAGGGATCAAATGATGCAGCTTAAAGAGAGAGTTGATCAGAGTCGAATAACCAAGCAACTTGATCCAAAATTTGACCGATTTTCAAAGTTGATTGGTTATCAACAACCAGTAACTAATGCTCCTCCTACTGTCCGTGTGCCGGCTGGTATAAGAAACAAAGGTCGCGGCTCGCATAAAAGGATTAAATCTAAGAAGGAACAAATGATCAGCCGCAAAGGAAAAAGGTCAAGGACATGTAGCGTATGTAATGAAAAAGGTCATGACATTCGGACTTGCGAGGAGCTGAAAGCCAAACAACAAGGTAAACAGCAAAAAAAAAACAAGAAGAAGGGCGTCCAGATCGAAAATGTTGCCAGAGACAAAGACAATGAGGTCGAAGACGATGAAGAGGAAGATGAGTTTGAAGATTACACTAGTGATGATGGATCTGAAGAAGAAGATCAGTGGGAGGAGGTTTCGAAAGATGACGAGGATGAGTAGTTTTTTTCTAAATGGACATGCGAATTTATACAAAACACATGCGATTTTTATATTCATCTGTTTATATCAGTTTTTCATGCGATTATAGTTTTTAAACATGCGATTTTATAATTTCAGTTTATAATCATTCTTACATGCGATTTCACTTTTATTACATGCGATTTTTCAGTTATCTTGTTTTGTTCTGTGACAATGATGGTGATATGCACAAAATGCAACATATAAATTACATCAATTGTGGCATAAAACTAACCCTTTTTTAGTACTAATGTTGGAAAAAGTGTGCTTTTGTCTTCCTTTTGTATTTTCAGGATTAAATGAGCTCAAATAGACAAAAGAAAGCAAAAAGACAGCTAAATCTAACATAAATACAAGAAAAGGAACAAAACGTGGCATGCCCGACCTCCCGGCAGCATCTTCCCAAGCAAAACAAGAGGACAGAAGCCTGAACACGCCCCGTGCTCAGCGAGCACGGGGGCGTGCCCAAGTGTCAGCAGGAAAGACAAAGTGGTAGAAGCTTCCATCGCCCACCACGGGGCCGTGCTCAGCGGGCACGGGGCCGTGGTCAACTATAAGATTCGCGGAATCAACGCAAATCTTGATAGTACAGATATGCTTCTGCACACGGGGTCGTGCTCAGCGGACACGGGGGGCGTGGTTAACTAATGCAGACAAACTACATTTAATGAAGAAAGAGAGGAGGATGGACACGGGGCCGTGTCCAGCGGACACGGCGCCGTGCCCGAGCTTCTGTTCAGCCTATAAATAGGAGTGCTTGGAGCTCTTGCAACTCATCCCTTGTCACACCACCTCTCTCACACTTCACCCACCACCCACCACCATCACAACACCATCATCCACTACCATCATCCATTGTCCATCATAGAGTGTGTGAGTCGTCTCGGGATCCAAGATTGATCGTAAAAGTCCTTGACAATCAAAGGCCATGTTTGCCTAAGTCTCTTAAATCACTTGGTGAAGACAAGTGTTTAGTGTAATACTTTTTATTTTTAATCTTTTGCACTTTTTAATTGGTTTTGTATTAATGACTTTAATTACTAGTTTCTTTTGTTGAAGGTGATTCTTCCTTATCGTTTGTCCGTGGTGTCTTGGCATTATTTTACTGTCTATATAAAATAAAAGATTTTCACCATTCATATTTCCACGGTCTATATGGAGCTATGTTGGCTACCTAGTCGGGGGTTAAGGGAACAGTTTGGTAAGAGTCTTGCCATTGTTTAGTGTATAGATCCTGCGAAGGACCTGGGTCAAATTTAGTAGGACCTCCTTCAATACTCAACGGTATTGGATGGCGGGGGTTCAAACTCTTTGATCCCCTCATAAGTTAAACTACTATTAAAACTTTAACCCGGCTACATAGGACTGTATCCTTGCTGACTCAGACTACTTAGCTGAGGGTAAGGTCGCCTTCAAAAGAGGGGCCTACCACATTATGCATTAATAACTTAATTAATTATCTTTCAATAATCTGACTCTTTAGGATTGTATCCTTGCTAATTCAAACTACTGGGTTGAGGGTAACGTCGCCTTCAAAAGAGGGGCCTACTACAATAACTAAGATAATCTCTTAAACAAGTGCAAAAGTGCGAAAATAATCAAAGGTTACACTACACACGAGTCGGATCCAAGTGATTCATCTTGTCTATCTGTTTTTATTTTTATTTTACTTTTCAGCATTTTAGTTAGTTTTATTTTCCTAGTTTAAAAACATTTTTCTAACATTTTGATTTGATTAGACGTTGAGGATAAACCGGTACTAAAAGCTCTTGCGTCCTTGGACGACCTCGGTATCTTACCAACACTATACTACGTCCACGATGGGTGCACTTGCCCATATGTGTGTTTAGTGTTAGTGAATATCGTGTTTATAAATTTAAAACTTGGCTAAAAAGTGTAAAATGGGCTTAAAATATACACCTAAAACATATATACACAGACACGCATCAAGTTTTTGGCGCCGTTGCCGGGGACACAAGGATTTTAAGAAAGTTAGGAATCAGCGGCCTAATCATTTTTTCTATTTTATTTTTATTTTTTTTAGGATGTTCTTAATTTTTCAGCTTCTGCAGAACTCGGCACGGGCCGTGCCCGCTGAACACGCCCCGTGCCCAATCATTGGAACTGGCAATCCTGTTTTAAGTCAGACAGTAAGCTGAACACGGGGCCGTGCCCACTCAACACGCCCCCGTGCCCAAGATTCAGTTACTGAAAACAGAACCGTAAGATCCCGACGGTTGGTAATTTCTGACACAAACATGAGTGATAATGATATTTTTTACTTTCGGCACTCTTATGGTACGTGGTGTCAGTTATGTGGTGGACGTCATAAAGAATTAGAATGTTATTTTCTAAACTATAAGCCCCACTATATAGACCCATCGTTTTCCTGTAGCCTTAAGAGGGGCGAAAGTAAAAATAATCCTTATCTCTCCCTCGAATGCGCTCAACCAGTATTCTAGGAGAAATGCTCCTCGATGAACTATTTCAACTAGAAGATCCAGTTCTTAATTGGTTAAAAGAACTTAAGATGGATTTCCTTAATTCATCTCAAGACGATGACCAAGAAGAATTGTTGGGGTCGCATTCAAATAAAAACAACCTCGTTGCTCCCGATAATACCTTCCACTCTAGCGAGGACTTGGACGATAGTCGTCCCTGTGCCGATTGTGCCGTGAAGGACTCCCCATCGACTTCGTTCGATGCATACATAGACCTGAGCGATTCGGCATACACCTTATTTAATGAGAGCCCGGAAAAGGGTTGGACTTGTCCACCTACAAGTAGCATAGGAATCACCCTCACCGACAACCTCTTGCGTTCTCATCTTAATCTAGAGCAATTAAGGTATCTTAGGCACTTTGGGGTTGTTCCATCCAGTAAGGAACCACCCGATCCGGATAAGTTCCTTGAAAATAGGCAAACTCCATAAGACAGCTTCCAGACACGGGGCCGTGCCCAGGTCAACACGCCCCCGTGTCCACCAAAAGATTCTCTTCTGATTTCTTCAGAATACGGACAAAAATGTGTCAGGATTCTGTCTGCACACGGGGCCGTGTCCAGCGGACACGGGGCCGTGTCCGGCGTGCTGTCGTTTTCTATAAATGCAGCAAGATTCCTGCTCATTTGGACCACTTCAAAAGAATGAGATTCCTGGGATCTTCACTTATACTATCCTAGGTATGTTCTAAAAGAAGGTTCTCAAAAACCATCTTGTCTTTTCCACTTTTGTTCATTGCCTTCTCCTTCAATTTCCAATCACTACCTCCATTAAAGCTTGGAAGCTTCATGATTCCAACCTTTATTGTGATGAGTGTTGGTGCACTTTGTGTCTGTACTTTGTCTGTATTTTGTAATGTATAAAACGATGTCTTTTGTCTGTTGTGTTTACGTCTTTGTATGTTTGTATCTGTGTTAGAATGCGTGTTTGACCAAGTCAACCATCCTCCTGGTTTGACTTGGCCAAACATCAACACTTGGTGTTTGAAAGATTAGATGCTTCGAAGGATGTCATCGAAGGATAGATTGTATCCTTCGATGACCTCGAAAGATGATGTTTCGATGGATATTGATGGACCTCGAAGGATATACCATCCTTCGAGGTATGTTGAGATCCTTCGATATCTTTCGAAGGTACTTCTGGTCGATAGATGATCATTCGACCAAAATACCTATCCTTCGTGCATGTCTGTCTAATATGGGTATATATATATATCCATGAGGGTTTCACTTCAAAGTAAGTTCTGTGTAAGTCTGTTCAAGGTGTTGAGAGCTTTTTGTGTGAACCCAAGTCTTGTAATAGAGAGCATTTCAGTTTGGTCAAGGTCTGTAACCGTGTCCACTGAAATACAAGAGAAAACTTTGATATCTTGCGTGTCTATCCTTTCTCTTTGTAATCTTTGCTTTCATCTAAACTCCGGTTGCACTCTAGCTTGGATTCCGCACTTGCTAGTGTGTTAAACATAACAAGGAATAGGTTAAACCTCAACCTCCGAGGGACCTACAAGTGGTATCAGAGCACTTGTATGGAAATCCATTACCCCCAGTTGGTTTACAACACCATCGTTCTACTGTAAAACCATCATCTCTTGATTCAAAGAACAGTAGTCAGATAAAATCGGCGTTGTATGCTGAAATTGTCAAAGATGCAAGCAATGGTGAATCCTCGGGAAATGATGACAGTTCTGAACATGACAGAAGTTCAGATGAAGATGTCTCAACTTCAGTTAAGGGTGATACAACTTCAAGTTCAAGTTCGAGCGAGGATGGATCTAAATGTGAATCATCAAGGGAGGTTATTAACTTTGATGCAGAAAGGCCAACACCTGAGAGTGATTCCAGTCAGGTATGTGATTCTAAACCTGATTCTATTTCTGCTGTTGTTGAATGTGCTAAGTGTTTAGAATATGCAGAAAAGGAGAGTTTGTTTGAAATCACACAGAAACACAATCAAGAATTGATTGTGGACCTTTCTAAAGCAACCGAAACTAACTTATTTTTAACCAGAAATGAAAAGGAATTTAAAGAAACAATTGCGTCATTAAAATATGATGTTTCTGAATTACAAAAGGCTGTTTTGCGAAAACAACATGCTAATAATAATCTTATTGACACAATTGAAAAACAAATGGTAGAGTTAGCAACAGCTCGATGTGAATGTGAGACAATCAAGCAGAAATTGGAAAGCTATTCCAATTCCCGCTTTGTATTGGATCACATCATTGATGTTCAAAGGAAAAAGGGGGATACCAAATGTATTGGTTACAAATCATGTCCTCCCCCAATGAATCACAATTATTCCAAATTGCCTAATGACGAGGATATGCCCCGTTTTGAACCTACTGTGCCACTCGGTCCAGATGACTTTGCAGCAGGCCTCGGGTTCACAACTGGTACATCATCCTCGGGGCAATCAGAATCTGAGAACGTGACAGATACATCGTGTGTTAAGAAACAGAGTCCTCCCATTATTGAGGATGCTGATTCTTCGGACGATGAATCTGAAGAAATTGTGAAGCAACAGTCTGACTCGGTTACAACAGATATTCCTATCGAGAATCACATTCTGTGTGATCCACCAGTGAAACCGAGTAAGACTGAAAAGTCAAAGGCAATGGAATCCCTTGTAGTTAGCCCTGAAGGGAATAACTTGTTGTATACGCTCAAAGGAGATAGCAAGATCTACTCTGACAAAGATTTTTCAATTAAGAATGTAAATCAAGATTTAATTGAACAAATTTTTGAAGGACGTACTGATAAGTTTTTGGGAAACAAAGGTAGCAAAGTAACCGTAACCCAATGTGATCCAATTCCGTGTGAACAAGTTAGAAAACAATACGGAAACCAAAAACTACCGGTTGAGCGAAAACAACAAGTCAATTCTGGGAAGGGTAAGGGCCAAGTACAGGGAAAGAAGGCTCAGAACAAGAATGTTCAAGCACCAGAAATTCAGTAGCCTAAGACTGAACAACCAAAGGTTCAACAACCTAAAGTTGAGCAGTCTAAGGCTACTCAACCTAAGGCTACACAACCTAAAATTCAACAATCTAAGGTTGAGCAACCTAAGGTTCAAAGGGTGCAAAACAAAAGAGCTCCAGCTAAGAAAGGAGAACAGAAAGTGAACTTTGTTGGATCAAAGGGTACGGACAAACTTGAAACATTTCAAAATAAATCTAACATTGATTTTGTAAAACAAGTTAGAATTTTAAAACGAAATGATCAGAACAATTATACCCAACACACAAATGGATGTGACTTAGGTCCAAGCACATCTAGATCACAAAGTTCAGTGTCTGGTTCTCCGTCTGGTCATCAACATGTTTCTCCGAGGCTTGTAGAGCGGAGAATGTGTTTTGAATGTGGTACAATTGGACATATAATTCGAAATTGTCCATATCTTCATACGTTGAAAGCAAAGGTTGATGAGCCCCATGAACAACATCATGCCGCCCAAGAGAATAGAAAAGGCAAACAGGGCGAAAAAAAGAAAAAGGATCGGAAGATAAACTTCGTGAAATCAAGAGGGACTGATAAAATTGATACTTTCAAAAACAAATCCAACAAGGATTCTGTTAAACAAAGTAAAATTTTGAAAAGAAACAGTCAAAACAACTATACACAACAAGCAAACGGTTGTGATGTAGGACCAAGTACCTCAAGATCACGAAGTTCATCATCCAGCTGTTACAGTTATGATACTCCGAGGTTTGTTGAGCGGAGATCATGCTTTGAATGCTGTGAGTATGGACACATCATTAAGAATTGTCCATATCTCACCAAGAGAAAGTCAAAAGTTGATGCCCCCCATGGTAACAATTACCATAAAAGACCTGTTTCACCAAAACAGGACCCTCGTTTTGTTAAACAACGAGAAAAGAAACAGAAAAAGAAACAAAGAAAAGAAGTTGAAAAAGTTTTAAAACCGGAGGTCATCCAAACAAAATCTGTTAAATCGGATGTTAAACATGAAAGACAGAAACAGATTTGGATACCAAAACCGGTAACTGTTTCAGGGGGAGCTGCATCAATTCCGAATCATCGGGAAATGGATGTTACAATTCTCGATGATGACGGACGACCCAAGTCTGTGAAGGCTTGGGTCCCCCTCTCCAACTAATCTCTGAACGAGTGTGCAGGATGTTCCGGGAGGAACTATTGATAGTTTTAGGATTGTTGATAGTGGAGCGTCCATGCACAAGATTGGCGACATATTACTCCGAAATATTGTTATATCTAGGAGAATGTTGTTGCCATTGATGGAGAGAGAGAGGAAAGAAAAAGAGATGTTGGTGAAAGAATGTGGTTGTATGAAGTTGCAGAATTCGACCAAATGAAGAACATGCCAAAAGTTGGTTGTTATGGTTTTTGATCGGGTCTTCAGGAAAGAATACAAGGAAATGTGTGCAGAAGCCTTGGCATGGATTGAACATCCGCACACCATTTCTGAAAGAGAAAGTCAAAGACCTTTTGCTGGTGCAATGTGGAAGACCAGCCGGAACCAAAGGTTTTTGATCGTGTTGCTGTGAAGAGATTTTTCAGTAGCTACAAAATCGACTTTGAAGTCCACATCCAGTGGATGTCCAGTTTGGGAGAGTGTTCAGATTCCTTGCAATGCACGAAGCAGTTGCAGTATACGGTTTTTAAATTTCTAATTTCTCCTATACTTGTTGATTTTTAGGCTGCTATATGAATTATATCGTCTTGTACAACACTCTTTAACCTGACACATTGATCTAGAATATCGCCTCACATGTGATTGTTTCTTTATGAAACTTGTCAATGTTGTCATGGTCCGCACCGCTTACCGACGTGCCAACTGATTTTTCCAAAATTCAATTAAATCTTTCCTGATTAAAACTTAATTTTGGTAAAAGGCATTGAGGTCAAGCAAGAGTAAACCAACATCGGAAAATCATTTTTGTAAATTCCTTGTGTTTTTAAATTTCTCTTAGTTTATTGATTTTAGGGGGAGTAAATCCAAAATTAAAAATTCAAAAACATCGAAAAATTTCAAAAGCACAAAAACAATAGAAAAACAAAAATGAGTTTCCTGGCGAGCAAAAGAGAAAGTGATAGTACATTAGTGGTCTATCCAAACCTCTTTAAACCTTAAATGAAAAACGATAAGCAGCTCTATATAAGATGTATCGGTAGGCTCACAATCATTTTAAAGTGTGCAGGGTGATATAAATCTTAAACCGACTGAAGATCAGGTGGGAACCATTCATTGGCATATGGTCTTAGTACCGAAATTTCGTTTGATAGATTGCCGAGGTTCTGAGATATTCGGTCTTTATGCTGCTTATCATCTGGGTATCATGGTTGCTTCTATAAATAGACTAAGTCTAAGATCTTCCATGATACCATACATACGTGTACATATCTCATACTGCATTCGACCTCAATAAGTGATAAACAATCACATGTCCATATCAAATAAGTGATAAAATATCACATTTATCCGGGAGTCAAGTTCGTCTCTCTGCTGTACGGAAGTACTGACCTGTTCACGGACTTGCTCCTGTGCCCTCATGCATTGAAAATCAAGTTCCTCATCAATAAGTGATTCTATCACAAAGGGCTTGTTTTCAAATCAAAAATAAGTGAGAATCTCACATCATATACGGTCAAACAGATGATAATCGGTATACTCACCGGTAAGATGAACCCTCGTGCATACCTTGATACGGGAATGTGTCGTGATGTGGATGAACACTGGTCGGTAAGTATAAATCATACATTAACGTATCCTCTAAACATGATTACATCTGATAAGTTGAGCTTAAGTGGACAACAATACCGATAATTGTTATAGGATGCTTATCTTAATGTTAACTAACTGAACAACAAGAGCGTTTTGGCATGACCGTACACTGATATGATTCTCTTACCCTCGAAACTCGCAAAAAGAATGTATGTATATATTTGTTTACTGCTTTCAGTACTTACTTTTAGAAAAGTAAAAAATACCAAAAAGATTTTAGGTGTGTTTTAATATAAACTTTATAAAAGCCAAAAAGATTTTATTTCTAATTTATTTTCGATCGTACGATGTTGGAACTCGAGTCTTCGTTGCCTGAAACCTGAACGAAAACCGAATTGACTAAAATCTTCATAAACGGTTGAAATTTGCAAGTCTTTGAAAGTTGAAATCTGAAATTGATAAATTTGAAAAACTTTCAATCTGTCGGACGGTGTTTGATGGTGACATGGTCATCCGTGTGTCACTTGTTTATGATTAACTATATTCCAAGCAGTTGTTCTCATTACGCGTTTAGATTTCTTGCATGTGCAAATTCTAAAGGCTAGGAGAACATGGTCGATGACAAAGCTTTGGAATGAAGACACGACATGAAGGCACTCAAATGATGAAGATGATCGAGTTGCCGCTGACCATCGTCAACACCACAAGGATCTCACTTCATAAAGATAAAGTATTTCACGAGCATAACTCAAGGGGGAGCTTATGTTAAGGGGGAGTTTGTTAACACACTTCCTACATGATACGGGTAGTTTGTTGATACACTCTCTGCTTTCAATACGTGAAGACTTTGAAGATCCTCCGACATTGAAGACTTGAAAGGACATCAGAGTTTTGAGAACTCGAAGACCAAAGACCATCGAAGTTCGAGACGAGTCTACAACTATAGAAGATAAAGACAAAGCTACAGCCAAGGGGGAGTTTGTTGATGCACTTGTGTCTGTACTTTGTCTGTATTCGGTCACGATGTAAACGATGTCCTTGTCAGTCCTGTAAGTTGACCAAGTCAACCGTCCTCCTGGTTTGACTTGGCCAAACAGTTAGAAAATGTTTGTAAATGTTCTGTGTCGAAGGATAGCTCATCGAAGGATAATATAGATCCTTCGATGGCCTAGAAAGATATGTTACGAAGGATAATATTAGACTTCGAAGGATATGAAATCTTTCGAAGTATATGTAGATCCTTCGAACACATTGTCATCGATAGATGATCCTTCGATAATCTATCGGATCCTTCGGACAGGACATGTTGAGCTGGGTATATAAATACCCTTGTAGTGTGTTGTGAAAAAGGAGGGACTTGAGAGGCTTGTTAGATAGATGCACACATAGAGAGTTTGAGAGCATTCTATCAAAACACACACACACACACTAGAGAGTTTGCAAGTTAGATTTGTAAACATTGTGCTTGTAACCGGAACCTTCATTCGTATTAATACAGTGGTGTTAATCGGTGAACCCTTGTGTGTTTGTGTTTATACTTGTCTCATCCCGGTTTGCTTGCTAGCTTGGATTCCGCACTCGCTAGTGGGTTTGTATAACAAGGTTTAGGTTCGTCATCCTCCGAAGAGGGACCTACAGTAAGGTCATTATTCAAGGAATCTTGCTTAAAATGAGTTATACCACTCTGTTTTGAATTATTTGTGCTTAAAATTTACCTACAAACAAAGAAAATAATTTAAAACTCCAAGATTCCTTGCTTTAAAAACCTGCAGACAACTGGACACGGGGCCGTGTTCATTGAACACGGGGCCGTGTCCGAGGTACTGTTTCATAAAAATTGAGTTCTTTTTCGGTCTGTTTTCCCAGAAAGGCGAGCAGAACAAGCGGAACGTCTTCATCGCACTCAAGGGGCAACCGACAGGGGAGGAGATCATCAACGGCGGAAGACTCTCTTGTAAACTATGTTTACGCCTTAAAAGAGGCTATTGATGAAATGATGGTAGTGGAAGAAACATTGGTCGACCGTATCAATCACCTAACGGTGGGACTGGAAGGGTGTCTCCGGGAAGTCAACCTCTTGCACCAGAGGTTGAACATTCTCGCATCTCCTCCTTTGGTGCCTATAATAACCCAAAGGGCATGGAACGTGGTGCCTGAAGTCGTCATACCAGCCGAGTGGTACACCATGCACCCGGGACCTCCTCGAGACATATTACAAGGGGTCCCGGTTGGTGTTTCCCCTCCTCCGCAAGATGTTGAGGAAAACGAAGCCGCCTTCTTCCTCCCAAAAGAGATAGAAGAATGGCTTTAACAACATCTAGGAAGATAACCCTCGGCCAAGAGTCCTAATACAATACCGGAAAACTATTTCCGGGATTTTGGTTCTTAATGAAAAAGTAGGACTCCTTATGATAATTTTATGTATCACTTGACCTATCTAGTTTAGGACTTTTAACTTTTATTTCTCTTCTTTGCTTTTAATTTTCGAGGAACGCTATGTATCTCTCTATGACTTTAATAAAGTGATGGTTTTAGTGTTTGAATGATGTTGTGATGAATAAAACACACTCGGGATGGTGAAGGATAACAAGGGAAACAAGAAACATAACCCCATGCACGAAAACAGGGCCATCCGACAAAAATTTCTTCGTGCAAGTTCAGCACGAACCGTGTCCGCCCGACACGGCCCCGTGCTGCAATCTGCAGAAAACGCCCAGTTCAGGTAACTGGACACGGGTCGTGTTCACTGAACACGCCCCCGTGTCCAGGCTTCTGTTTCTCTTTACTAAATTTTGTCACTGGCACCTGAACACGGGGCCGTGCCCGGTCACCACGGGGTCGTGTCCAGAGTGCCAGTAACATAAAATTTTGCTTTTAACACCCTTTTATACATTCAATCAACCTAAAAACTTATTTTTGGGACACATTGAGGACAATGTGTAATTTAAGTGTGGGGGGATGCTAAAACTTTGAATCTTGCAAGTCCTAATTAACAAGCCTTACACAAAACTCTATTGGAACCGCTAATCACCCCAATTTTTTTCAAAAAATTTCATTTTTTTTACTTGTCTAAGTTTATGTTGGGAATTTCAAGTTCTAAAAAAAGGTTATATTTTTACAAATTTACAACCGCTAGCGTCGTGATAAAAAAGAACCAACATAAGAAAATTATGAAACGGCATGACAAGCTTAGTTAAAATTTGATTATATATACTTGATCACATAAAAACCCATTCCCACAAAAGTGAGTTTTGAGCCTTTATTGAGCATACAAATACATATCTTTACACTAAATGCTTATTTTTCGTTTCTTGTGTGAATAGCCGCTTGGTTCTTACGACTCTAGAACTTGCCACGACAATGCATTCCCGGTCCCTACCAACTTAAACCCGAGTAAGTAAATGATGGAGGCATTAGGACTAACCATTTTTCTTTCTATACCATTATTTTTTCATTTTTTTAACACCTACCCAAAATCCCCCTAGTTAACCCCTTTGAGCCTAAACCTTTTCATTTCTTAACCCAAAACAATCACCCTTTTTACCCACCTAAACCTTTTTATTTTAACCCTTTCTTTTAGTAACAAAGCTCGGTTTTTCTTATGACTTAAAATATATATATATATATATATAGGGAGCCGCTAAAATGAAAACCACCCCCAGTTGTAAGAACCATGAGAACCAGTCTCCACCAATCAGGTTTTGACAACAATAAGGGTATATTAGTCATTTACACCAAATATCATATCATTCCTCTCTCTCCTCTGTCTTTCTTTTAATGTTCATCTCTCCTCTCTCTTTCCTTTATATTCAATAGTTGCAGACTAGGGATGAGCAAGGCGGTATCCGATACCTAACCGATACCGATACCGCCAATTACCGATCCCGAATTTCACCCAAACTAGGTACCGATACCGATACCGAAACATGTCGGTTCGGTATCGGTACGGTACGGTATCGGTATTATACCGTATTTTGAGGGTCGGTATCGGTATAATACCGATACCGTACCGTACCGATACCGAAAACGCCAAAAAGTGGATACCGATCGGGATACCGAAAAGTGAACGGTATCGGTATTTCGGGATCGGGATCGGTATGGGATCGGTATTCGGTGGCATATGCTGTCACACCCCGATCTCCACGTGTCTCACCGGTGGGCCCGGTGGGGGATTACCGTGACGATGTTGGCAACAATATAGTCAAACCACACAATTATATAATGCACAGCGGAAGCTTAAGATAAATATATAAACTTCAACCTCTGGTTGTAATATCAAGTGTATTACAGAAGTTGAATATATCCACAGCGGATCAAAAAGTAATAAATATTGTTCATTCAGATACAGCATCGAGTTTGCGAGACTATGTACGATGCTTAGGACGCCTATACCAGCCCATTACGTATAGTACCTGCATTTAATCTTTTTGGGGAAAATACGTCAGTTTACACTGGTAAATACATTCAACTGACACATTTGAAAATGTTTATTAAAATTGATTTGAATGCACAAGGCACAAACTCTTTTATAACTTGGGAAAATTATAATAAAATCTTGTGAACGTTTTACATGTTCTTTTATGCGTTCAGTAGCCCGGGTCGTGCCGGGTTAAAGATTTATAGACACACCACATTGCGTAAAACCGTAGTATAAAAACCAACGGCTACGTCTTTTAATTTAATGTCGACACTTTATACCGGGTGTACGCCTACACCGGGATGTCGATGGTCGTGGCCATTTCGTAAAATGATGCCAAGGATATCCGGGACAACGGTCATTAAACCCCTCAAAGGCTTTTAAGAAACAAAACTGTTTAAATGAGCCGATCATATTATTTAATTAACCACCTAAGCGATGGAAGAATATAATGCTCAATCAAGCGGTATTAATATACCGTAACCCAAGCCCATATATGGGAAATAAGTTAAAGTATTTACCTTTGCAAGTATATTTCCTTAATTTGGATTAAATCACCGATAGCTTTTACTGGGGCTCCTAATCTGGAACGAAGGTTTTAATTAACCTCTTAGAATCCTAACGAGTCTTTATAATGGCCGTAGCCTAGACCGGTTGGTTCCGATATATATAGATATGGTTTAATCGCGCGAAAAGGCGAAATCCGAGAATGGAGTGTGATTCTGACCCAACAAGTTCAGAGACTTGTTTTATATGGGTTTATGGTTCACACTCTGGAATTTGGGGTTCAAATAATATAATTTGACCCGTATCGGCTAATTTATGAAAACTAGTTTCATAAGCCGAACCGTGCGCGCAATAGGCGAAACGGTTAACCATGAGAGTCGTACACTTATTTCCTAAGTCAATATGCCTTAAATGGGTTGTGGTATCTGTAGGATACCTCCCGTGACGCTCGTAACGAGTTTAAGTTAATATTATGCCCCGTAGGGGCTTTTCGGTCATTTTAAAGACTTTTAAAGAGCTTTTCGAGTTCTACAGGAAATCCGAGTTTCCCGAACAGCTTATAAAGCTTAAAATACTTCATTTATTATTTAAAACCAGTAGCAACTGGAATCGGGTCAAAAGACCTTGTAGAACTCATGTTTTGGCCGAAAAGGGCATATTCGGTATTTACCGAACCGTAGCCATAACCGCAGGTTATGAGCGAGGTAAAAATTATTAAAAATCTTTAAAATTCCCAAAATATTACTTTATAACAGTGGGTAAAAGATTTGGTGACGAAATCTTGGTTTGGATAGGCGTTATGCTAATTGCGCCGTTTATTACAAAAGTTTATTTTAATTTGCGCTAATTAGCATATCTCCCATTCTAGACCTCGGATTGACGTGAAACTTTACGGACATGCTTATAATTTAATAAGCAAGGTTCTGGTCCGTTCACGTGTCCGGAATACTCGTTTTATTTTCAAAAGGCCGTTACGGTCAACTTTTAGGCGAATGACGGAAATACGTAAAAGACTCGGATAACTCATGAACCGATCACCGAGGTTTATACCAACATGTGACCTGGTCCTAATAGAGTCCTAAGGCATATCTATACCTCACTAAAACGGGTCAGAACTGAAGTCAAAGCAAAAGTCAAACTTTTGCGACATTCGGCTCCGAACCGGGTCAATATAGCAAATGGTCGATTCAAACGAGCGCAAACAAGTTTATATACTTATTATCATGTTTCATAAGTGTCAAAACAGGTTCCATAACATATACATTACAGATTATGCATAAATCGCTAAAATAGCTTTCTGTTGACTTTTTAACCGCACGTTTGACTCGATATTTGACATAGTTAGAGTGGTGATCAGGGGGAACCCTTTTAGAGGTTTATTACCCACATAAATACCAACTCATAACCACTTTTGATCCGTCATAAGACTGAACCATTTGCAAGTTATTGTAATGACAACCGTTAGTTACGACGGTTGTGTTTATGAGCTATAACTATGGAAATGCAGGACCAAAATGAGTATGAACGACTTACAGAAGTGTGTTCTTGCTTATAGAGCAGAGAAGAGGACTTGAGGGCTCTTGCAATGACCAGAGATGTGTGTTTTTGGTGTTGTGAATGTTATGTGCATAATGTGGCTATTTATAGCCAATGCCAAGCATCAATGATCATTACAAACACCTACAACAGTCCAGAGATGATGGGTAGGTGTCCCAGAGGGCTATGGGTCGAGTAGGGGGCGCCCATGCCTCATTGATTGATTGTTTGGTCGTTCATAAGCTCCAAAAGGCATGTAGTTACTAACATTCTGCATCTGGGCACTTTACGCGACCCGCATGGGAGTTCCCATGCACTTTAACACGGGTCGCCTGAGTTTAAGAAATCAGACGCGTAATTGAGGTGGCTCGCGGCCCGCCTCAACTTAATCTTAACCTTCACGCGGGTCGCGAGAGGTCTGTTTTTCAGATTTTTAAAATCTTTTGTAATGATTATCAGAATCCGGTAATTAATAACGAAATCTTTCGTAATGATTTACCTGACCTTTCGGGTTTGAAGGGGTAACTTTGCGGTTTGGCCCTCGGTTATTTACCGATAGGGGCCTCGTGTTATATACCCGCATTATAAAGTCCCTTGTTAGTTTATTATTTATTTGGAAAGCCCTTAACTTTCACTGTTGACGCTTTTAACCCTTCTTATACGAATGCGAGTATAACTCTTTCGTTTTAAAACGGAACTTCGCGGAATTTATACTGTATATTCTTGTGAGCGTATAATACTGTTGCGAAGCCCTGGGAACGTTAAAGGGTCACTCAGAGGTATAATTAAACATGTTGACACAGTTAACCCCTGTAGCTCGTAATCTCTCACTTTCTTCCGCGGTTCGCTTCCGTATGATCTATGATTTATTCGTTTGAAGGTTCAAGCATTTATTTAGGGTTATTATACAGTATATTTACCCTTGTTGACATTCATAACCCTCGAATTTATATACTTTCAAGGTTTGTCAAAATTAGTCCTTTATTTATTATGGATGCCACGTGTAATCAAATGACACGTGTTAACACATCATTGGACACAAAAATTCGAGGTGTTACATCCTCACCCCCTTAAAATAAATCTCGACCCGAGATTTACTCAAATAAATAGGGGTACTTTTCTTTCATTGTAGCTTCGACTTCCCACGTATATTCAGGACCTCTACGAGCATCCCATTTGACTTTTACGATCGGTACGTGTTTTCTGCGAAGCTTCTTTACCTGTCGATCTTCAATCGACAAAGGTTTTTCTATAAACTTTAAGCTCTCATCTATATGCACATCTGTGTGTGGAATCACCAACGATTCATCGGCGAAGCACTTTTTGAGATTGCAGATGTGGAACACATTATGAATTCCATTGAGCTCTTCAGGCAAGTTCAACTTATAGGCGACTGACCCGACCCGTTCAATGACCTCAAAAGGTCCTATGTATCTCGGACTCAGTTTGCCTTTCTTGCCGAAACGCATCACCCCCTTCCAGGGTGATACCTTAAGCAGCACTTTTTCACCTACTTCGAAGTGAAGATCCTTACGTTTTGGATCAGCGTAGCTTTTCTGCCTATCGCGGGCAGCCTTGAGACGTTCCCGGATCTGGACAATCTTGTCCGTTGTCTGGAAAACAATCTCTGGTCCTGATAATTGGACCTCTCCTACTTCCGCCCAACAAACAGGCGATCTGCATTTCCTACCGTATAATGCCTCGAAAGGCGCAGCCTTTATGCTGGTGTGGTAGCTATTATTGTAGGAGAATTCGATTAGGGGTAGGTTCTTATCCCAGTTACCGCCTAAATCGATTGCACATGCACGAAGCATGTCTTCTAGCGTTTGGATAGTACGCTCACTTTGACCGTCCGTCTGTGGATGGTAAGCCGTACTAAAGTTTAAACGCGTGCCCAAAGATTGCTGGAAACTCTTCCAGAAATGAGACGTGTACGTGGTATCCCTGTTCGAGATAATAGTCACAGGTATGCCGTGTAAGGCTACAATCTTATCAACATAAAGTTGGGCTAACATATCGGAGCTATACGTCTCCTTGATGGGTAGAAAATGAGTTGATTTAGTCAGCCTATCGACTATGACCCATATTGTATCGTTTCCTTTCCTGGTTTTGGGTAACTTGGTTATGAAATCCATAGTTACGCATTTCCACTCGAGAAGTTCAGGCTGTTGTAGCAAGCCAGACGGCTTTTGGTGCTCGGCTTTGACTTGAGCACAAGTCAAGCACTTTGCTACGTGGGCGGCCACAGACTTCTTCAAGCCTATCCACCAATAATTTGCCTTTAAGTCTTGGTACATTTTGTCTGCACCAGGATGGACTGAGTATTTGGAACTATGGGCTTCCTGGAGAACAACATCTCGTAGTCCTCCATAAATCGGAACCCATATACGTCCGTTTAATCTAAGGATTCCATCCTTGCTAAGAGTCAACTGCTCCTCAGTTACTCCTAACTTTTCATTAGGATAATTAGCTTCCAACACAGCCTCTCGCTGTGCAGCCAAAATCCTTTCAATTAAATTGTTCTTGACCTCAATGCTCTTGGCATTGATTCGAATAGGTTTTACCCTTTCTTTTCTGCTCAAGGCATCGGCGACTACATTCGCCTTGCCGGGATGGTACCTGATCTCGCAATCATTGTCATTCAGGGTCTCCATCCAACGGCGCTGCCTCATGTTCAACTCCTTCTGGTTGAACAGGTGCTGGAGGCTTTTGTGATCAGAATAAATCACAAATTTAATACCATAAAGGTAGTGCCTCCACAACTTCAGTGCAAATACAACGGCACCCAACTCCAAATCATGGGTGGTGTAATTCTTTTCGTGCACCTTTAATTGCCTTGAAGCATAGGCAATCACCTTGCCCTTCTGCATAAGCACACACCCCATGCCTGTGTGTGATGCATCGCAGTAAACTACAAATTCATCTGTACCTTCCGGTAATGTCAGCACAGGTGCGTTGCTTAGCTTTTGCTTCAGTATTTCGAAGGACTCTTGCTGCTTTGGGCCCCAAACGAACTTTTCTTTCTTCTTGGTTAGGGAAGTCAAGGGCGCAGCAATCCTTTAAAATTTTCAATAAACCTTCGGTAGTATCCTGCTAACCCTAGGAAACTACGAATTTCGGTAGGCGTCTTTGGCTCCTGCCAGTTCATGACCGCCTCTACCTTAGCGGGATCCACTTGGATACCACGCTCACTCACAACGTGACCCAAAAACTGAACCTCTCGTAGCCAAAACTCACACTTCGAGAACTTGGCATAGAGTTTCTCACGTTGTAGTAATTCGAGAATGCAACGAAGATGCTTCTCGTGGTCTGCTTGGTTCTTGGAATATATAAGGATATCGTCGATGAAGACTATGACAAATTTGTCCAAATACGGCTTGCAGACGCGATTCATGAGATCCATGAACGCAGCCGGTGCATTTGTGAGCCCAAAAGGCATCACTAGGAACTCGTAATGACCATAGCGAGTCCTAAATGCTGTCTTGTGTACATCTTCATCTCTGACCCTTAGCTGATGATAACCCGACCTCAAGTCGATCTTTGAGAAATAGCTTGCTCCTTGCAGTTGGTCGAACAGATCATCGATCCTTGGCAAAGGATATCTGTTCTTTATGGTAACTTTGTTCAGCTCTCGGTAGTCGATGCACAACCGCATCGATCCGTCCTTCTTCTTTACAAATAGGACTGGTGCTCCCCAGGGAGATGAACTAGGTCTGATAAAACCTTTCGCCAGCAGTTCATCCAACTGGGTCCTCAGTTCTTTCATTTCCGTTGGAGCTAGCCTGTAAGGTGCTCTTGCTATTGGAGCTGCTCCAGGAATGATGTCTATTCTGAACTCCACTTGTCTATCTGGTGGAAAACCAGGTAGTTTTTCAGGAAAAACCTCGGGATATTCAGAAATGACAGGAAGATCCTCGATCTTCGGCTTAGGTTCTTCTATTATCACCTGGGCCATGTAAATTACACAGCCTCTGTTTAAACACCTTGAAGCTTTGAGCATAGATACGTCCTCGGGTAACCCGTACTGCGTATCTCCTCGAATGGTAAGCGATTCACCACTCGGACTCCTTAAAACTATCTGCCTCTTGCCGCAAATGATTTGGGCCTGGTTATGGGATAACCAGTCCATGCCTAGCACAATGTCAAAACCCGCTAATTTGAAGGGAAGTAGAGATAAAGGAAAAGAATGGTTCCTAATGGACATTTCACATCCTTCTAGAACAGTTGAGACGGTTTCTATCGTGCCGTCTGCTAACTCTACTTCGTATTTCATATCAAGGGTTTTGATAGGCATATTTAGTAATTGGCAAAATTTCTGGTCTACAAAGGATTTATCAGCTCCAGAATTGAATAATACTCTTGCAAATATATTATTTACGAGGAAAGTACCTGTAAGCACATTGTCGTTCTGGACCGCTTCCTTTGCATCCATGCGAAAAACTCTCGCATTTGACTTCTTTGTCTCTTCCGCCTTCTTGGCATACTTTGGGCAGTTACTCTTGATATGCCCCTTTTCATTACAACCATAGCAGGTTGCATCCTTGATCTTTTTGCACTCCACAGTCTTATGATCCTTGGACTTGCATAGTCCACAGGAAGGAGTCTTTGATTGCGACTGTGAGTTTGATGCAAATCTACATTTCCCAGAGTGGGGTTTCTTGCAGATCTTGCAGTTGGGCCTTTCACCAGTTTGCCCATCCTTCTTTGCCTCCGACCCTCTTTTGCCTTCACCGCTTCCACGGTGCTTCTTCCCTGATCTTCGTGAGGTATCATCCTCACGTTTTCTCTTCTCAGCCTCCTTGTTCCTTAGTGTCCTCAGACGGACAGCGTCTAAGGTGAGAGACAAGGAGAGGTCAGTAACTGACCTGAAGGTCGTCGGCCGAGAGGCCTTTACACTCGCCTTTATTGCGGGCTCCAAGCCCCCAATAAAACGGGCGATTCTTCGGGGTTCTGGTGTCACAAGGTATGGGACCAGACGAGACATGGTATTGAAACTCGTCAAATACGCCTGGCAGTCCAGGTTCGTTATCACCAGTGACACAAAGTCATCCTCGATCTTCTCAACCTCATGTTGAGGGCAGTAGTTTTCCTTAATGAGAGCAATAAATTCCTCCCATGTCATTTTGTACAAAGCAGACTTACCAGATGCCTGCACCAACGCCCTCCACCATGCCAGGGCCTCGCCCTTGAATGATTGGGACACATACTTCACCACATCCCTCGCTGCACACCCGCTGATGTCCACAATAGTGTCCATCTCATCTAGCCAGGTGATACAATCAACAGCACCTTTCTCCCCTGTAAATTCCCGGGGCTTACAAGATACAAAGTATTTGTAGGTGCAACCCTTAGCATTTGATGCATCAGTATATTCTCTATCGCGATGAACGCTGTTCTTAGTGGACGAGTGTTTGTCGTCATCTTTCTTGGGTTCAGAGGGTGGTTTGGAGTGTGTCTTTGGTTTAGAGGGTGGTTTTGACACGGTTCTGCCTTGGGACTCAGTATATTGACGATCAAGAGCTGCCTGAACAGCATTGTCAATCAGAGCCTTTAGTTGTGCGCCTGTCAAATGTACTGGCGTATTGTCGTATTCATCATCATTAGTATGGCTATTCTCTCCGTTGGGATCCGCCATTGTAACTTGAATCTGTTACAGAAGATAACAAAATTTTATTCAGGAGATTATTATATAATTGTCGTTTATGACAATTTGTCAACCATGGTACAGAGACCATATTTGGTTAACTTATTACTTCATTACATATTAGGATTTGAATATATCCTATTTCAGCTATATAAATAGTATTGGCGGCATAAAGCCTAATCATGATGATGTTTTATAATATTAGCCGAGATTTCAGAGAATCAAAGGCATAGAGAATTGAACCGTAGTTCTTTTATCTCTTTCTGACAGGGAGTCATAGACTACCACTGCCTTTTGTCGTTATAAGACAATTATTACGGCCCATAGGCACTACACCTCTAATGGATGTTTTAATATGGTTGGCCCGTAGGCACTACATCTCTAATGGATGTTTTAATAATAGTGGCCCGTAGGCACTACATCACTAATGGATGTTTCAATAATACTGGCCCGTAGGCACTACATCACTAATGGATGTTTTAATAATATTGGCCCGTAGGCACTACATCACTAACGGATGTTTTAATAATATTGGCCCGTAGGCATTACATCACTAATGGATGTTTTAATAATACTGGCCCGTAGGCATTACATCACTAATGGATGTTTTTAATAAAGTTGATCACCTTCATTGGTGATTTAACCCATGATTTATAAATCATTTAGTTGGGTTTTGAAATCCTTAAAGGACTATTGTATAAGAATGACGTGTGTGATTTTAACGAATCACATCTGCCATGATTGTTAACATGCGTACAGAGGTTAACAGGGAATCAGAATCTTTTCAATTAGGTCGTACCATCTTGACTGGATCTTTAAAAGACACCAAGCTAGGTTTCACCTTTTAGATTCTTTATCTAGGCAGATCAATATAAAAGGATTGGTTTTGATTTATTTTATACATATTAAAACAAAACTCATAACATACATTCCATAATTTCAAATACAATTACATATTGCCCTAAACGGGTCTTTCAAATAGTACATACCTCCATAGAGGTTTAAAATAAGTGACAAGTCCACGCAGGGACTAATACAAGATAGGTGTCCATGTAAGGACTAAAAGATAAGTCCGCGTAGGGACTGAAATACGATAAGTGTCCACGCAGGGACTTATTTCAAAGTAGAAATTACATTAGTACAACTATTAAGGGCTAATGGTCATGTTTCTTCTTTTTTCCCTTTAGTAGGTTCGCCAAGCCCTTGAGAAATCCTCGGTGGCTCTTTTTCTCTTCTTCGAACTCTCTCTCCACACGATCTAATCGATGGAGTATCTCTTCCTGTTCAGGAGGAGAAAATCGTGGTTGTGGCGCTTGTTGCGGAACTGGAGGTCTGGGAGGTATTGGATACCCATGAGCTGAGTAGTCCGGTGGTCCCATGTTTCCATGTGCTCCGTCAGGGTAGCGCGCATTATATCTTGCCGACACCACATATGGGTCGCGCTCATAGCCGTAGTTGTATTGTGCCTGTGACGGTTCGAACGGGTTATAAGCTGTTGGACCCGTGTAAGCAGGTATGGGTTGGTCATACCCAAATGGTGGCGAATTTTGTGCAGCTGGTGCGGAGTTCGCCTCCTGTATAGGACTTGAAGGTCCTTCTTCTTATAGTGGCGGATAGTGGCTACTACTAGAATGTCGAGGAGTGCTGAAGTGGATACCCCCTCCTCCTCGTGTAGACATACGAGCATTTGTCCTCCTACGCCTTGGCGGATCAGGTATTATTGGTTGCGCCGGTGGCGGAGGTGGTGGCGTAGCTGCCTCAAAGCGTGAATCCTCAGAGGGATCATGTGGATGTCGCGGTTGTTGAGATGTCTGTTGAGGTGGCGTGTAGTACCACTCATGTCGGTCAAACAACGCTTGGAAACTGTCTGGTCCCTGATAAGGTGTGCCATGGAAGGATGACCCATCAGAGACTTCTATCGGATGCGTGGGCGTACCACGAGCTGGTTCAGTAGGATCCTCATCTTCCTCCATGGGATCTTCAGAAAAGTGGTCTTGTGGCCCTAGTGGAACAAAACCTGAAGGTTCCTGTATGTAGTCAGCCGGATTAAACTGACCTATGTAGTATGGAGTAGGGTCGTCATAATTCCGGGTCGATACCGAACGTTGTAGAGGTATGAAGGAAGGTTGTGGGTTGTTGGGATCATTCTCTGAGTTTGGTCCAAAGGAGTGCCGGTAGGATGGCGTCGAGCTGTGCGAAGTGGAATGCCTCGCGGGTTCGTAAAGATCTCTTCGTCTTTGTGGCTCTTCGCTCCGTGTCATCGAAGGATGTCTTGTACCTGATGGTCCAGCTTCGTTATCGTGATGTCTCACGACTTCTCCTCTGCCTCTTCTTCCCCTTCCTCTTCCTCGGAATATAACAGGTGGCATTTTCCTGCTCCAAAATTTATTAAAAATCGAATCGAAAATAAAGACAATAAGGAGTATTAATCCGAATTTGTCCTAAGTTCTTGTCTAGACTCAAGTATGTGCAATTGTGTCATTGAGATTAAACACAATAGGGTAGTGTTTAATTCACTCAACGTTGGCTCTGATACCAACCTGTCACACCCCGATCTCCACGTGTCTCACCGGTGGGCCCGGTGGGGGATTACCGTGACGATGTTGGCAACAATATAGTCAAGCCACACAATTATATAATGCACAGCGGAAGCTTAAGATAAATATATAAACTTCAACCTCTGGTTGTAATATCAAGTGTATTACAGAAGTTGAATATATCCACAGCGGATCAAAAAGTAATAAATATTGTTCATTCAGATACAGCATCGAGTTTGCGAGACTATGTACGATGCTTAGGACGCCTATACCAGCCCATTACGTATAGTACCTGCATTTAATCTTTTTGGGGAAAATACGTCAGTTTACACTGGTAAATACATTCAACTGACACATTTGAAAATGTTTATCAAAATTGATTTGAATGCACAAGGCACAAACTCTTTTATAACTTGGGAAAATTATAATAAAATCTTGTGAACGTTTTACATGTTCTTTTATGCGTTCAGTAGCCCGGGTCGTGCCGGGTTAAAGATTTATAGACACACCACATTGCGTAAAATCGTAGTATAAAAACCAACGGCTACGTCTTTTAATTTAATGTCGACACTTTATACCGGGTGTACGCCTACACCGGGATGTCGATGGTCGTGGCCATTTCGTAAAATGATGCCAAGGATATCCGGGACAACGGTCATTAAACCCCCCAAAGGCTTTTAAGAAACAAAACTGTTTAAATGAGCCGATCATATTATTTAATTAACCACCTAAGCGATGGAAGAATATAATGCTCAATCAAGCGGTATTAATATACCGTAACCCAAGCCCATATAGGGGAAATAAGTTAAAGTATTTACCTTTGCAAGTATATTTCCTTAATTTGGATTAAATCACCGATAGCTTTTACTGGGGCTCCTAATCTGGAACGAAGGTTTTAATTAACCTCTTAGAATCCTAACGAGTCTTTATAATGGCCGTAGCCTAGACCGGTTGGTTCCGATATATATAGATATGGTTTAATCGCGCGAAAAGGCGAAATCCGAGAATGGAGTGTGATTCTGACCCAACAAGTTCAGAGACTTGTTTTATATGGGTTTATGGTTCACACTCTGGAATTTGGGGTTCAAATAATATAATTTGACCCGTATCGGCTAATTTATGAAAACTAGTTTCATAAGCCGAACCGTGCGCGCAATAGGCGAAACGGTTAACCATGAGAGTCGTACACTTATTTCCTAAGTCAATATGCCTTAAATGGGTTGTGGTATCTGTAGGATACCTCCCGTGACGCTCGTAACGAGTTTAAGTTAATATTATGCCCCGTAGGGGCTTTTCGGTCATTTTAAAGACTTTTAAAGAGCTTTTCGAGTTCTACAGGAAATCCGAGTTTCCCGAACAGCTTATAAAGCTTAAAATACTTCATTTATTATTTATAACCAGTAGCAACTGGAATCGGGTCAAAAGACCTTGTAGAACTCATGTTTTGGCCGAAAAGGGCATATTCGGTATTTACCGAACCGTAGCCATAACCGCAGGTTATGAGCGAGGTAAAAATTATCAAAAATCTTTAAAATTCCCAAAATATTACTTTATAACAGTGGGTAAAAGATTTGGTGACGAAATCTTGGTTTGGATAGGCGTTATGCTAATTGCGCCGTTTATTACAAAAGTTTATTTTAATTTGCGCTAATTAGCATATCTCCCATTCTAGACCTCGGATTGACGTGAAACTTTACGGACATGCTTATAATTTAATAAGCAAGGTTCTGGTCCGTTCACGTGTCCGGAATACTCGTTTTATTTTCAAAAGGCCGTTACGGTCAACTTTTAGGCGAATGACGGAAATACGTAAAAGACTCGGATAACTCATGAACCGATCACCGAGGTTTATACCAACATGTGACCTGGTCCTAATAGAGTCCTAAGGCATATCTATACCTCACTAAAACGGGTCAGAACTGAAGTCAAATCAAAAGTCAAACTTTTGCGACATTCGGCTCCGAACCGGGTCAATATAGCAAATGGTCGATTCAAACGAGCGCAAACAAGTTTATATACTTATTATCATGTTTCATAAGTGTCAAAACAGGTTCCATAACATATACATTACAGATTATGCATAAATCGCTAAAATAGCTTTCTGTTGACTTTTTAACCGCACGTTTGACTCGATATTTGACATAGTTAGAGTGGTGATCAGGGGGAACCCTTTTAGAGGTTTATTACCCACATAAATACCAACTCATAACCACTTTTGATCCGTCATAAGACTGAACCATTTGCAAGTTATTGTAATGACAACCGTTAGTTACGACGGTTGTGTTTATGAGCTATAACTATGGAAATGCAGGACCAAAATGAGTATGAACGACTTACAGAAGTGTGTTCTTGCTTATAGAGCAGAGAAGAGGACTTGAGGGCTCTTGCAATGACCAGAGATGTGTGTTTTTGGTGTTGTGAATGTTATGTGCATAATGTGGCTATTTATAGCCAATGCCAAGCATCAATGATCATTACAAACACCTACAACAGTCCAGAGATGATGGGTAGGTGTCCCAGAGGGCTATGGGTCGAGTAGGGGGCGCCCATGCCTCATTGATTGATTGTTTGGTTGTTCATAAGCTCCAAAAGGCATGTAGTTACTAACATTCTGCATCTGGGCACTTTACGCGACCCGCATGGGAGTTCCCATGCACTTTAACGCGGGTCGCCTGAGTTTAAGAAATCAGACGCGTAATTGAGGTGGCTCGCGGCCCGCCTCAACTTAATCTTAACCTTCACGCGGGTCGCGAGAGGTCTGTTTTTCAGATTTTTAAAATCTTTTGTAATGATTATCAGAATCCGGTAATTAATAACGAAATCTTTCGTAATGATTTACCTGACCTTTCGGGTTTGAAGGGGTAACTTTGCGGTTTGGCCCTTGGTTATTTACCGATAGGGGCCTCGTGTTATATACCCGCATTATAAAGTCCCTTGTTAGTTTATTATTTATTTGGAAAGCCTTAACTTTCACTGTTGACGCTTTTAACCCTTCTTATACGAATGCGAGTATAACTCTTTCGTTTTAAAACGGAACTTCGCGGAATTTATACTGTATATTCTTGTGAGCGTATAATACTGTTACGAAGCCCTGGGAACGTTAAAGGGTCACTCAGAGGTATAATTAAACATGTTGACACAGTTAACCCCTGTAGCTCGTAATCTCTCACTTTCTTCCGCGGTTCGCTTCCGTATGATCTATGATTTATTCGTTTGAAGGTTCAAGCATTTATTTAGGGTTATTATACAGTATATTACCCTTGTTGACATTCATAACCCTCGAATTTATATACTTTCAAGGTTTGTCAAAATTAGTCCTTTATTTATTATGGATGCCACGTGTAATCAAATGACACGTGTTAACACATCATTGGACACAAAAATTCGAGGTGTTACATATGCTCATCCCTATTGCAGACTGTCTCATTCATCTCTCTCTCTCTTGAAAATCCAAGCCCCACTCCCATCTCCATTAGCATCTCTCATTCTCTCTCTCTTGTCTCCTGTAAATCGAAGATGATGATGACGACGACTGAATCCACCTTGTTTTCCGACGGCAACCACCAAGCAAAACACCCCCCTTCGTCTCCAAAGAAATCACCGGCCACCCCAACTGTGGTGGCGGCTTGTGACGCCGGTGGCCCCAAACAGAGGCGGAAGGCGGTGGTGGGGCAGTGGTTTGGTGGGAGTTCGGCAGATGCGGAAGGCGGTGGTGGTTTGTGGGAGACCGATGGGGGTTTTGGGCAGAGATCGGTGATGCGTGGTTTGTTAAGAATGTGTAAGTAAAGGTGTATATCGTTTAGTTCTTTGTAGATCTGAACTTCTGGACCTTTGTCACCACTTGTTGGTTTTATCTGCTTCAATCATTTTTTTGGTAACTGTTTTTTGTTTGCGGGTTTGATTCTGCTGAATCTGGGGTTGAATCTTTGTGGTTTTGACTTTCTTGATGGTTTGTTTTTATCTGCTTCAATCTTGGGTTTTGATTCTGTTTGACTCTTGTGCTTTTTGAATCTGTTGAATATTTTGAATCTGATTGAATATGTCTGAATGATGTTCATGGTGGTTTTGGATGTTTAAATCGGTTATATATGGTGCCTTTTTGAATGTTTTGAATATAGTGCTTTTTGATAGGTTTCAAAGAGTGATATGGTTGTTGGTGCTTTTTGATCTTAATCTGGATATTTGTTTTGATTCTGAGCTTAGTTTGTTGGGGATTTTGATCTGTGGGTTTTGATTTGTGATATTTAAATCTGTGGGTTTTGATACGATCGATGGGGTGGCGATGATGTAAAAAAAAAAAAAAAAAAAAAACAATGTAGATTTTGATGATGATGGCGCGGCAAGGACGGCGGAGGGTAGGGTTTTTGATCCTGCAACCCCACTTTTGCAGCCTCTTGATTATCGGATAATCTGAGCCAAACCCCGTTTTTTCTTCGAGATACCCTTTGTTTTTGATGTTTGTTGGGTTTTTATATTTTTTTTGAGGCGTCGATGATGATAGCAATCTATCTGAGACACCTACCGAGTAGCGATTTTTTGGGTGCGTTCGTTTTTACGTAGAACGTAAAACGTTTTACGTAGAACGTAAAACGTAAAAAGTTTAACGTGAAACGTAAAAAGTTTTACGTGAAACGTAAAACTTAAAAAGTTTTACGTAAAACCCGTAAAAACGTAAAAAGTTTTACGTAAAACGTAAACCGTAAACTTTTTTTATCATAAAACGTAAACTTTTTATCGTAAAACGTAAAAACGTAAAAACGTTAAGCGTAAAAAAGTTTTTGTAAAAAAAAAAAGTTAAACCGTAAACTTTTTAACGTAAACCGTAAACTTTTTATCGTAAAACGTAAAACGTTTTACGTAAAACGTAGAACGTTAAGCGTAAAAATCGGCGCGTTTAAAAAAACGACGCTTGAAACGTAAAAAACCGGCGCGTAAAACGTAAAAAACCGGCACGTAAAACGTAAAAAACCGGCGCGTAAAACGTAAAAAACGTTAATGTAAAAACTTTTTACGTTCCGTAAAAAAACGCTCGTAAAAAAAACGCTCGTAAAAAAACGGGGCGTAAAAAAACAGGGCGTAAAACGTTCCGTAAAAAAACGCTCGTAAAAAAACGGGGCGTAAAAAACCGTAATATAAAAATCTGTTTTTTAATCATTAAAATCTGAATTTAAAATATTGTTTTAATATAAAAATCTGTTTTTTAATAAAAAGTAATAAATGAATGGGACAAAATAGATATTTAAAAATAATATATATAAAAAGACAAAAAAAATAATTTTACCTAAATACCCTTTCACAATAAAATATTAAAAACATAATAAGACAAAAAGCTTTTAATATTAATATTAACTACTTTTAATCTCATACATCCATCTAGTTGATCAAAGGGCTAGAAAGTGGTTCTTATGGTTCTTACAACTAGAGGTGGTTTTCATTTTAGCAGTCCCCTATATATATATATATATATATATATATATATATATATATATATATATATATATATATATATATATATATATATATATATATATATATATATATATATATATATATATATATATATATGGGATCGCTAAAATGAAAACCACCTCCAGTTGTAAGAACCGAGAGAACCACTTTCTAGCCACTAGATCTACAAGATGGATGGATGAGATTAAAAGTAGTTAAAGTTAATATTAAATACTTTTTGTCTTATTATGTTTTTAATATTTTAATACAAAAGGGCACTTTAGTAAAATTACTCTTTTTTATCTTTTGTCTTTATTATTTTTTATTACTTTTTTGTATTATTATATTAGTTTTTATTTTTTAAATATAATTTTTTTTATTAAAAGCATTTTAAATTCAGTTTTTTAACAAAACAATTTTATTTTGCGCGCCGTTTTTACGCCGGACTTTTTAATGCGCCGTTTTTTACGCTCCGTTTTAACGCGCCGTTTTTTACGCAACGTTTTACGCCTTTTTCTACACGCCTTTTTTACGCGCCGTTTTACGCCCCCGTATTTACGCGTCGTTTTATCACCCAGTTTTTTTACGAGACGTTTTTTACGCCCCGTTTTTACGCGTCGTTTTTTACACTCCGTTTTTTACGTGCTGTTTTTTTACGCACCGTTTTTTACGCCCCATTTTTTCACCCCGTATTTACGCGCCGTTTTTTTACAAACATGTGTTTAAACTTTTTTTACGGTTTTAAACTTTTTTTTACAAAAGAAAAACTTTTTATAATTTTTTTACAAAAACTTTTTAACAAATAACAAAAATTTATATTAAACTTTTTTACAGTTTTAACCTTTTTCTTACACACGCGTTTTTTAAACTTTTTTACGTTTTTTTACGAAAACGTTTTTTATAGTTTTAAACTCTTTTTTACAAAAAAAACTTTTTTACCAAAAACTTTTTTAACAAAATTTTTTTTTTCATAAATTTTTTTTAACAAAAGACAAAAATTTATACGAAACCTTTTTTACGGTTTTAACCTTTTTTATAAAAACCTTTTTTACACAAACATTTTAAAAACTTTTTTTCATTTTTTATGAAAACATTTTTTTACGGTTTTAAATTTTTTTCACAAAAACTTTTTTACATTTTTTTATAAAAACTTTTTTACATTTTTTTACAAAAACTTTTTTACAAAATAACAAAAAAATGAGAGAAATATGAAGAAAGAGAAATTGAAAATACTTTAAAAAGAGACTTTAATGAGGAGAGAGAAATGATTTGATGGTTTTGATTAAATAAAGACTTTAATGAGGAGAGAGAAATGATTTGATGGTTTTGATTAAATGACTATATTAACCTTTTGGTTGTCATTATCTGATTGGTGGAGAGTGGTTCTCGCGGTTCTTACAACTGGGGGTGGTTTTCATTTTAGCGGCCCCCTATATATATATATATATATATATATATATATATATATATATATATATATATATATATATATATAAGTAAAGGGTACTGTACAAATTCCCTTATCGTACATTACGTACGCTATAATCTCAGCCGTCCGATCATCTTCCCGCAATGAAAATCGCATGTTGTTTTTTTTTTGTAATAATTTCGCATGTGATAAATTTGATGAAATAGCATGTGTTTTTTGTAACAATTTCGCATGTGATAATTATATACTAATAAAAATTGAACTGAATGAACAGTGAACATATATTAATTAAATAGTGATTTAGGAAATATAAAAATATGGGGTATGGGGAGGGGTTGTGGCGTGGGTTGGGTATAAACGCCCAAGTCACCACCTCGGGTGGGCTTGGGTTTCGGCGTGGCCCCTTAGGCGGGGGTTTCAGCCCGGGCGTTGGGCGGGGCTATCAAGATGACATGGCGTGATCTCATTGGCCAAGACAAGTAGCCGTTTGGGCTAGCCGTTTGCCAACGACTATGTGTTTAAAAAAATCTATGAAATATTAGAATATGTGGTATGGGGCGGGGGTTGTGTCGTGGGTTGGGTACAAACGCCCAAGTCACCACCCCGGGTGAGCTTGGGTTTCGGCGTGGCCCCTTGGGCGGGGGTTTCAGCTCGGGCGTTGGGCGGGGCTATCAAAATGACATGGTTGGATCTCATTGGCCAAGACAAGTAGCCGTTTGGGTTAGCCGTTTGCCAACAGCTATGTGTTTAAAAAAAGATTTAGGAAATATTAGAATATGGGGTATGGGGTATGGGGCGGGGGTTGTGGCGTGGGTTGGGTACAAATGCCCAATTCACCACCCTGGGTGGGTTGGGTTTCGGCGTGGCCCCTTGGGCGGGGGTTTCAGCCCGGGCGTTGAGCGGGGCTATCAAGATGACATTGCGGGATCTCATTGGCCAAGACAAGTAGCCGTTTAGGCTAGCTGTTGGCCAACGGCTATGTGTTTAAAAAAAGATCTAGGAAATATTAGAATATGGGGTATGGGGCGGGGGTTGTGTCGTGGGTTGGGTACAAACGCCCAAGTCACCACCCCGGGTGGGCTTGGGTTTCGGCGTGGCCCCTTGGGCGGGGGTTGTATTTGAGGGTAAAAATCGGTAAATACCGGTGCTGAACCGGTACCGAAAATACGTGACGTTTTAGTTTGAGTTACTTTTTGTTATTTGACATGTTTTGTCATTCTTATAGAACGATTTGGTTTAGCGCGCCGCAACGCGCGCATGGTAAACAACTAGTTTTGATGAAATAGAAGGTTGTTTTTTTGTAACAATTTCGCATGTGGTAATTGAATTTCGCATGTGATAATTTTGATGAAATAGCAGGTTGTTTTTTTGTAACAATTTCGCATGTGGTAATTCAATTTCGCATGTGATAATTTTGATGAAATAGCATGTTGTTTTTTGTAACAATTTCGCATGTGTAATTTTTTTATGAAATCGCATGTTAAAAAACCAACATGCGAAATTGTTACAAAAAAACAACATGCGAATTTCAATGCGGGAAGATGATCGGACGGCAGAGATTGTAGCGTACGTAATGTACGATAAGCGCATTTGTACGTTAACCAGCCCCTATATATATATATATATATATATATATATATATATATATATATATATATATATATATATATATATATGTATATATGTATATATATATATTTGATGGAACTAAATAAACAAACAAGTTCATCAAAAATAATTTATTTGAAAGAAATGGTTCATCAAAATAAAATAAAATTGTGAAAAATAAAAAAAAGTCTTTCAAAAACCGATGCTTTTTACGTTTTTCGCCCTTTTACTAACCACTAACCCAACCACCCACCTTTAGCCCAAGCCTAACCTTTCACCCAAAAAGTCCTCTTGATATTTACAAAGGTATATAGTTAAAAAGGAGGAGGATTGATTTCTTGGCAAGCTTATGATAGGAGTAAGTTCCATGCCGCTCTTGAGTGATTCACTAAAAATACACCTTCGGCCGAGTGTTGAGTGATCCCCCGTGAGGTATGTGAACTTGTATATAAATAGAATTTTAAAAAGGCATGTTATGCCCTAATAAGTAATTTATCTTATGAAACATTTTTAAATCATGACGAATAAGATTGTAAATAAATAAAAATAAAACTTGATAAAGAATCTTGGAAATCCCGACACTCTATGACAAGCCCAAAAACCTTCTCTTCTACCCATTCCATTTGGGAGTGAAAAAGCCACATTATAAAGAGTTTTGCTTGAGGATAAGCAAAGATTCAAGTATGGGGGTATTTGATGTGCACAAAATGCAACATATAAATTACATCAATTGTGGCATAAAACTAACCCTTTTTTAGTACTAATGGTGGAAAAAGTGTGCTTTTGTCTTCCTTTTGTATTTTCAGGATTAAATGAGCTCAAATAGACAAAAGAAGCAAAAAGACAGCTAAATCTAACATAAATACAAGAAAAGGAACAAAACGTGGCATGCCCGACCTCCCGACAGCATCTTCCCAAGCAAAACAAGAAGACAGAAGCCTGAACATGCCCCGTGCTCAGCGAGCACGGGGGCGTGCCCAAGTGTCAGCAGAAAAAGACAAAGTGGTAGAAGCTTCCATCGCCCACCACGGGGCCGTGCTCAGCGGGCACGGGGCCGTGGTCAACTATAAGATTCGCGGAATCAAGGCAAATCTTGATAGTACAGATATGCTTCTGCACACGGGGTCGTGCTCAGCGGACACGGGGGCGTGGTCAACTAATGCAGACAAACTGCATTTAATGAAGAAAGAGAGGAGGATGGACACGGGGCCGTGTCCAGCGGACACGGGGCCGTGCCCGACCTTCTGTTCAGCCTATAAATAGGAGTGCTTGGAGCTCTTGCAACTCATCCCTTGGCACACCACCTCTCTCACACTTCACCCACCACCATTACAACACCATCATCCACCACCATCATCCATTGTCCATCATAGAGTGTGTGAGTCGTCTCGGGATCCAAGATTGATCGTAAGAGTCCTTGACAATCAAAGGCCATGTTTGCCTAAGTCTCTTACATCACTTGGTGAAGACAAGTGTTTAGTGTAATACTTTTTATTTTTAATCTTTTGCACTTTTTAATTGGTTTTGTATTAATGACTTTAATTACTAGTTTCTTATGTTGAAGGTGATTCTTCCTTATCGTTTGTCTGTGGTGTCTTGGCATTATTTTACTGTCTATATAAAATAAAAGATTTTCACCATTCATATCTCCACGGTCTATATGGAGCTATGTTGGCTACCTGGTCGGGGGTTAAGGGAACAGTTTGGTAAGAGTCTTGCCATTGTTCAGTGTATAGATCCTGCAAAGGACCTGGGTCAAATTTAGTAGGACCTCCTTCAATACCCAACGGTATTGGATGGCGGGGGTCCAAACTCTTTGATCCCCTCATAAGTTAAACTACTATTAAAACTTTAACCCGGCTACTTAGGACTGTATCCTTGCTGACTCAGACTACTTAGCCGAGGGTAACGTCGCCTTCAAAAGAGGGGCCTACCACATTATGCATTAATAACTTAATTAATTATCTTTCAATAATCCGACCCCTTTAGAATTGTATCCTTGCTAACTCAAACTACTGGGTTGAGGGTAACGTCGCCTTCAAAAGAGGGGCCTACTACAATAACTAAGATAATCTCTTAAACAAGTGCAAAACTGCGAAAAAAATCAAAGGTTACACTACACACGAGTCGGATCCAAGTGATTCATCTTGTCTATCTGTTTTTATTTTTATTTTACTTTTCAGCATTTTAGTTAGTTTTATTTTCCTAGTTTAAAAACATTTTTCTAACATTTTGATTTGATTAGACATTGAGGATAAACCGGTACTAAAAGCTCTTGTGTCCTTGGACGACCTCGGTATCTTACCAACACTATACTACGTCCACGATGGGTGCACTTGCCTATATGTGTGTTTAGTGTTAGTGAATATCGTGTTTATAAATTTAAAACTTGGCTAAAAAGTGTAAAAATGGCTTAAAATATACACCTAAAACATATATACACTGACACGCATCAATGGCTATATCATTCATGCGATTTAATGTTATAAGCAAACATAATATGTGTTCAAAACATGTACCCAAAATATAATAATAGTTATTGTCTAAAACAGCCACAACCACAAAACGATTAAAAAGAGATTTTAGTTACTTGAAGCAAATATTTTGTCACGTTCAGAAACTCCATCTTCTCCTTCACAATGTTCAGAGCATCTGTCAAGAAAGAGAAGGCTAAGTCATCAGCTCGAGATTGCTCTTTTATGTGATCCAAAGCTCTGTCTCTGAAGCTTGATGGTGGTTCTTGAAGTAGCTTTTCCCATACTGCTTGATTTTTCTTGATTTGTTCAAGAATTTTGCCCTGCACATCAAGAACCAGATGAGAAGAGGTGACATCAGTGCTTATTTCTGTTAACGTGCGAGTTGACAATAGCTCTTTGATTGCAATGTTTTTGATTTTTTTCTGAATATTCAGATGCCATTTTTGTTGGTCTTTTTTTGTGTGTGTTTTTTTTGGTCTTTCTATGTCTTAATATGGAAGGTAGTTATATCTAGGTTTTTTTATATTAATATAGTAAATTTATTATATAGGTAGGGTGGTAAGTTCAGTAGTATTTATTGTAAAATTGATCATTACATGTCAAATTACACTCACATCGGTAATAAATTATTTCTTTTATATAAAATACTACCATTTTTAGTTTTTAAGATTTGTAATTTGTTTTTTTTTTTTTTTTTGCATTTTTAGGACTAAGTAATTTTAAAGTATTTTGCAGTGTTTTTATTCAAAATCGCATTTGAATCGGAAACAAATTCGCAAACTTTAAGAAACCTAAATATAATTATTATTTTTTTCTGATATCGCATGTGTAAAATCATAAAATCGCACACTATATGAAATTTCAAAGAATACTTAACTTTTTACTGAAATCGCATGTGCATTATCATGAATTCGCACACTATATGAAATTTCAAAGAATACTTAACTTTTTACTGAAATCGCATGTGCATGTCATGAATTTGCACACTATATGAAATTTCAAAGAATTCTTTTTTTATTGAAATCGCATTTGCATTGTCCATGAATTCGCACATGATATCACAACCTGCATCATCTTCTTCGATAGTCAGTCCATCGATTTGTTTCAGTTCAGAATTTCTAAATTCATCAGAAGTTCATTTCACAGAAGGATTTGGTGAATAGGAATCGATCGATTTTTGATTAATTGTTATAATTTCGATTTCGGTTTTGATTTAGAATCTTACGTTATGATTTTTGAGGTTTTGTTTGCTGATTATCAGGGGTTTTGATCTCGCATTTGACGATTTTAACCTTGGCGCTTTCTTTTTATTAATTTTAATTTGATAAATTTAATAGTAAAACACGATGTTTAAATGAGATGATCTGACGGTTGTGGATGAAGCGTACATAATGTACGATTAGGTTATATATATATATATATATATATATATATATATATAGGGAGCCGCTAGAATGAGAACCACCTCGAGTTGTAAGAACCGCGAGAACTACACCCCACGGAGCGCCGTTCGCCGCGATTTTTTTTTACAAGTAGATGTGTGCATTATAAACACGGCCGTAAAAAATCACGGCGAACGGCGCTCCGTGGGGTGTACTTTTTTACACCTCAAGGTTGGTGAAAAAAAAAAGAAAAAAGAAAAAAAATTAAAAAACACCAAACTTGAGGTGTAAAAAAGTACACCCCACGGAGCGCCGTTCGCCGTGATTTTTTACGGCCGTGTTTATAATGCACACATCTACTTGTAAAAAAAAATCGCGGCGAACGGCGCTCCGTGGGGTGTAGTTCTCGCGGTTCTTACAACTCGGGGTGGTTCTCATTCTAGCAGCCCCCTATATATATATATATATATATATATATATATATATATATATATATATATACATACATGTGTGTGTTTTGTTAAGATGATAAGAAATCATAAAGGAAACGGAAACATGGGTCAATGGAATGTCCTATGTGGAAAATTTTCAATATAATGAATCTTATGTAGTGAGTAATCTCTTTTAAGGTACATGTTATATCTTGCTAGCACCATGTGATCAATAATTCAACTTACCGTAAAAACAAAAATATTGGATCCATAATGGAAGTCAAATGGTACAAATGGAATAAGCAAAATAGTCAAATGCCACAAAGGGAATAACTAACCCTGGTCTTCACTTCATAGCAACACACCCACGCTCAGAAACCTTTCTTTTCCAGAGGCATAATGGCTAAAACCAAAGATTCACCTTTACATCAACATACTAGAGGTCTGGAATAATAAATATCTGCTCTGGAAAAAAAGTCATTCCCCATAGAAATTCTAATCAGGTGCGACGACCACTAAAACCATCATCATGGAACCCATTTGTGACCGTCGGATCATCACCAGAACTATTTCCAGTCCCCTCACTACCGTTCAATTCATACCCTTCATCCTGGCCGTTGGTTCCTTCATCAGACGACAACGGAGCCAACCAGCACGTGCCATGCAGATGCCCATTCACACACACAAAATACTCGAGTGCGCCGTCATACGAACCGAGCCGCTTAGCCGCGTTTCTCGGAACCAAGCCGGCTGTAGTCATGCTCCAAACACGTGCACCACAGTACGGACACCTCTCATTCTCTTCTAACGCCACTTGTCTCGCTATCAAACACGCACGTGTCATCGACTCACGAAATCCCCGAAATACCCCTCGAAAAACCCCCAAGTCATCCTCTCTGTCTCCAAACCGGTGTTCACACGGATCACTCACAAACAACAAATCGTTACGACACCGTTTCATCAAAAAACTCCGACCGGACGTTTTCGAAAACCGGGATTCCGTCACAAAATGCCCCGGTTTAGACCGGGGCATAACAAAATGCCGGCTCGAATTACACCCACCACAGAAAAACAACAATTTAGCCAACGCTTGCCACCCGCCAGACATCCGGCTGCTATGTACGCCGTTAGATAACGACTCCGTTATCCTCGGCGCACGGAATAAACAAAGCTCCCGCCATAATAACCGCTTCGCCATCGCCCGAAGCCTACGGCAGACTGACGCCGTCACACAGAGGACTCTCACGTCCCATTTTATTGACTCCATTACTAACAATAGCACTCTTTCGTTCACAAAATCCGGTTCTTGTGAAGAACCGGATCCCCCGCTAGCTGACGGAGTCAGCCGCGGTCTCTGATTAGCACTCATTAGAATGAAAGATTTTTTTATTGTTCAAAAAGTTTTTTATTGAAGTACGAGATGTACGCAACCTAATCTGAAGCAAGTGAATTGAATTTATATAGAAGTTTTTATTTTTAGTAAATTACGATTTTGGCCCCTGTCTTTATATCACTTTTACGCTTTTAGTCTAAAAAGAATCTTTTAACATTTGAGCCCCGAACGTCTTTTTTCTTGACCCTTTTAGTCCCTAACACTAATCCGATCCATTTACTTTTAGGGGCCAAAAGGTTAGAAAAAAAGACATTGGGGGCCAAAAGGGTTATAAAAAAGAGGTTGGGGGCTCAGATGTAGGGCTGTAAACGAGTCGAGCCGAGTCGAGCCAGGGTGGGGTCGAGCTCAAGCTCGAAATTAATTCAGGCGGTTAAACTTGGCTTGAGCTTTATGTCGGAGTTAAACGGGCCTAAGAACGAGCCAACGAGCCGAGCCGAGCTTAGATCGAGTTGGGCTTGGTTACAAAATGAGCCAGCTTGGTTCATGTAATCTCAAATTGAGTTTTTTAGCTAGTTTTCTTAGATCGAGCTGGGCTTGGTTACAAAATGAGCCAGCTTGGTTCACGTTATCTCAAATTGAGTTTTTTAGCTAGTTTTTCTCGAGCTTCTTTCGAGCGAGCTACAAGTCGCAAGCTTTATGAATAGCCCTATTCAGATGTTAAAAGATTCTTTTTGGATTAAAAGTGTAAAAGTGATATGGCACAAGGGCCAAAATCGTAATTTACCTTTTTTTTGGATTTTCTTTTGTGAAACGGAAGAATGAAAGGTTATATATATTGCGGAACAATAGAATGGATTGTTATACGTGGCCTGTGGTTAGTGGAGGATCAATAGTTAATCGGAATCTGTTTTTTTAGGTTATGAACGTGAAGGGATGTGATTGGAGGAATAGGTACACGTGGAGTATAAAAATGGAGGTGAGTGGATGATGAGGACACGTGTCCCGGAGGATGTTAAAAGTTGGTTGCTCGAAAAGATCTATGGAGGGTAACGTGGTGGTGTAGGAGGGATTGATTGCCGCGTTTGAGAAAAATATCTGGGATTGTGGGACACGTGGTTGTGTATGGTGGAGGACACGTAGAGGTGGTGACTTGGGACCAAAAAGGTTTGATTAAAAAGGAATATTTTTTTTAGGATTCTTGTACATTTCCGAATTTAGGTTGTTGGTCGTGTTTGGATGTTGTTGAGATATTTGCACTTTAGGGCATACGGAGTGGGAGCGGCAAGCAGCGGCAAACAACTTTACCGTGCGGCAAACACCACCACCAACATGCTTTGCCGCTTCCAAGTTTGCCAAATCGGTGTTCGGTTACCGCGTCGGTGAAGGGAGAGTGTGTGTGGTGGGGTGGGGTCCATTCCAATCTCAACCAATCACACCTTTTTCCTTTTTTTTTTAAAAAATAGTTTACCACTTACCAAGTGTTTAAACCATTGCCAACATTTTTCACCAAAGTTTAAACACTTTTGCCTAATTGACATGGCGCGCTCTCATTGGTCGGTTTTTTGGTTTGCCACTTTAAAGTGTTTAACCACTCCTTATACCCTTAGTTTTTGACCTGTTTCTAGATTGTTTGTTTTTTTATAAGATTTATGACATTTTCGAGAAAAGTTGGTTCGAACCATTAAGACTGGACCGCTGGTAAAACTATTGGTCTGGTCTGGTCGATTCACTCATCTAAACTGGTTTGGTTTGTTATTTGTTGAAACCTTAGTTGAAGGTTTGGTTTTATTTATTTTTTTATTTTTTGTCAAAACCAATAGAATCAGACTTTGTACATCCTTATAAAATTTACACCCTACCCTACCCTAACCATGTGCACAATTGAAAACTCAATAGGTTTATCCACCTTGCAAGTTTAGCTCATGTCATCCCTAATTCCCTATGAGACATTTGGATTTAGTTCGTAGAAGCATTGTATATTAAAGGATGATGAATTGACAACATGGTTTTGATTAAAAAATAAAAGAGAAAAATTATAATATATAAGTTAGTTAAGAAATGGAAAAAAAACTATTATGAGTTGATTGGATAAAAAAAACTAAACAAAAATAATAATATGCTGATTGAATATAAAGTAAAAAAAAGAGAACTTTAAAAGATTAGTTGATCAATAACATGTTAATATGTCATCCCTTTTTATCCAATCAACTCATAAGTGTATTTTTTTTTTTTTTTTCATTTCTTAACTAACTTATATATTTACTAATTTGTATTATTGTAATTTGACTTAGATTCCTCTATTTCAAATTACAAATTCAATCATATAAAAATGATCAGCTACACTAAAATCATAAAAGAAAAAACATTTACCGTAATGCATAGACAAGCAAGCTAATAATCTACAAACTTATAAGTCAACACTAGGTCCAATTTAATAACCCACAACTTTTTTAATTTTTTTGCGTTGGATGAGACGGTCAACAACAACCTATGCAATCTCATCCTGATTAATAATTACTAGTGTAGGTACAACAGTAGGTACAACAATGTGTGGAGACTCTAGTTTGCTCGTTATATTTAAGCAAATAGCATGGTTAACCTTTTTTTTTTAACCGCAAACAACTCTTTATATATATATAAAGGGTCAGCAAGAAGCTGAGAAAACAAAAAAAAACAACAAAGGAACAAAGAAACCGAAACAGACAATCACATTACAACAAGTCGGAAATATCAAAAGAACTCCAATTCTCCCAGATGATAGCCTTAAGCTTGGACCGATTATTGAGCCAAAAAAATGAGTCTTCTTTAATTAGCTCCACCGATTTAGAAATCGGAATAAACTTTCCTTCAAAAGTCACTTCGTTTCTTGCGAGCCAAATTCTCCAAATTGTTGCCAAAGCTACAGTAAACACAATGCGTTTCCAGATTCTACTACCTGGCCGGTTATGCAGGAAGTGAATGAGATCATTAGTGTTTGAAATTTCAGATGGGAAACTAATGCGCATCCACACCAGAATGTTCCACCAGATGCTTCTTGCCCACAAGCAATTCATGAATATGTGGTCCTCATCTTCAATATACATCCCGCACCGAGAACAAAGATTATCACCCACCGGTACTCCCCTTCGAATAAAAGCCGATTAGAAGCAATTTTACGAATCAGAATTCTCCAAAGGAGATAGTTAGCTTTCGGAGTGGCCCAAGAGTTCCAGCCGAAAACTAGCACATTATTATCTAGACCGAAAGACGCCAACTCGATATCCAACCTAACCTGTTTGATAGAGAAGGAACCGGTAGGGTCTGAGCGCCATCTCCATCTCTCGCCATCTGCTACTAGATTATCGGAATTTTTTATGCCCATTTTACCCAGACTCGCCTCCATCATCCCGATGTCCTTCCAAATCCCCGGGATAACTTTCTTCAAAGGAATGACCGACCGACCGAATGGAATTGTTATTTCCTTTGTGAATCGCACCAACTACTAACGCCCAGAGTTGGTTAGGATACATTTTAAATCTCCACCACCACTTCAAAAGCATAGCTTGGTTGAAACCAAAAATACTACCCATGCCCATACCACCCAACTTTCTGGCTTTCAAAATAAAATTCCACCGAATCCATCTCATCTTGTTGCCCGAACTCGACTTCCCCCACAGAAAATCTCTTCTAATCTTTTCCAATTTTCGAATGATGCATTTGGGAGCGGAAAATAGGGAAAGAAAATAAGAGGGGAGACTCCCAAGAACCGATTTAGCAAGCAACAATCGACCCGCAAAAGAAAGATGATTCGCTTTCCATTTAGAAAGTTTTGACGAAAATCTATCCAACACCGGCTTCCAAATAGTTATTAAAATAGCATGGTTAACTTTTAATGAACTTTTTAAAATAGTTATTAAAATAGCTAGTAGTATAATTTAATAACTAAATATAAAAAAAATGCTTACACGTGTCCTCAAATATTTGTTTCACAATTAAATTAAGTAATAAATTCATTTGATAGCATTATGCATTATTCATATATATACTACGTTTGTTTACGTCGCACGATGCAGCGAAACAAAGCAAATGATAATGTTAAACAAACGTTATTTTAAAATGAAGCATGTTATTTAAAAGATAAACCGTCAGAATCAGTTCAGATTATCACCGTCCCGACAACACTTTAGATTAGAATATTCAGGGAAAAAATAAGCACAACTACGTACTTTTTTTTTGAACGGCAAACAGAAACTTTATTATTCTCATCAAGAAAAACATCCCACGGCAAGCAGCTATGCAGACATATATACAAACTCAAGAAACCAAGGAAAGAAAAACTGGAACATACATCAAGAGAAACCCAAAACAGAGAGCCTTATACATCAAGGACCGAAAAACTTCTCCACTCATGCCAAGTTACCCCTTGTATTTTTGATCTTCTACTAATCCAGTCGAAAGTTTCCTCCTTTATCTCCTCAACTAATTTGTTTACCTCCGTTGTCGCACCGTTGAACACTTTGTTGTTTCTATTCTTCCAAAGGTTCCATGTGGTTGAGAGATAAATGGCATATATTACTTTATCTTTTTTCCTAGGCCAATCTGCTTTATCCAGCATCCTTTCTTTTAACGACTCCATATGATTTCTTGTTGGGATTCTAAGCCGTAACCAGATTTGAATCCATACCAACCTCGCGAACGGGCAATGAACAAACACATGCTCAGCCAATTCGGATGATAGACCACACACTTTACATACCTCCGATGCTATTTGCACCCCTCTTCTCCTTAAAGCTTCAGCCGTGGGTAGCTTCTCATCAAAAGCTCTCCATATTAATAAATTCGATTTAGGCGTTGCGATTCTGCACCATTCCAAACTATTCGATTCAACGTTTATATCAACAATTCCCCCTAGATCTTTTCTAACTTCCTTTACCGAGAACCCATATTCTACATTTCCCTTCCAGCTCCATTGATCTTCCCTTAACCCCATCGATTGTTGCAGTAATAGGCTGTTTAAGCTATTAATTTCAGTCTTTTCCTCGTCAGAGTTCGGTAACCTACGCCATTGCCAGTCCCATATTACGCCACCGCCTCCATATTTGTAATTCTGGAACACTGAAGCCATTTTGTTTTTCGCTAGCTGAAAGATAAGAGGATATTCCTCCTTTAATGGTCTGCATGCTGCCCATGTATCAATCCAGAAGAGCGTCTTATCTCCCCTCCCAACTTTGCTTTTTAAACATTGAATGACATTTATACCTACCTTTTTAAAATCTTCCTCAACTCCCACAATTGCTTTCCAAACCCCGGGCAACGTTTTTTCACTGCAATGCTTGATGTTACGCTTCTATTATGATATATTGATTCAATCGATTTGACCCACAACTGATTTGGCTCTTCTTTTAGCCTCCACCGCCACTTCATTAGTAGCGCTAAATTCATCTCACGTATCCCACCTACACCTAGTCCACCCATTTTCTTTGTCGCCACAATTTTTTCCCACTTTACCCAACGAATTTTGTTTACACCTCCACACCCGCCCCAAAGGAAACGTCTTCTAATACCCTCCAATGTTTTTATTAGCGCTTTCGGCGCTTTATACAATGATAAATAATTATTTGGAATACTATCCAATACCGACTTTATTAACGTGAGCCTCCCCGCAAACGAGAGGTGCCTTGCCTTCCAGTTCGAAAGCCGCTTATTAAACTTGTCGATAACTTCCTTCCAATTTCCGATTCGGTTCATATTTACACCCACTTTTAGGCCTAAATACGTAAACGGGAATGCTCCCGGTTTACATTTTAATATTTCCGCCATATTTTGCAATTCCTCTTCAGTTTTACCTACTCCATAAACGAAACTTTTCATCTGATCATTTTTAAGCCTGACATGATATGAAATATCCTTAGAATTCTCCTTAATGTTTTTAGATTTTCCTCATCCCATTCTCCCATAAAAATTGAATCATCCACGAAAAATAAATGAGAGAGACACGGGCCGTTATGAGGGAGGGCCACTCCTTTGAACAGACCAGAATCTACTGCTTTCGTCATAAGTACATGTAACGCTTCCATTGCCACCGTAAAGAGGAATGGTGACAGCGGGTCTCCCTGTCTCAGACCCTTTTTATAACGAAACTCGTCCGTCGGCACACCATTAACTAATTCCGATGCTTTGCCAGAAAAAAGGATCCCCATAATCCATGTTTTCCATTTCGACGGGAACCCCAAGTGCGTTAAAACGGTTATCAAGAATTTCCAGCTCAACGTGTCATAAGCCTTCTCCACGTCTGCCTTAAACAAGAACATATGTTTCTTGTTTATTTTTGCCCATGAGACCAATTCATTTACTATTAATGGACCATCAACAATATTTCGATTTGCCACAAAAGCTGATTATTCGTTTGATATAATCCCATTCAGAACCCCTTTCATGCGAATGGCCAAAACCTTTGATATAATTTTATTTATGTTACGAGATCATTTACCTTAGGGATCAGAGATATAAAGGCTGCACTACATGCTTGCTGAATTGACCCATGATGATAAAATTGATCCATCATATCCATTACGTACCCTTCCAAATTATTCCAGAATTTCTTCACTGGTGCAAAAGTAATCCCGTCGGGCCCGGCGCTTTATCCGAACCACACTCCAAAACCGCGGCTTTCACCTCTTCCTTTGAAAATTTTTCGATCAGAGCTTTCGAATCATTTTCTGAAAGCTTACAGAACCCGCTTGGTGGCATACGAGGGCGACTTTCGTGCGGTTCTTTAAATTTCCTTCTCATTGTTTCAAGGATATACGTCATGATCTCTTTCGGTTCCTCATCCAATTGCCTTCGATCCATAACCCATTTATCTTGCTTCTCGCCCTGTTGCAATTTACTACTGCGTGAAAATACTTTGAGTTTTCATCGCCTTCTGAAATCCATTTTGCCCTTGATTTCTGTTGGAGATCCTTCGCTTTTACCCGGAACCAATTTCTAATTTTCTGCTTACTGTCTCGCCATTCTTCTATCTCTTTATCTTCTAGCTCTCTTTGTTCGGCTAGCTCGTCAAATTTATTTACACATGCCACTGCTTCTTTGAAAATTTTTTCCTCAAACTCTTTAGCTCCTTTCATCCATATTTTCACTTCTTCTTTTATCGATTTTAGTTTCTAACCCAACAAGAGATCCTTGAAATTCTCGTTACCCTGTTTATTCAGACCCCTATTGACTGCCTCCACCATACCAGGAATTTCAATCCAGCTATTGAAGAATCTGAAAGGGGTAGGACCGTAATTTGACGCACCGGATGATAAAATTAAGGGACTATGATCCGATATATTTCTTTCGAGAGCCCGAAGCGATGTGTTTGGCCACTTAGTCATAAAGTCGCTACAAACTAAAGCCCTATCTATTTTACTTAACTTCTTACCGTCACCCGATAGGAACGTATATTTCCTACCTAACATTGGGTATTCCAAGAGCCCCGCCGCACCAATAAAATTGTTAAAATGCAAAGCATTATTGTTATCGAAAACCGAATTCCACCTATCTTCCGGTACACGTACCTCATTAAAGTCGCCAATTATAAGCCAGATTCCTTCTATCGAATTACAAAGTGAAAGAAATTTATCCCATAGCCTTCTTCTATTGGTGTATATGTTAGGCGCGTACACATTTACCACTACCATTTCCACCCCTCCCCAGCTAATACACCTTTAACTAGTAAAAAATTATCCTCTTTTATTTCCAAGTTCCGATTAAATAAACCCGGATTCCAAATGGATACTATTCCCCCCGATCTTCCGTCCGCATCAACTTTTGCATATTCTAGTACTGTTCTATCCCAGAAGCTCCGGATCTTTGACTCCGACATGTTTCTCAATTGTGTCTCCTGTAGTGCTAAGAAGCCTACATTATTTTCTCTAATTATGTTTCTCACCTGTGTTTCCTTTCCCGAGCCACCTGCCCCCTTCACATTTAGGGACGCCCAATTCATTTTGCCCCTGCATTCACCAATTCATCGATGATTAGCTTCTTAATTTGATCATCCCTGTTGGTCAAATCAACCCCCAGAACCCCTCCTACTTCCTCTGTTCCTTTAATCTCCTTGTTTATTTCTTCGGTCTGTGTCTCTTCATCTAGCTCTGCTGTGTTTGCATCAGCCACCAGTATATCATCAAAGGAGTCCTCAACTTCCCAATCTGACCCAAATTCATCATCCAACGATGCCCATTTATCGTCCCAATCCTCCTCCACGATGCGAATCTGGCTGCTTCTTGCTTTATTTTTTCTTAATTTGAACTTCATCTTCGTTGATTTTTTTCTAGGGTTCCACCTAGACTCATCTGATAACTCCACATTTAGATCAATTGGCCTATGTTTTCTGACCTGATTATTAGGCTTTAATGCTCCAGTTTTTACTTCAGCAATAAAACTTCTCGTTCTCTTCTTTTGCGACTGGGCTCCAGGTCCATTAGGAAATAACTGGGTCGGCCCATTAATGCCATCAGATTTATTATTATTTTCATCACCCCCAGGCCCACCTAGCTCACTCAATTGAATATGTGACGTTTCAGTGTCCGAGGTTTCAATCCTTTCTACATTAATACCATCCATTTCGGGACCCGTTGTCACACCCCAACCAATGGCGGAAACATCGGGATGAGACGAAGTGTGAAGATTGCGCGAGACATCATAACGCTAATAATTGTGACAAGTATTTAAATAATCGTTTCATTTCATTTCTAAAGAATCAAGTACAAGGTTTTGAAACAAAGTACAACAACATGAATAATAAAATGATACAATACAAATACAATTCTTTCTAAGTGTGTATCTAAGCATCCTACTAGATTCCATGCATCGTCAACATCCACCTGTAACATGTTAAAATAAAGTTCAATGCAAAAGCAAAGGCGAGTATACAAGTTTGATACGTACATAGCAAAAGATAAGTTTGAACAATTCCTCATAGCAAGCATGTGATTCAAGATGAACATTTAAATATGGTATGTGTCTAACATATCGAACCAAGGAAACGCAATATGCTCATGACATTACCGAAGATAAAGAGGCGGGTCGTTAATCCTATAGCGCTACATATGTCATGGTTTGGCTCGTACGAAGTTAATGATAAATTCGACACATAAGATTAATCCAAGTTTGAAGCATCAAGCCATCACGTATACAAGCATGTTATAGGAATGTTCATGTGTTTAAGCAAAAAGTTCATGTGTAAGTTTGTTGACAGATAAACATGTTACACCCCAAAAGTGGTAAAAGTAAAAAGGGGAATACGAGTATACTCACAAAGTTTGCATATGCTTTCCGATTATCCAATGTGACAAAGTTGACGAGGTTGGAAGGTTGAATGCGTAAGGGTTTAAGTTCAAGCATGTTTAGAGTCGAGATTCGGAATGAAAGTGACATGAAAATATTATATCAAAATATTCATCTTCCCACATAACACTTGTATGACACTTGGTAACCACAAGGGTTATAATGATTTTATGAGTTGAACACCCATAAGAATCATAACAAGGTTTAGGTCCTTAGATGATAACCTACTACTTTGACAAATGAATATGATTTCAACATCAAAGATTCGAGTGTACATAGATAGTATTTAGGTCGTATATTATACACATATTATTAAGTCCAAATGTTCAAGTATTCAAGTAAGAGGTAGAAGATTACATCTTCATTTAGGTACCTCAAGTTGGGTCATGGGTGTCATGGATGGGGTAGGAAGACAAGGCTTCCATTTAGGTACCCCTTTGATGTTCACCACTACACTTGATGTAAAAACAACCAAGGAGGGTCATGAACTAAGGTCACTACAAGTATGTGAAGTAAACTAACTAATAGAAATCATCAAATCACGTGAGGATCGTATGTTTGGGACAACCCAAGTTGTTCCATAATCACTCATGTATCAAAGGCTATGTTTGACATGATTTGTGGGTTAAAACCCTAGACAAAACACCAAGTTTATGAGGTTTAATCCTCTGATTTTAAATATCTCAACCTTGTTTTTAAGCTTAACCAACCATGGGATAAGTTGTAAGCATTAGGACATAGGCATGAGATGTGTTAGACACAAGTTGCATAGGTTTAAACAAGTTTTTGATGAACATAAAAACAAACAGAAAGTTTATGGACTATTTCGGGGCATTTCCAGGTCTGATTTCTCCAAGGAGAAGTCTAGGAATCGAACCCCATGATTATCCAAGCAAGTAGGAAAAAGAATCAAGTGATTTCGTTAAGAAATGAGCAAGTTATGCTCACTTTTGTAAAGATGTATGAATCTGTCCGAATTTCTGAAGTTTGCAAGAACTTGAGAGTGTTTGAGAGAGATTTTGATATTGTGAAAGTGTAAAAATGCTTGGAGAGGATGGGTATTTATAGGGGAATGAGTTAGGGTTGATTGGAGGAGGTTAGAGGTGGATTGGAGGCCATTGGAGGAGAAGGAAACTTGGGATTTCGTGCATTACCGCGACCATTTCAAATCTGCTACCCGCCAGACCCCCTTACGGACCGTAAGGGGAAGCTTTGCGGTCCGTAAAGCCTAGCCAGAAACACATTTGTTTTTGTTTTGTGTTTTCTTGATTTGTAACATGTTCCAAGGTTGTATGTTACGGGTTTTGGGACTTATTTAGGTATTTTAAGTTTATGTAACATGATCCAAAAGTTGCATAAGCGTACAAATGAGTATGTTTAAGTACCAAATCAACATGTGTGCATAGTATAAAGTATGTATGACACAAGTTTTATTTACGAAGCAAGTTTCGTATTTTACAACGATTACGATGAAAGAATGGTTATAAGAACACAAGGTTTCCAAAGATAGAATTTCACGCAAGGTTTCTAAATGTAGGAAGTTTGAAAACGCAGGGCGTTACAGTCTCCCCTCCTTTAGGAAATTTCGTCCCGAAATTTATTCAAGAGATAGACTTGAAGGGTTTTGGTAAAAATCTTGAGTCTTGGAAATTTTGAAACGTTTTGAAAAGTATGAAATCTTGGGGGAATAGTCATAATAGGTTTGTAAAATGATTTGTTTAGCTAAAATGGTCTAGAGGCATAAGCATGAGTGAGACGTGCGTGGGTAAAACGATTTTGAATAGCTAAATTTGGAGTTGCTTTACAAATGTATTTTATTTTACGAAGGAGGCCATTATATAATGGTTTGAAATCAATAAAAGTGAGGTAGGTTGCATAGGAAGTTTTAAAGGTAGTATAAGACTACATATTTATAAAAATTGCTTCTCGAGTGGAACGAGAAAGTTTGGCAAAATAAAGTATTAATGACCTACTAAATACGTTTACACCAGAATAAGGGATAGAAAGACGGTTCTAAAGGTAATAAGATAAGTTAGGATTCGAATGTTTAAACAAGCTTGATTGTGAACGAGGTTTGTATGAAAGAAAGGGATAAAGGAGAATAATACGAGCATAGAATGAACGAATGACTCTCAAGGAGTGCAAGTATAAGAAATAGCATAAGTGTTGGATAGATGAACGTAGTGTGTTAAGGATGAAGTCTCGTCGTGGATAATCGGATATAATGCGTTTGTGAGTTGTCTAAAGTTGTATTAGGTCTAGATAGGTCTGTAAAACATCGAATTTCTCATGGCACGTTTTACGGAAGTTTGATAACATGGTGAAAACACTTATATATAGGAAGTACCAGCGGCGTATCCACCGTGTTTTGACCACATTATGTCCGTTTCGTATTCGGTGTCATGTTACGTTCTGTGTTTTACCATACACAGTAGTACACTCTATGGTTCTCATGAGCCAATCACTATAATCCCGTGTGCACCCGCGATTATATTGATCGTCGCAAGATCCGCGTAGCTTGTACTAGTCGTGTATGAATCAGGGTATACATAATTTAAAAATTAAGAATGTGTACGTATAAGAACGTAGTATGTAAGCAAGTCCATGCTTAAGTATGTATGGGACCCACGTAAGCAAATCACTCGGATTACGCTCGCGTACGGGTAAGAATGTATGAATCATGAGTTTAAGTATGAATATGCATGTATGTATGAGCACAACATAAAGCGTGTAAGTAGTATGTGGATAAGTATAAGCATAAAACGTATGAAAAATGAGTATAAGTGCGAGTACAACAGGAGTATAAGCGTAATCACAAGGCGTATGAGTATAAATACAAGTATCAGTGTGAACATAAGATCTATGAGCATAGATATGAACATGAATATGAATATAGGTGTAAAACATGAAGGTTAAGTATGAATAAAATATATGTGTATGAATATAAGTGTAACAAAGTTGTGTAAGTGCAAATGAGAACATAAAGCATATGAACATGAATACGAATGTAGTATAGACATGAATGTAAGGACAATCGTAAGTGTATAGTTGTGAGTGTATGTATTAACGTAAAATGTATAAATCGCGACTATTAGTGTATGAGTTAATGATTTTATATATGGTATGAATTTAAATACGTATAAGATCATGAGGTTTGAGTATAAAAGAAACAAAACTGAGTAGTACATGTGAAGTAGTCGTGAGGTATAAACTAGAACACGTGAAATGACGTGCATGTCTAGTTGTTTGAGTTTATCGAATCAAAATAGATTGAGTTGAATGGGAAGGTAGAGTATAGTTTGTAAATGTAAGGGAACATAAAGTACTCATTGGTTATGCATAACGTATTTAGTAAGGATTGAAATTTGGGTAATAAAACGTTTTAAGACATGATTTAGAATCCCGTGTATATGAGTTGAGTGAAAAACAGATTGTATGATAGAAAGTATGCTTGATAAAACAATGTATTTTGAAATCGGTATGAGTAGGTATTTTGAATAATGATAAACAATTTGGGTATAAAATATGATCGAGTTTGCATCATAAGGTATTTTGAAGAGACGTTTTGGTAACGATCACCTAGGTAAGGGAATCACCCCTAATTCGTTGGTGAGGTCGTTTTTAAGAAAAGGGGAGTGGAGTTAATCGTCAAGGTAAGGAAATCACTCCTATCTCGATGATATGTCTCCACTTGTCGTTACGAGGATTATGAATTTAAATTATATGAAATCATGCATATGTATAAATGTATGGAAAAGATTCAATATGTTGTGTGTGTAAAAAGGGAATATCGAAAGTAAATTCAAATTTGAAAGATCGTATCGTATAAGATGAATAATAGAAACACATGTTTGACCAAAGTTTGGAGTGTTCCAAAATGGAACTTTGACTAACCAAAGTGGTCGAAAAGTGTTTTGAATTTGAGGAGCATGCTTTGGCCTAATAGGTAAAATACTCTCGCCGACAAGTCGGTTAACGGTATTTACCCTTCCGGTTACTACATGTCCCAAATCAATCGAAATTTCGAGACTTGGTGGGATAAAAAAAAAAAGAAAATATCAAGGAGTGGAACTAGTCGCCAAGGTGCGGGTTTCACCCCTAACTTGACGGTTTCGTATCCTAAGTGTGGTTGGTACTTGTCGGTTCGAAATTTAGTTTCGACATGTTGACAAGGGTCCACTAGAATTTAAAATTTGAGATTTACCATTAAGATGTGGATTTCACTCCTAGCTTAATGGCGATATCTCGTGTAAAAAGAAGAATATATAGATTGAGCGTCGTTCACCAAATTGTGGGTTTCACGCCTATTTTGGTGAATTCGTCCCATTTGTATAATGTGAGGGTTTACGGATTTAGAATAGTCAAGTAAAATGCATGAGGAAAAGTGTATGTCAAAAGAATACACAAACAAGTATAGACACATAAGAAGGCATATCAACGATGGTACATAAAGAATAAAGAATGAAATAATAAAACAAGTATTAACACATAGAGAAATATGTCAAGAATAACATATAAAGATTCGAACAGTGAAACAAGTGTTTAACACATAATAAAATAAGCACTAATGCGTACGAATAACATGTCAAATATTACACATGAGTTACATACATGTTTAAAAAAAAAGCATAGATAAGTAACAAATAAGGTATCATGTAGTGGTTTAAACAAAGCATACGAATAAGGCTCTAAAACTATAGTCTAGGTGAAAGCATTCCTACTTTTCCTAATTCCCTATAGTTATGGCTCTGATACCAATTTGTCACACCCCAACCAATGGCGGAAACATCAGGATGAGATGAAGTGTGAAGATTGCAAGAGACATCATAACGCTAATAATTGTGACAAGTACTTAAATAATCGTTTCATTTCATTTCTAAAGAATCAAGTACAAGGTTTTGAAACAAAGTACAACAACATGAATAATAAAATGATACAATACAAATACAATTCTTTCTAAGTGTGTATCTAAGCATCCTACTAGATTCCATGCATCGTCAACATCCACCTGTAACATGTTAAAATAAAGTTCAATGCAAAAGCAAAGGCGAGTATACAAGTTTGATACGTACATAGCAAAAGATAAGTTTGAACAATTCCTCATAGCAAGCATGTGATTCAAGATGAACATTTAAATATGGTATGTGTCTAACATATCGAACCAAGGAAACGCAATATGCTCATGACATTACCGAAGATAAAGAGGCGGGTCGTTAATCCTATAGCGCTACATATGTCATGGTTTGGCTCGTACGAAGTTAATGATAAATTCGACACATAAGATTAATCCAAGTTTGAAGCATCAAGCCATCACGTATACAAGCATGTTATAGGAATGTTCATGTGTTTAAGCAAAAAGTTCATGTGTAAGTTTGTTGACAGATAAACATGTTACACCCCAAAAGTGGTAAAAGTAAAAAGGGGAATACGAGTATACTCACAAAGTTTGCATATGCTTTCCGATTATCCAATGTGACAAAGTTGACGAGGTTGGAAGGTTGAATGCGTAAGGGTTTAAGTTCAAGCATGTTTAGAGTCGAGATTCGGAATGAAAGTGACATGAAAATATTATATCAAAATATTCATCTTCCCACATAACACTTGTATGACACTTGGTAACCACAAGGGTTATAATGATTTTATGAGTTGAACACCCATAAGAATCATAACAAGGTTTAGGTCCTTAGATGATAACCTACTACTTTGACAAATGAATATGATTTCAACATCAAAGATTCGAGTGTACATAGATAGTATTTAGGTCGTATATTATACACATATTATTAAGTCCAAATGTTCAAGTATTCAGGTAAGAGGTAGAAGATTACATCTTCATTTAGGTACCTCAAGTTGGGTCATGGGTATCATGGATGGGGTAGGAAGACAAGGCTTCCATTTAGGTACCCCTTTGATGTTCACCACTACACTTGATGTAAAAACAACCAAGGAGGGTCATGAACTAAGGTCACTACAAGTATGTAAAGTAAACTAACTAATAGAAATCATCAAATCACGTGAGGATCGTATGTTTGGGACAACCCAAGTTGTTCCATAATCACTCATGTATCAAAGGCTATGTTTGACATGATTTGTGGGTTAAAACCCTAGACAAAACACCAAGTTTATGAGGTTTAATCCTCTGATTTTAAATATCTCAACCTTATTTTTAAGCTTAACCAACCATGGGATAAGTTGTAAGCATTAGGACATAGGCATGAGATGTGTTAGACACAAGTTGCATAGGTTTAAACAAGTTTTTGATGAACATAAAAACAAACAGAAAGTTTATGGACTATTTCGGGGCATTTCCAGGTCTGATTTCTCCAAGGAGAAGTCTAGGAATCGAACCCCATGATTATCCAAGCAAGTAGGAAAAAGAATCAAGTGATTTCGTTAAGAAATGAGCAAGTTATGCTCACTTTTGTAAAGATGTATGAATCTGTCCGAATTTCTGAAGTTTGCAAGAACTTGAGAGTGTTTGAGAGAGATTTTGATGTTGTGAAAGTGTAAAAATGCTTGGAGAGGATGGGTATTTATAGGGGAATGAGTTAGGGTTGATTGGAGGAGGTTAGAGGTGGATTGGAGGCCATTGGAGGAGAAGGAAACTTGGGATTTCGTGCATTACCGCGACCATTTCAAATCTGCTGCCCGCCAGACCCCCTTACGGACCGTAAGGGGAAGCTTTGCGGTCCGTAAAGCCTAGCCAGAAACACATTTGTTTTTGTTTTGTGTTTTCTTGATTTGTAACATGTTCCAAGGTTGTATGTTACGGGTTTTGGGACTTATTTAGGTATTTTAAGTTTATGTAACATGATCCAAAAGTTGCATAAGCGTACAAATGAGTATGTTTAAGTACCAAATCAACATGTGTGCATAGTATAAAGTATGTATGACACAAGTTTTGTTTACGAAGCAAGTTCCGTATTTTACGACGATTACGATGAAAGAATGGTTATAAGAACACAAGGTTTCCAAAGATAGAATTTTACGCAAGGTTTCTAAATGTAGGAAGTTTGAAAACGCAGGGCGTTACACCCGTGTTGACATTTAAACCTTTAACAGGCGTGTTCTCCATATTTAATGTTTCTCTCTCCAACCTTTCAGTGTCCGATGTTTGGGACTTTTCGATATCCATCGAGGACTCTTGGTTACCTTTCCCGTTAACCGTCGGTGCCTTAGATACTGGAACCGGAGAACGAATTTCACCGCCGGTATCTGCCATCTCCTTCTCTGATTTCGATGTCGACCCATTGTTATCTACCGATATAACATTTTCCAAGAAACTTGGTATCCAGATTTTCTCCATCTCCGTTACCCAGACCTGGAACCTCACACCTCTCCATGTGATTGCTACCGTCTCCTGAGTTTTCTCGCCATGGTCTACCATGATCCCTACCGCATCCATCGTCAAGTTCAGGTCTAAATCGTCAGCCATGGATCCACATATAACTCTACCGAATCTTCCAGCGATTTTGTTTACCACACCTTCATCCCACAGTTGTATTGGCACTCCCAGTAAAATAACCCAGGCTATATGTTGGAAAGGGATTGGTTGACCCTCCCAAATTTGCATGCTTTCCATTTCTTGTTTCCATACAATTTTCGCTTCTTCCATAAAATCTAACATCAGTTTTTCATCCTTGAAAGTGATCAATATTTTCAACCCCCCCTAGGTATCTCATATGACCTCCTTTACTCTTCACGTGTTCTACCATTCTTCTTGCCTTCCTCAGGGTATCGAAATCCTTAAACTCCCCAATGAAAGCCTTACGAACCCATCGCTTCATCGTGACTGCATCATGGTTGAAATGCATCACGTTGCTTACATCCTCCGTCCTTTGGGGTCTTTTGTTACCCAAAAGTATGTCTCTCCAGTGAGTTCCCCCTGTTGTATTGCTTGGATTGTCTTTCACTGGAACACCATGAGTTGCACCGTTTGTATTCTCTTGCACCTGTTGGTGTTGTTGCGGCTGTTGCTGGGGCTCTTGCTTCACTACCCTGTTGGGCACATGTTCGTAAAGTGATTGGGATCACCACAAGCAAAGCAAACTCTTGCATGAGCTGCGGGGGCAGGAGCTGCTGGATGGCCCTGGGGAGTAGGAAGGAGAGCTTGTGGTGCAGGAGCTTGACCTTGAGTTAGAGCTAGAGCTTGGCGAGGACCGGTACGGCAGTTAGCAGTAAAGTGGTCGTACGCGTTGCAATGAACACAAAACCTGCAAGCAATCCCCACGGGATGATGATAGGTGCAGGTAGGGCAGAGCGGGTGAGGACCAATGTATGCACGCTTGGCCGACGGTGCAGTGGTCACTGGGGCCGCTACTTGGCGGTTCTGGGGTTGTGGTTGAGCAGAGATAGCTTGAAGCGGAGCGGCAGCTGTGATAGCGCAATTTTTGCTACTGTTGTTGTTCTTGTAGAATCGTTCGCACGACCAAACGATTCGTTCAGAAGAGATCTCGTCCAAATCAGAGTTATTTCAACTGGTTTACACAAAGAATCACTTTAAACTGTCTCTATATTGATATAAGATCGATTTACAATGCTGGAGACACTTCGGCAGAGCTTCGCTACCGAAATCGAATCGCTACAAATGAAATTGACAAGGCTACTATTTATAGACAGAGCCATTCCGCACGAAATGGTTCTCATGAAATGACTAGTGTCATTTCGTACGAAATGACTTCATCATTTCGTGCGAAATGGTCATCTCTTATTCCGTGCGAAATGAACAACACCCTCTATTATCCTATTTTCTCGTACTACGTGCCCTAATCAATTTACTCAATTACAAGACTCGATACAAGACGAAGTCGACAGACATATGCACCAACAGACTCCCCCTTGGATGTTGACGAAGTCTTTAGTGTCGAGTCTTCGAAATCTTCAGTCCTTATCAGTCTTCTTGCTCTCTTCAAAGATTCTCCGTTGCACACATCCTCAATCAATCTCTTTCTCTTTCTTCCAGAATCTCAATCCTGACTCTATAGTCTCTTGATCATATCTCTTGATTCCTTAAGTTCATCTGCATCAGCAGCTCACATGGATCACAGGATTCGAACTTGGCTCTTTGCATTTACAGACTCCCCCTTTCGATAAGCTGGGATCGCAGTCTGGAATACACAAGTCTTTGGATCGAAAACCTGGCTCTCATAACTTTCACAGGTTCTAAGATCGTAACCTAGCTTTTAGCATCCACAGGATCTGGTACCTGGCTCTCTCAGGACTCAAAACCTAACTATTTCTACCTGCACTCACTCTACCTCACAATAAATTTCACAAATTTATAATTTGACAAATTTAGAAATCACATGTAGGTATCGTTCAAAATTATTTAACATTTATAATCTCTGATGACCACTTGTAAAAATATCATTTTTCTAAACACACTCTCCCAAAACTGTTCATCATGTTTAGCACTCGGAATTTAGAAAATCAGCTTTTCATCATCAGTTGTCGAAAATCTTTTTGTATTTTTCAAAATTTATGCTAAAATACACTGAAAATCTTTTTGAATTTTGAAATAAATGGAAAACAGTAAAGAAATGTTTACAGACAATATTTTTGAGAGTTTGTGTAAGATGATCATATCAGTTTATGAGACACATCACCAACACCGTTAAGCTTTAAACATTTTAAGTTCTAAATGATTCACTTAGATTGTTAGTATATTGATCCACTTAAATTTTCACACAAAGTTCAACTGATTCGAGTTACGAGATTAATGTTTTAATCATTTAAACTTATTCGCGTGTACCACCTCAGAATTTACTCCCGTATCCAGACTTCTATATTCAGTCTTACAGGTGAATGTACACTAATGATATCTGTAAACGGGTAAATGCGAAACCATGAGAGCTCAAGTTAGAACTTCCGTTCAGACAAAGAGATGATGGCTCGACTTTAGGTGTGTCCCGTTTGGGGATCTTTTCTTCAACAGCACAAGATTAGCATTTTTCAATGTTTCATCATTTTTATGCTGAGGGTAAGCTTTAATATTAAAGTAATACAAAGTATTATACGAGGACTAGGCTATTGCTCCCGCAAAATCAGAAGTCCTGGTATAATACCCCAGATATCATCACGCACAAAGACCTAGTATGTCAGAAATAGAAAGCCTTTCAAACAAGATTTCGGGGGTTACCCATATATCCGAGAGATGTTCCCCACGAGATAAGTAAGTATTTGATATTTAGGTTTATATCTCGAAAATAATCTACTAAATGTGAAAAAAAACCTACTGGCATATCATTAGTGAGATCGTTTATCACATTTTAACTTTACAATTCTTTAGCGTGTTGTGATAGTCCACTGATGTACTATCATTTCCTCTTTTCACAACAAAACTCGTTTTTGAATTTTTTTCGATATTTTTGGCTTTTTAAATTTTATCATGTTTTTGGCTTTTTCAAATTTTCGAAATTTCTAAATTTTTACTCCCCCTAAAATAAAAAATATGCTTCAATTTTGATTTTCTGGGAAAATTTGAAAACAGACTGTACAAATAAACTGACAACTGTTGTGAATTGCTTCAATTTGCCATCCACTTGGCATAAACAATCAGAACTCCCCCTGACAACAAACTATTTTCCCATTATGATTTCAAAACACTTAATTTTGTTTTAATCAAAATGGTTTTTCCAGAAAATTAGTTTTGTTGATTTCTCTAACCATTTGTAGGTTAGGGGATAAACTCATCATCTTGTTCTTTCAATCATTTGTATGAAAGTTAAATCAAGTTCAACTTAATGACCTTGATTAACCACTTGTAGGTAAAAACCTACTTTTCTACCACTTGTAGGTATACCAAACAAACATAATCAAGAATGATGCCGATTCCTGCTCCACGATTACCAACTTGGGAGCTCCGGCAAGTCCAGAGACTTAGTCATGATAGGTTCTATCCCAGTTACTAACCTGGGATGACCCATCTTCATCTGGTTTCTTCGTTTTCTTTTCATAAAATTCTTTTACCCCTTTGACTTTCCCGTCAATCATTTTTCCAAAAATATTTTGAACTGTGGGGTTAAAAGCCTTATCAACATCAAAATCTTTCTTTTCGGAAAAAAATTGATTTGAAATTTCAACTTTTCCAATTTTTGATTTTAAATTTTCAGCCCGCAATGGTGGAAAATTTTCATCATCCAATGGCGGAACTGAATTTTCATTTTTCATTTCAACCTGTGGCTCCTCTGACTTTGACGAGTCAGATTCATCGCCAGAAAATAGCTCCTCTGATTTTAACGAATCAGAATCATTGCTAGAATTATCAACAGATTTCTTAACAACCCATTTTTTGTTGTTAAGTTTTGCTTTTCTTTTGTAACCATCTTTGAACATTCACCAACCTCAAACTTTGAATTTTTGAAAACTTTAAATTGTTTGGTTGGTGGTTCATTTTCAACAACTTTTTCTTTGAGTTTTTCAGAGACTCCATGTTTTGTTTGGATTGCCTTTGGACAATTCTTGGCAATATGACCAACTGTTTTGCATTGAAAACAGGTTCTCGTCTCCTTCTTCTGAGCAACATTCTTCTTCATTTCCTCTTGCTTCTTAGTAAGGAATTCTTTGTTTGATTGCTTTCTGAACACTTGCTCTTTTTCTTCTTCAGATGATTTTCCTGAAACAAAAACAGTTTTTGGTTTATAAGTTTTCTCATTTTTATAATTTTCTGGTGGAATAATGTGACAACCGTCAATTTTGCATGCATCCGTACAATTAATTAATTTTAATTATGAGCTTAATGACTGTGCTTGATTACAACTGACACTTTAAACTGCTTACTGATTTAGATTACAAACATACATGTGCATTCTTACATACAGTCACTTCAATTATTTCATACAGACTCTTAGTGACAACCTGATGCACAAAGCACAGTTAGTACAGTGAGCGAATAACTCAGACACATGCCGACAATGCCAGCACATAGACAGACACTATTTTTAGGCCAGTATGGGCCAGGGATAAAACACTACACCAGTATGGAGTGTAGGGAAGTGAGGACCATAAGACTATGTCACTAGGTGATAGTTTGAGTGCCGGAAAGTGCCTAAAACGCAATTTAATTACAGAATTCCGCATTTTCAGTAACAATTCAGCTTTTAACACACTCATATTATACAGAGTATTGACTAAATGGTCCTGGACACTTTCCTAAGTGTTGGAATTAAATTCGTTACAAAAAGATGCACAAAAGACGCTTTACGGGTCAACTAAACGCTTTAACGGAACGATGCGAAACCGAACAACCAGACATTACCCGGGACATGAAAATATTGTTAGAAATATTATTTTATTATTTTAAATTAATCATGGTCACAAAAATCCCCATGCACCATGCAAACATGACATACACCCACTATACTTGTAAATACCCTTAACCTTTTAATAATTACCTACTAATTAACAAAAAAAATTTACACTTTACCCCCCCCCATAACCGAAAATCTGCCCTAATCATTAAGATATATTTTGTTTAAATCTTTCGTAAAGAGAATCTTGAGTTCATTGGCCAAATTTCATGTCATAATTCTCCTACAAGCTAGATGCACATTTCCAAGAAATATTCATCATTTCCTCAAGATTCACACCTCTCTCTCTCCTCCCTCTAAAATCGGCTCATACCCCCCCCCTCTCTCCACAACTGAATTCCATCACTACCATACATCAAACCTCCATTTCTTCTCCATCAAGCTCACATTCAAGTGGTAAAGATCCTCCATAGAAGTGAGAAGTTGGAGTGCTCTCAAGAAGCCTTGTTCAAGCTTTTCTCACCATCATTCTTTATCATCTCATCCTAAGATTTCAACCCTAGCCTTGTGCTAGTAGTAAGTCCATTCATACTCTTGTTCCACTTTGATTCTTGTTCGATTGTTGAATGTTCATCACACACAAAAGCTTACACAGCTTGCTGAGTTGGATTTCCAGCCAACTTCAACAGGCTGTAACGGGATCATTTTAAAACGAAAAACGGAATTTCTAAAGCCTAAAATGAGTATTTTGGAATAACTAAACAAATGGCGCTGGAATCATAATTTTTCGAGACCGTTTACTATTTTTAAAAGGTTATTTTTGGACAGCAACTCAAGCTGCATTTTTACTGCAGAAAAAGTGGGTTATTTTCGGAGTCACAACTTAAAACCTGAGTAAAATCAACTCATGAAATTTTTACAGTAGATAGACACCATTGTCAGGACGACCCTCCAACTGGAATTTCGTCAAACGGACTTACGGTTGATTTTTAGTGAATATTTCCGTAAACAGCGATCAGAAGGTAACAAATCTGATTGCAGTCGAGAAAATGATTTTCTATAAAATATGGGTAATGAATTGGACTTTGATATTTTTACACAATAAACTTTGGAACATGTGTGACATTCTGTGAAAATTTGGTAATTTTTAGAAAAGGTTAACTATTTTATAAAAATCCTCGAAAACAGTCTGGTTTTGAGTAATAAAGCTGAAATAAAGTAAGTAATGTTTTGTTTGTCGATATATCGGTTTGATTATTGAAAATGAACTATTGGATATATATAAAAGAAAATGATATGCTATTTAAGCATGGACACCTCTATTTACAGAGGAGACTCTGCCGAAATTTTCCGAGAATCCGAACATATAGTAAAATATTCGAGAAAATAAATACGAAATAGTTGTCTAACTATTTTTCTAATAAAGTTAAAATAATTATATTATTTTAACAACATAATACCAAAGTAACGTAACTCAAAACACTAAACTCTAAGCCAAGGCACGGCCCGTCCGTCTAATAGACGTTAGACCATTGTAGGTAGTCGTGTTTGCTGAGGAGATTTGGGTTACGAGTACCGAAGACGCAATACTGTGAGTTCATGTCCCCCTTTTCTCTTAACCGTTTTCAGTTTTATACTTCGGGGGTGAAATACATGTTACAATTATTACAGACATTTACAGACTTTTACAGACATTTACAGACATTTACAGACTTTTACAGACATTTACAGACATTTTTATACATGGTATGATTAGCTAAGGAACTTACTGTTAGATCACGTGAATGGATAGGCTATTATCGTAAGACCATTAATCCTTGTATAAGGACCGAGAGGCATGAGTGATAGATCTATTGGGTGTTGTGAGCCCCACACATGGGCCAGCGTGTGGCTGCATGTGGTGACTATGTCGTTCCGCCGGAAGGACCGGTATGAAATACGCGTTACAGGTTTGAGTGCTTCCTAGACCATGTCACTTATTAATGTATTAGCTACACATTAATTGATCTGTTTTTCCTTATTGCTACATACCAAGGACATACATTTTTACAGACATATTTCACAATCTATACAGACACACATTAATGATTTATACAGACTCACATACACATGAACTCGCTCAACTTTTGTTGATGTTTTCCAAACTACATGTATTTCAGGAAATTAAGTATGGATCTGGCGGGCGTTGGAATTTCAAGTCATGATTAAGTATAAAGATGTCATCCATGGTTTTTAGGTTTGGCCAGTGTGTCTTAATCCTGGACGAGACACGTCTTCCAAACTTGGATTACAACTATTATCTTTGACGAGTCCTTAGCAAACTTTTACACAATTCATCTGGTTTTTAAAACTTAAATTTTGAAGTCTACGTTTTAGACAATGTTGTTATGTTTTAAACTCATTTTATGGATGACAAATCTTTGGTATTATCATATAGATTGTTTGATATGGTTGAATGCAATGATAACAAGTAAGTCACCCCATAATCACGCTTCCGCAAAAGTCAGGGTGTGACAGCTTGGTATCAGAGCTTCGATCGTAGCGAACTAGGATTCATTCTCGAGTCTAGACTACGATCAATAGGGCTCTCACGAAAACGCTTTTACAAACATGTTTTCATTGCATACACAAAATGCTAAGATCCAGGGAACAAACATTTTTTATTTTACAAACAAAAAGGCACAGATACACATTTCAAATTTGTATTTATAGATCAGTCTTAGAGGCTGAGGGAGGATCAGTCTTAGAGGCTGAGGGAGGATCAGTCTTAGAGGCTGAGGGAGGTTCAGTCTTAGAGACTGAGGGATTCAATCTTAGAGATTGAGGGAGGTTCAGCCTTAGAGGCTGGGGAGGTTCAATCTAAGAGACTGAGGGGTCCAATCTTAGGAATTTGGGGAAGTTCAGTCTTAGAGGCTGGGGAAAAATTTAGTCTTAGAGACTGGGAGGTTGGTCTTAGAGACCAGGGATTTAGTCTTAGAGACTGGGAGGTTGGTCTTAGAGACCAGGGATTTAGTCCTAGAGACTGGGGAAGTTGGTCTTAGAGACCAGGGAGTTGGTCTTAGAGACCAGGGAGTTGGTCTTAGAGACCAGGGAGTTGGTCTTAGAGACCAGGGAGTTAGTCTGAGAGACTAGGGAGTTCGGTCTAAGAGACTGGGTGAGATAGTCTAGGGAAGACTAGGATGGTTACTTGCTTACATTGCTATCGCATACATGCTTAATTGTTGATTATTGATAAACGTGCATATGTGAAAACTGTTTTAATACATACTATGACTACCATGCACCGATACACATGTCGCCTTGATCAAAAAGCGAGTTGTCAAGCATTGACGACCCTACCGCCACCGCCACAGATGATGAGACTGTACCTGCGCCAGAGATATTTACGTCAGACACTGAGAGTGACCCTGACATGTTGACCAATAACGAGGACGACTGCCAACCATCCGCGCTGCCAGACCCTGGTGATGAATTACCCTTGCAGATGGCTTCCTTGACAAGAATCTTCCTGTCATCCTTGTTTCGGTCCACGACCACCTCATCATTTGGACACTTCGATGACGCGCACATCGTGGCTCCGATTCTCGACACCGTACCCCTCATGATTATTTTCCCCAAGAATCTACCTCTTTGACAAATTGTTTGATGACGATGTTAATTTGCTTATTGATGATCCTTCCGTTGATACCCAGGATGATGGAAAGTTAGATGAGGACGTTGTTACTAACTCTACGTTTTGAGATCCCTATTATCAAACTATCCTCTGATTCTAGTATACACTCGATTTCAGACTCCTTTGAGTCTGCGACATTTACGACTTTACAAACAGGCAGGTTACCGCTTTTTGCTCCAGACACGGATGACGACGCCGCTTTGACTACTGCACTAACACTTGCTCAAGATCATATACCCTCACACTCCCCAGGACCTGCCCCTGAGGCAGCTCCAGTTCCTTGCGGGCCAGCTTGATGTTGCACCTGCTGAACCTATTTAAACGTGACATTATTTGCTTTGGACTACTATACCTTGCACTCCTCTTACCAGACCCAGTACCTGCACCTATTGAATCCCCTTTTGTTGAGACATTTCTACCGCACCTGCACCTGCTGATGTTGCATCTATGAAGACCGACGTCCATTGCACCGAAATGCCTACCGCTCTCTTTCAAGACATACCCGCACCCCGGGAAGGCGCTCCAGGTCAGCACCCGCATAACGATTCTTCTGCTACGGCAACATTTTTCCTAAACTTAACAAGACGCACCGTTTGCTACATTCACCTCTACAACGCTGGACAAGTCATTTCGATGGATCCCTATGCTACACTATGTTGATTTTAGACCCTTGTCATCCCTCATATTATGGAGGCTACACACGGGATGAGTACACCCGTCACATGAGCTACAGTTTGAGGATATGATTCGCAGAGTGTTAGAGCTTGAGCTGACACCACATTTGGCAACTTCAAATGCAAAAACATTGCATAATTGAAAACATGATTCAAGTATTAACATCACCAGACAGCATATTGCCTGAAAATTTTATGTAAGACACCACGCCCTCCACCCTGTCTATTGCCAGTATACATTGAACCTCCACATGTATCAAGGTTCCTTTTGCGCTCTCGACCGTTGCTATCACACCGTTCCCAGGATTCTGATACTCATTTCTTTACTATCGAGCAGCAGAGCAGACAATTACTTCGACATGTAGACAAGCCCGAGGAGGAAGTCCACGCGCGTTAACAGTTTACTTTCTTTTCCTCCTCTTCCTCAGTCACCAGTATAGTTTGTTTCTGGATTCATGCGGATTGCATTACACTTTGGTAAAAACACTAATGATAAGCCGGGTCTGTGGAGACTTTAAAGACCACTTCTGACTATGTAATTTTGATGCACTAATATACTTGTTGGACAAGGGTAGGGTGACCCTGCGTTCCTTCTGATATGATACGTTTTGTAAGACACAGTGATTGGGATGGAGGATGACCAAAGCCCAATCATCTTTAAACATGCAACAATACTTATGGCTAATAACTAATGAAAAACTCGGTCGCTATGTTCCCACTAAGCACGCTGTTGATCAGCATATTTGTGTTGCAACTATAATGCTACATGTTTACTTGTTACATTCCTATTTACAAGTTGTGCAATAATTGTGACGATATGTGATTGATTGTTATAACAACTACGTATATACATATATGTAATACACCCCCTGGGTTTCAGTCGTTAAGTAGATGCTTTTGTGCTTATGTTCTTAAAGAAACCTGACCTATCCGATCTTCCTCTTAGAAGATGTCAATTCAAGGGAACACCAATACCAGCAACCCTCTGCCAACGACAGAGGCGGAATTTCAAGAACGCCTCATACAGATCATCGCACAGTATGAGGCCCTTCGCTCTGAACGCAGCGGAGGTACCTACAAGCAGTTCTTAGGCTGCTAGCCCCTACAATTCGACGGCACTGGGGGTGCTGTAGCTTTCGTGCGTTGGATTGAGAAAACGGACACTGTTTTGCGTGCGAGCAAATGCGCCCCAGAGCACCAGGTCACGTACATTTCCGAACTGTTCCAAGATCGGACACTGTCATGGTGGAAACTCCAGGTTCAAACGATGGGAGAGGCTGCTGCATATGCTTTATCATGGGACGAACTGAAAGAGCTAATGCATAAAAAGTACTGTTCGAGAACAGAAAGCCAGAAGGTGGAAACTGAGTTCTGGAACTTGAAGATGGAAGGTCCAAAAATAGCTGAGTATGTGGAGAAGTTCCAAGTTCTGTCGCGTATCGTTCCTTACATGGTAGACCCAGAGTTTAAGAAGATTGAGCATTTCATTTGGGGATTGGCACCCCAAATCATGAGCATGGTGACGACATCGAAGCCTACAACGATCGCTGAAGCCATTAATCTAAGTGTGGCCTTGACTGAAGAGGCAATCAGGATGAACAAATTTTCAACCTCTAAGGAGAAGAAGGAGACTCATGTAGAGTCATCTGGAGACAACAAGAGGAAGTTCGCAAACTTCAAGCAGGGTACTCAGGCGAATAACAACAACAAGGCCAAAAAGGGAAAAGAATACATGGGTAAACTACCTCAATGCAACAAGCGTCGACGACATCATACCGGGCAATGTAAAAATGGAAAGTGTGACAACTGTGGCAAAGTGGGACACAACAAGGAAACGTGTTGGCATAAGACGAGGCGTGGAAAGAAAGGTAAAGGGTGTTATAACTGCGGTGACACGAGGCACTTTAGGAAAGATTGCCCAAGGGAGATTAAACAAGATCGTGGGAAAATGTCTAACACCGGAGCTAGGGAAGCACGCCAGGAACCAAACATGGTCATCGGTACGCCTCATAGTAATCAATGTTATGCGCCTGTGCAATTTGAGATTGTTGTCAAATTTTAGCTTCAGAATATACTTGTTTTAATAGTAAGTAAGATAGATATCCAATATTCGATCAAACTAGCTTAAGGGAAGCTTCGATGTGATGCTTGGGATGGACTGGTGGTCGAACAACCAAGCGAAGAAGGTTATCCGCATCCAGATGACGAACGGAGAAACGACCGTGATTCATGGAGCAGGATACGCTCCTACGGATTATCAGGCATTGAAGATACGAAAGCTTTCGCACAATGGGTGTGTTGCCCTCTGGGCTCGTGTCGTGGACAAGGGAGCCGAAGAACCAAAACTCGAAGATATCCCTGTGATAAAAGAATATCCTGAAGCCATCCCCGAAAACTTGCCAGAATTATCTACTCAGTGACAAGTCGAATTTTGCATCGATTTGATTTCCAGGCGCCGCGCTTGCAGCCAATACACCTTGGCAATTTACACCTTCAGACATGCAAGGGTCGACAGTGTAGCTTCAGTAGCTGATAGAGAAGGAAGATAACAGACCAAGTTTCCCATTTTAGGTAACCCCAGCTCTGCTCATCAAGAAGAAGGATGTGACTTTCAAATGAGCATCAATTACTAGGAGCCAAACGAGCTAACCCACGAGAGTCGGTGACTCTCGCTAAGGATTAACGAATTACGTATTTAACTAACTGTGAGGATCCAACTACTATTACATGACTGATTGACGATCGAGTGTCGTTAGCGATGAATTCAGGAAGAAAGTATACCGGGGAAATCGTGGGACGATAACTTGTCTTTAGACGCACACAAGATGGTGTTTCCTACACAATGCACAAAACCGAGTTACACAGAATATGAAACCTTGAGGATCTAGAAAAATATATGATTAGGACCCTTGGGAACCCAGGTCCAAACGTGTAAAGGTTGTTACTTAGACACCATATCTATTAACTCAATCGAACACCACTAACCTGACATATATGCCATTTCAGTTAACAGAACAGAAAGTACTTGAATTTCTTTCGTTTAAATCTTCATTTTTGCTTCTAGCCGAGTAGATGTTTGCATCTCTACTCCCCATAAAGTAGTTGCATCGCTTTGATTTTCTTCGCTGAGAGCGAACACACATTTGCTTCGATACTTGGTCATTACCTCATACTCATTGTCTCATCACTTGAAAACTCACATGTTACGCGTGCACCATCTGCTACGCATACGGTTTCATTTCGAACGCTTCATTAAAATTCAAATATGATGTTGCTAAATCCAACTACTGGTTCGTGATTCGAATGGCATACATTATTGTAACGGTTGACTCTTTGCTATCAAGTCAACACACTTTCTTGAAAACTTCTTTTGTTTCAAGATACATTCATGGTTATTTTTGTAACCATGCTGAGATTTCCCTTGTTGATACATACGTTTATTGTCGGGTTACGCTGAAAATAAGTTCAATTGCTTGAACTTCTCCATTTCGCATATTTGGTTTAAGACGTCATATGATGTATTGAGAGCATCATATTCAAACATTTTTGCAAAAACTCTTTCATTACGAGTCGTAGCAGATTCAGTCGGTCTATGACTCCACTAAATCGTTTGATTGACTTCGACACCTTGAGGTGATATTTTCACAAAATTGAAGCTTGTGCTAATTGGATTACTCACTTCATATACGGATTTAAATTATTTATTTGCTTTAAATCCGTTTTGTTTATCATGATTAAAGCAGTCTCAACACAGTTGTGTGTTAAGGCAATGGTACATAGATTCATTTCATAAGCCCAATGTACCTCCTGACGATACTTTCATTGACAAATCGAATACCTTGTGGTATTTAATATTTTTTTCACCTTCGATCAAAAACAGTGGCTTTTTGATATTCTTTGTTCAACTGGAAACTTTACGACATTGTGTAAATAAAACCTTCGGGTTGTCTTTGTACACTTTCATTCGATTTCAGGCACGATGAACTTGTTCAGTCACCATTATTATCTCTCGTCATTTCAACACCTTGTGGTGTCATTGCAAATTTGCAGCTTGTGCTGATCATGGTCGATCGTTTTACACAAACATATACTTTTGTTTGAACTAAGTCATTTAAACATTCCTGATGCAACTACGAATCAAGACAATGATACACCAGATTCACTTGTATTTCATTCAGTGTATTTTCGCAATTCGAGAATGTCAGCACACAAATTCTTATCATTTACTCATTCGAAAGCTGACAGGTCATTTTCATCTCCAAGTTGTTGATTTTGAGTTCATGTAGCGGATGCTATGGTTTGTGAAAATTTGCATACTATAACCAATCATTTGAGAATCCTATTGGACAAAACTCCTCTTTTGTGAAACCCCTGTTAACTGGATTACACTAGAGTATGCGTCGATACGTCCTGTACCTTCGACGCCAAATGCTAAAAGCACATACCTTTTAATTCGTGATATTATATATATTCTTGGACTCACTTGATGTGAATAGGGTTTGATTCGATTTGGTGATTATCTACCTCGGTACTATTCATATGCATACATACATAATGAAACCCTAAGGAGTTAAGGTAGTACAAATTTTGAGGACGAAATTTTCTTAACGGGGGGAGAGTGTGACAACCGTCAATTTTGCATGCATCCGTACAATTAATTAATTTTAATTATGAGCTTAATGACTGTGCTTGATTACAACTGACACTTTAAACTGCTTACTGATTTAGATTACAAACATACATGTGCATTCTTACATACAGTCACTTCAATTATTTCATACAGACTCTTAGTGACAACCTGATGCACAAAGCACAGTTAGTACAGTGAGCGAATAACTCAGACACATGCCGACAATGCCAGCACATAGACAGACACTATTTTTAGGCCAGTATGGGCCAGGGATAAAACACTACACCAGTATGGAGTGTAGGGAAGTGAGGACCATAAGACTATGTCACTAGGTGATAGTTTGAGTGCCGGAAAGTGCCTAAAACGCAATTTAATTACAGAATTCCGCATTTTCAGTAACAATTCAGCTTTTAACACACTCATATTATACAGAGTATTGACTAAATGGTCCTGGACACTTTCCTAAGTGTTGGAATTAAATTCGTTACAAAAAGATGCACAAAAGACGCTTTACGGGTCAACTAAACGCTTTAACGGAACGATGCGAAACCGAACAACCAGACATTACCCGGGACATGAAAATATTGTTAGAAATATTATTTTATTATTTTAAATTAATCATGGTCACAAAAATCCCCATGCACCATGCAAACATGACATACACCCACTATACTTGTAAATACCCTTAACCTTTTAATAATTACCTACTAATTAACAAAAAAAATTTACACTTTACCCCCCCCCATAACCGAAAATCTGCCCTAATCATTAAGATATATTTTGTTTAAATCTTTCGTAAAGAGAATCTTGAGTTCATTGGCCAAATTTCATGTCATAATTCTCCTACAAGCTAGATGCACATTTCCAAGAAATATTCATCATTTCCTCAAGATTCACACCTCTCTCTCTCCTCCCTCTAAAATCGGCTCATACCCCCCCCCCCTCTCTCCACAACTGAATTCCATCACTACCATACATCAAACCTCCATTTCTTCTCCATCAAGCTCACATTCAAGTGGTAAAGATCCTCCATAGAAGTGAGAAGTTGGAGTGCTCTCAAGAAGCCTTGTTCAAGCTTTTCTCACCATCATTCTTTATCATCTCATCCTAAGATTTCAACCCTAGCCTTGTGCTAGTAGTAAGTCCATTCATACTCTTGTTCCACTTTGATTCTTGTTCGATTGTTGAATGTTCATCACACACAAAAGCTTACACAGCTTGCTGAGTTGGATTTCCAGCCAACTTCAACAGGCTGTAACGGGATCATTTTAAAACGAAAAACGGAATTTCTAAAGCCTAAAATGAGTATTTTGGAATAACTAAACAAATGGCGCTGGAATCATAATTTTTCGAGACCGTTTACTATTTTTAAAAGGTTATTTTTGGACAGCAACTCAAGCTGCATTTTTACTGCAGAAAAAGTGGGTTATTTTCGGAGTCACAACTTAAAACCTGAGTAAAATCAACTCATGAAATCTTTACAGTAGATAGACACCATTGTCAGGACGACCCTCCAACTGGAATTTCGTCAAACGGACTTACGGTTGATTTTTAGTGAATATTTCCGTAAACAGCGATCAGAAGGTAACAAATCTGATTGCAGTCGAGAAAATGATTTTCTATAAAATATGGGTAACGAATTGGACTTTGATATTTTTACACAATAAACTTTGGAACATGTGTGACATTCTGTGAAAATTTGGTAATTTTTAGAAAAGGTTAACTATTTTATAAAAATCCTCGAAAACAGTCTGGTTTTGAGTAATAAAGCTGAAATAAAGTAAGTAATGTTTTGTTTGTCGATATATCGGTTTGATTATTGAAAATGAACTATTGGATATATATAAAAGAAAATGATATGCTATTTAAGCATGGACACCTCTATTTACAGAGGAGACTCTGCCGAAATTTTCCGAGAATCCGAACACATAGTAAAATATTCGAGAAAATAAATACGAAATAGTTGTCTAACTATTTTTCTAATAAAGTTAAAATAATTATATTATTTTAACAACATAATACCAAAGTAACGTAACTCAAAACACTAAACTCTAAGCCAAGGCACGGCCCGTCCGTCTAATAGACGTTAGACCATTGTAGGTAGTCGTGTTTGCTGAGGAGATTTGGGTTACGAGTACCGAAGACGCAATACTGTGAGTTCATGTCCCCCTTTTCTCTTAACCGTTTTCAGTTTTATACTTCGGGGGTGAAATACATGTTACAATTATTACAGACATTTACAGACTTTTACAGACATTTACAGACATTTACAGACTTTTACAGACATTTACAGACATTTTTATACATGGTATGATTAGCTAAGGAACTTACTGTTAGATCACGTGAATGGATAGGCTATTATCGTAAGACCATTAATCCTTGTATAAGGACCGAGAGGCATGAGTGATAGATCTATTGGGTGTTGTGAGCCCCACACATGGGCCAGCGTGTGGCTGCATGTGGTGACTATGTCGTTCCGCCGGAAGGACCGGTATGAAATACGCGTTACAGGTTTGAGTGCTTCCTAGACCATGTCACTTATTAATGTATTAGCTACACATTAATTGATCTGTTTTTCCTTATTGCTACATACCAAGGACATACATTTTTACAGACATATTTCACAATCTATACAGACACACATTAATGATTTATACAGACTCACATACACATGAACTCGCTCAACTTTTGTTGATGTTTTCCAAACTACATGTATTTCAGGAAATTAAGTATGGATCTGGCGGGCGTTGGAATTTCAAGTCATGATTAAGTATAAAGATGTCATCCATGGTTTTTAGGTTTGGCCAGTGTGTCTTAATCCTGGACGAGACACGTCTTCCAAACTTGGATTACAACTATTATCTTTGACGAGTCCTTAGCAAACTTTTACACAATTCATCTGGTTTTTAAAACTTAAATTTTGAAGTCTACGTTTTAGACAATGTTGTTATGTTTTAAACTCATTTTATGGATGACAAATCTTTGGTATTATCATATAGATTGTTTGATATGGTTGAATGCAATGATAACAAGTAAGTCACCCCATAATCACGCTTCCGCAAAAGTCAGGGTGTGACAAATAAAACCCAATCCTTTCTTTTTGAAATTATCGTTATGGTTTGGTTTCTTTCGATAACCTGAACCAGAACTGTAACCCTTTTTCTTGTTCAATCTTTGTTGTACTCTTGAGGTGTAAGGTTTAGGTTTTTCAGTAAGATTTACATCTTTTATTTCAAAAATATTAATTTCTGTTAGTTTGAAAACCTTTTTAATCATTTCTGTTTTAACACCTCTTATTGGAAATTCTTCATCAGAATATAATTTGTCAGAATCATTCAGAGTATATGCTACTTTGAATGTTTCGTCATTCAAATTATTTTGTGATAACAGAAATTCTTTATTATAAACCCGTTTGTGCTTTTTGACAGTTGGACTTGAATTGTTGGACTCAGACTTTGACTCTGATTTTGACTCCTCTGTTTCATCTTTTTCCAACACCTGATCGACCACTTTCTTAATTAACTCGGACTCATGATCAGTGTCAGACGATGTGAAAGTCACATCAGTGTTTTCTGGCAAGTTATCTGAAAGCTCAGATTCCCACTGTAAGTTAGTTGCTTTTTGGACTCTTTCTGAATTTGGATTTCTTGGAGAATATCCATTTTCAAGCGGGGGTGGACACTTGTTGTAACTGACACTTTTTTCTTACCAGAATTTTTCACTTCAATCCTCTCTTTTGTTTCAGAAGTCTTCACTTCATATGTGACTTCTTCAAATGCCTTCATGCCTTCAACAGTGGGATAAATCCTGTCAATTACATAAGAAGCACATGAGTAACTTCTCAATAATCTCTCAACCCTTTCAGTCTCTATTCTCTGGGTTTCCAACTTTTGTTCAAGTTCTGCACATTTATCAATGTAATAATTGATGCCTGACTGTTTCGACATGAATGCTCCTTGAAGTGTCTTCATAGCAGTTGCTTGTTCACTACTAGATTCATTGTATTGATTCATAGCTTTGTTCAGAACATCATACGATTCTTTCAACCTGTTCATGTTGTGGATCAACTCACTGTTTTGTTTTTTCACAGTCTCACAATTTTCACAGATTTCAGGTGTCTTTTCTGCAACAGCTTCCTCATCAACTTTGAAAGCTGGAACTTCTTTAACCTTTATCACTTGGACTTCTTCATCATCATGTTTACCTTTCATTCTTTCTGCATCTCTCTCTGCTAAGAATTTTAAATGCTCTTTCATTTTTTCTGCATAATAATCATCTCCACTATCATCTTGTTTTTCAACTTTCTTATTTGCCAATCGAGCATTTTCAACATTTCTCTCAGCATTTCTCTTGGCTAGATATTTTAAATGCTCTTTCATACTATTTGCCCAATAATCATCATCATCATCTTTAACAACTTGAGCAACAAAAGCTTGACCCTTTAGAAATTCTTTATCCGGACAGTAATTGTCCCAGCTAAAACCTTCTGGTAATCTTTCATCATCTTGATCTATTATACCATAACAAGCTCTCTTTGATGACTCTTCGATCGCCTTCTTAGCATGTACAGTTTGTGGTTTTTGTTGTTGATATGGTTGTTGAGCAACTTGATGATAAATTGCTTTCCGATAGTAATCATTGTTTCCAAAAGGATTTTGAGCTCCATTTGCTTCGCGGTTTGTGCATTCACGCTTGAAATGCCCTTTTCCCTGCAACGAAAACAAGTAACTTTAGATTTATCAAATCCTAAAGTAGAAACATTAGCATCACGGAAATCATCTCTTCCCGTAATCTGTTTAAACTTTTCAGCTCTTCTCAACACGCTCGCCAAACACCACTTTATATTCGTTAACTCCATCTCTTCAGCATTAATCTGATCGTAATCCTCTTTTGTCAGCATTGGATTCCCAATCCTACCTGCAACTAAACTTCCATACGACTCTAACACAGTCACCAACAACGACATATGACTTTTGGCTACTTCTTCAGAATAATTCTGATCATTCTCAAGATTTAAAGCAATGTTGCATTGAAGTACTTTGCCACTCTTTGTTGCTGAAAAATTTGGATCGAATGTTGGATATGAAGAAAATCCAGTTTTGCTACTTGATCCTTGAGATGAACCTCCTGAAGAACTCTTTGCATTGAAAGCAGTTTCAATCTTTGGTGAAATGTTAGTCTTATCACTAATTCCTCCTTTGTAATACAGACCAATATCTTGTTCACCATCATAATTCTTCATTCTCGCTATCTTTTGTTGTTCCATCTTTTGAGCTTCGAGTTGTTCAATAAAATCGCTCAGTGTTAGATTGTCAAATTCAGGTTTATTTTTCAACATCATGAGATACGTGCCCCAAACATCATGTGGCAATGCATCGGCTAACTTTTCAATCAATTCTTCTTTATCTTTATTGATACTTAATCTCTTCATGTTCTTCACCAAATTGCAATATCTTTCAATAATCTGCTTGGTGGTTTCAGTTCTTAATCCTTGGAATAAATCAAATTCTTTCTTCATAAGCGATGTTTTGTTTTTTTATCATCTCTTTACTTCCAACAAACTTTGATTTTAATTCTTTCCGTATTGACTGTGCACTTCTGTTGTGTTGAAGTAAAATCAAGATTTCATCCTTAATGGCTTGCTGTAAGAGACTAACCATCAACTTTTCATTTTTGTATTTCTGATTCTCATCAGCACCCAGATCTTTAATATCAACCTTCTGTCCGTTGTCTTTAACCGGTCTAATATATCGAAATTCAGTATATTCCCATGCATCTAAGTAGTATGTGTCACGGCCCCCGACCCGGTTTGACCCGTTTCAGGAGCCGCGGGACAGAAATCCCGTGGTATTTAATTTAGGCGACAGCGGAAGTCTTTTTAAAACAGGATCTTTCAATATTTAAAACTGCCTGTTTACATGATTTAGGGATAAAACCCCAGTAATTTACAATCATTTGATTTCACTGGGAAATCTTTTATTTTACAAAACATGTTCCTTTATTTTATCATGAGCCACTTTCTTAAGCTTGTAGTGCTTCACGACACTTTTCCTGGATCATAACAGATCACCTGAAACTTGTTTGAAAAAGGTTTTGTCAGCGGGAAATACTGAGTGAGTTCATTCAGGTTTTATAAAATGACCCTTAGTTATAAATTTACAGCATAAGAGCGATTACAATGGTTTATATCTTATATTTATCTGGCGCCGTGTCACAATGGTGACATGTCACAATGGTGACGATGGTCATACCACTATTAGGTCAATGAACCCAAATGGTGATGATTATCCCTAGTAGGTCAATGAACCTAACCGGGAGAAAATTAGTAATGTGTACAATACCCCACTAGCCAGTGATTCAAGATATCCATGACTTAGTCCCTGTAATTATAACTTTTGAAAATAATTTGGAGTATTGTAAAACAGTTGATAAAAAGAGAATGACTCACATTGCAGATTTAACGAGCAGAGTATAAGCCTACTGATTTAGCCTTGTTTAACCTAATTTTAATAACAGTGCACACAAACTGGGTTAGTAACTAATACAGCAGTTACGACAATTCACGAGATTAAACCCTCACAACGATTTATAAGTGCAATATTTAACAATTCAGCAGATTCACAACGAATGACAGAGTATAGCCCGAGTTCGGACAACACTCAAACATTCAAGTCGAAATCACGATGAATAATAAAGCATAAACTCAATTTGAGCAGCACTCAAACAATCGTTGGATAGTTACAATCGATCGGACGTTGAATCGTAATAGCGATCGAGTTATTACCCTGATTGCGGCAGCGATTCGAGATCTGTGTGTGTTTTAATAGTATACAGGAGATATCTCCGTGTGTATTTGGAGTTTTAACGTCGTTTCAGTGCCCAAAATCAAGTCCTAGACACCCCTATTTATACATAAAATTTGGACCCCCTCGCGTGACGCGAGGGGTACCCCCCTCGGCTTCGCGTAGCGCGAGGGGTCACCTATTTTCTATAGGTAGCCACGTCCCTAACTAGGCTTGTTGAGTCGACAGTTTCTCAAAATTCGGTTTTGACAGATAGTTATTAAGATAATCGTAACTAGGGTTTTACCCCCCCCCCCCCCGAGTTTTAGGGGCCATGATCCTGATTCTGATGATTCTGAAAATTCTAGGGTTTATGCAGAATTACTTGGGTTTCTCAATTAAGGTTTCCTTAATAGATAATTAACATACTAAGTATTGGTTTTAGTGAGAGTTGTTACATCCTCCCCACCTTAATAAAAATCTCGTGCTCGAGATTTACTGGAATAGATGAGGATATTTCTGCTTCCAGCTCCCAAGTGTATTCTGGTCCTCTCCTTGAATTCCATTTGACTTTGACTAATACTAGTCATTTGTGCTTGAGAAACTTGACTTTCTTGTCTTCTATTTGCAGTGGTTTCTCTACAATTTCAGCTTTTTATTTACCTCTACATCTTGAAGAGGTACTACCAGGGATTCGTCTGATAAACATTTCTTAAGATTGGATACACGAAATACCTCATGTACTCCAGCTACTCTTCTGGTAGTTGTAAACGATAAGCAACTAGTCCTATACGTTGGATCACTGAAAATGGTCCTACGTATCTGGGACTTAGCTTTCCATTCTTACCGAATCTAACAACTCCTTTCCAAGAAGATACTTTTAATAGCATTTTGTCTCCTTCTTGAAACTCCAACGGCTTTTGTCTATTATCTGTTATAACTCTTCTGGCGATCTCTAGCCGTCTTCAGCCTTTCTTTCGTGATACTGAATATCACAGTCGTAGTCACTTAGGATTTTCATCCATCTCCTTTGCCTCATGTTTAATTCTTTTTGCCCAAATATATATATATATATATCTTAAATTCTTATGACTCGTATAGACAGTAAACTTACTTCCATACAGATAATGTCTCCAAATCTTAAGGGCAAAATTATGGCTCCTAATTCTAAATCATGAGTGGTATAGTTTTCTTTGTGCCTTTTCAATTGCCTTGATGCATACGCAATTACCTTTTTGCGTTGCATTAACACGCATCCAAATCCTAACTTTGAAACATCACCATATACTTTAAAATCTTCTGTTCCTTCTGGTAAAGCTAAGATTGGGGCATTTGTTAATTTATGCTTTAAGATCCTAAAGGCTTCTTCTTGTTTAGGTCCTCATTCAAACTTAACTGTTTTACAGGTTAGCTTAGTTAATGGTATAGCTATCTTGGAAAAATCCTTAATAAATCGTCTATAGTATCCGGCTAAACCTACAAAACTCCTAATTTCCATTGCGGATTGCGGTAATTGCTGCTATCTTATCAGGATCTACGGGAATACCTTCATGATTCACCATATGACCTAGAAATTGCACTTTTGGCAGTCAAAATTCACACTTCGAGACTTTGGCGTAAAGCTTCTCTTTTCTTAACAAAGTTAAGAGTGCATGCAAGTGCTGATAAATAAGTATATCGTCGATGAAGATAATTACAAATTTATCCAAATATGGTTTACAGATCCTATTCATTTTGTCCATGAATGGTGCAAGTGCATTCGTTAATCCGAAGGGCATGACTGTAAACTCGTAATGACCATACCTAGTTCTGAAAGCAGTTTTAGGTATGTCTTCCTCTTGTACTTTCAATTGATGATATCCGGAACGTAAGTCGATCTTAGAAAAATATCTAGCTCCTTGAAGTTGATCGAAAAGATCATCAATTCTAGGTAATGGGTATCGATTCTTAATTGTAACTTTATTCCATTCTTTATAATTAATACATATTCTCATCGAACCATCCTTTTTCTTAACAAACAACACTGGTACTCCCCAAGGGGATGAACTATGTTGTATGAAACCTTTACTTAATAATTCATCTAATTGATTTTTCAGTTTTAATATTTCTGTGAGTGCTAACTGATAAGGTGCCTTGGCTATTGGTATAGTTTCTGGAATTAGATTAATCCTAAATTCTATCTCCCTATCTGGTGGTAATCCTGGTAACTCTTCTGAGAATACATCTGGGTATTCTGAAACTACAGGAATTTCCTTAAGTTCTTTACTCTTAGTACTAATGATTACTGAACTCATATATACTATTCCTTGCTTTCGTTCATAACTAGCAACTTTCATTACTGATATGAACTTCGTGACCTTACGTGGTTTATTTCCTGTAATCATAATTACTTCTTCGGTGGGTGCCTGAATTTCTATAAAGTTCTTATCACAGAGAATTCGAGCATGGTTGGCTACTAACCAATCCATTCCTTACACAACATTAAATTCAGCTAATTTCATAGGTAATAGGTTTGCAAAGAATTTATGACCTGAGAGTTCTATATTTTCCTTTTGCAAAACTTTATCTATGCTAACAGATTTTCCGTTTGCCGTTTCGACTGTAAAGATTTGCCTAATGCTGGTTAAAGGTAAGTTAAGAGCTTGACAGAATGAAGTATTTATAAAACTTTGGTTTGCACCAGAGGCAAATAATACTTTTGTGTAAACGTTGTAAACTAAGAACGTACCAGCTATCACATCTGGAATGAGCTTTGCTTCCTGAGCAGTCAGTTGGAAGGCTCTTACATTCCTTTTTGCTTCTTCTGCAGGTTTAGTTATTGTTAGATAGTTGGTTCAGTTTTGGACAATCTGGCCTAAGATGTCCAGCTTCTCCACAGTTGTAGCAGACTGAAAATCTCTTCCTCCTGCAGTCTTCTTTTTGATGCCCCGGAATTTTGCAAAAATTGCAATATCCTTTGCATCTTCCAAAATGCTTCCTTTTGCAAGAATTGCAAAATAGGCTAGTGGAAGATTGCCCATTCCCTCCTTTCTTGAAATTGTTATGGTTACCCGGACGGAATCCTTGGGTAATCTTTTGGGCTACTTCCTTCCTTCTATTGTCTTCTCTTGTCCGTACTAGTTCGTCAGTCAGAGTATTGGCTAAATCTACCACATCATCAATCGTGCGAGGTTTTGCAGCCTTGACGATATTACGGATTTCAGCAATCAATCCCCAAATATAACGAGAAATAAGTACCGGCTCTGGCGAAGCCAAGGTTGGTACTACTCGAGCATACTCGAAGAATGTTGAAGTATACTTTCGACAATCTACATCCACCATCCGGTGGGTTAAAAACTTATTTGTCATTTGTTCCTTTTCATATTCGGGGCAGAATTTTCTTTCTACGAAGCTCTTAAATTCTTCCCAGTTCATAGCATATGCCATCCTTCTTCCTTTTGCTTGTAACACCGTATTCCACCATTCTAGCACCCCTTCTTTGAAAAGGTTTGACGCGTACATGACCTGATCATCCTGAGCACATTTACTTATGGCAATTACTGCCTCGGTTTTCTCTAACCAACGCAGTGCCGCAGTTGCTCCTTCATTGCCTGCAAACTCAGATGGTTTACAAGCAAGAATTCTTTGTAAGTGCAACCAGGCGTTGCAGCTTTCATTTTCTTAGGGAGCGGAGCTTGTCGTGGTTCATTATCATGATTAACATGATTATTGCCTCCGTTTACGCTATTACTGAAGTTATCTTCAGAAATACGTTTGCTAGGAACGATTTGTTGTGGTTCTATTGGATTTTTAACAGCAGCAACGATTGCTGGAATAGCGTTGGCTATCCCTTGAGCAATTATTGCTGGAATAGTGTTGGCTATCCCTTGAGCAACGATATTTTCTATATCCTGACTAGTCATATATTGATCCCCCGGTTGTTGTTCAGATTGATTAACCTCATTAACTGGTTCATTATTCACGTTTTCCATCTGATAATTAATATATATATATATATATATATATATATATATATATATATATATATATATATATATATATATATAATCTATTAGTATCAAATAAATAACAATTATACACAAAATCATCATACAAATTTCACAATATACATATAGCCAAAACTATCGATTTCTCGATTCCCATTTTTATATTTTATAGTAGGCATCGATACACACTTTTATCTTACAAAGTTTTATTTGTAGTTATTTTACAGACTGATTTTTTTTTTTACTATTACTATTACACAACCACAGTTCCATAAATCCCCTATCCTTTGTTAGATGATATTCTAGTAACGGCGTTCCCTCTCATCACATTTGCAGGAGATCTGTCCCCCAATCTCTTGGATCCTATTCCCAGTATCCATTAGTTCTTTGCCAAAGTGGTGGAGTTCAGCCATATTCTCGTTATTCATTGGTGGATTTGGTAAAGGTTCTAGATTGAACTGAGGAAAAAGCTTATAGCGATTGTTTTGGAACTGTATTTCATTAGTTAACCATTCGTCTATTTGTGAGTAGATTGAAGGGTTTGGAATACTGGTTCTAAGTTCATTGGTAGTTGTGTTTCAAAAGAGTGAATAAAAACATTTTCATTATCAGTCTTAATAGTATTATAGCTTGCCATTATAAAATCTAGCTTTTCCTGAGATGGTAACCCCTCAATTTGCCTAGAACTTTCCCCAATTTCCTTTTTCTTAGGCTTGGGTTTCTCGAGAGGTAAAGCGTTGAATTCTATAGGTTCTTCTATGTCTGGTATATACCTATTGAAATCTCTGGAAACCTCTATGCTTACCGGATAGAGATTAAAATTCTAAAGGGCGTTGGACAAGTTACTCATGCTGTTTAGCAAAATACACACAATTACTAAGTTAAAATTTATAACAAAATTTTATAGTAAAACTTTTAATATTATTTCATACTGGGTAACTACCAAAACAACTGAAATTTAAAACATCCTAGGTTTTATTTGTAAATTTATTTATTTACTGAATAAGGTTTCTAGATGGTAGATAATAAAACACATAATCACAAAATAGCAATTAATAAAATTAAGTATTTTCTAAATACTTAATTGGCTTAAATCAGTGGCTCGATCAATGGCTCTGATACCACCTTTTTCTGTCACGACCCCCGAACCGGTTTGACCCGTTTCAGGAGCCGCGGGACAGAAATCCCGTGGTATTTAATTTAGGCGACAGCGGAAGTCTTTTTAAAACAGGATCTTTCAATATTTAAAACTGCCCGTTTACATGATTTAGGGATAAAACCCCGGTAATTTACAATCATTTGATTTCACTGGGAAATCTTTTATTTTACAAAACATGTTCCTTTATTTTATCATGAGCCACTTTCTTAAGCTTGTAGTGCTTCACGTCACTTTTCCTGGATCACCTGAAACATGTTTGAAAAAGGTTTTGTCAGCGGGAAATACTGAGTGAGTTCATTCAGGTTTTATAAAATGACCCTTAGTTATAAATTTACAGCATAAGAGCGATTACAATGGTTTATATCTTATATTTATCTGGCGCCGTGTCACAATGGTGACATGTCACAATGGTGACGATGGTCATACCACTATTAGGTCAATGAACCCAAATGGTGATGATTATCCCTAGTAGGTCAATGAACCTAACCGGGAGAAAATTAGTAATGTGCATAATACCCCACTAGCCAGTGATTCAAGATATCTATGACTTAGTCACTGTAATTATAACTTTTGAAAATAATTTGGAGTATTGTAAAACAGTTGATAAAAAGAGAATGACTCACATTGCAGATTTAACGAGCAGAGTATAAGCCTACTGATTTAGCCTTGTTTAACCTAATTTTAATAACAGTGCACACAAACTGGGTTAGTAACTAATACAACAGTTACGACAATTCACGAGATTAAACCCTCACAACGATTTATAAGTGCACTACTTAACAATTCAGCAGATTCACAACGAATGACAGAGTATAGCCCGAGTTCGGACAGCACTCAAACATTCAAGTCGAAATCATGATGAATAATAAAGCATAAACTCAATTTGAGCAGCACTCAAACAATCGTTGGATAGTTACAATCGATCGGACATTGAATCGTAACAGCGATCGAGTTATTACCCTGATTGCGGCAACGATTTGAGATCTGTGTGTGTTTTAATAGTATACAGGCGATATCTCCGTGTGTATTTGGAGTTTTAACGTCGTTTCAGTTCCCAAAATCAAGTCCCAGACACCCCTATTTATACATAAAATTTGGACCCCCTCGTGTGACGCGAGGGGTACCCCCCTGGGCTTCGCGTAGCGCGAGGGGTCACCTATTTTCTATAGGTAGCCACGTCCCTAACTAGGCTTGCTGAGTCTACAGTTGTAAGTCCCGTAAACCGGATCTTTCAATGATATCAAACAACCCAATTGATTGTGCGGAATCCAATCAATGGGTGATTCAAGAAATCAAAACGAAAAGAACAAGAACACCGAAATAACCTTTAAACTTGCACACAATTCTATTACTTGAACAAGCAAAATCGTCTGGTACAAGCTCACAACCAATCGCCTCTCTCTCTAACTCTAGAGGAATTTTGTAACTATGAAGTTCCAAGGTTCAAAACCTAAAACAAGTTAATAACTTGTTTATATACTAACTCAAGCCCAATTCCCTACATGGGCTCCCCTTGGGCCTGCTTGGCCCACATGGCCTAAAGCTTGGCCCAAGTGACCTATAAAGGTCCACAACCTAATATAAACTAACCCGGTAAAGCCCAGTTCGTAACCATAACCCGTTGTGTTAATTTGATGCGTCAGTCTCACACTTTAGGGCCTAACAATCTCCCCCTAGACTGATGCCATCAAATTGTCTTCATAACTTGAATTCAGCCACGTCTTCAACGAAATCTATGGTTGTCGCTATGTTGCAGATGTTGTGGAAGTTCTTGACTTCTGAACTCTCAGCACTGGGTCTCTTTCTTCAGATTTTGTGGTTAGCTTAATATCAGGATCACGATCAGCATTTGCTTGAAAATCTTGTCAAAAAGAATGTGAGAGGAGGATTCTCAGCAGCTCTTTTCTTCTTCAATCTTTATCTTTCAAGCAGATTCACGGTACTTCTTCAAATGCACTTTCATTGTCAGACGGCGTCTCGTATCCAGTTCTTCTGACTCAGGTACATCTTGTTGTTGTGATGCTTTAGGCTTCTTCAGCAACTAACAGCATCTCAGTCTTCATCAATCCCTGTTCTTGATTGAAATCAAATTCTGCACATGCTCACAAACTCATAAGCAAACATTCCTTATGCAACAGGGAGAGTACCACATGAACACTAGGTACATAAAATTTCACGATTTAAACTCTTTTAACTTTTGATGATCAGTCAAATCTTCAAGAACGGTTATAATTTTTAATTTTAAGAAAATCAAATAAGCACTCTATTTTTGGATTTTTTGATTTTATAGAAAAACAAGACACTATTTTTGTATTTTGAATTTTCCATTTTTTTAATTTTTTTTAAATAAGAACTAAAAACAAATAAAAATTCAAAATATAAACAACTACCATAATATACAATTATAATTGCAATGGAATCAAAACTCGTTCTCAGGCAGACTAAGGAACACTTTTCAGTACGAGCCTAATCAGACTGGTCTATGCGATTGCCAATATGTTTGTCCACTTAAACTTTAACGCTCAACTTTCAATTTTTCAACTTCGTGATATGTTTAAGGTAATATTATACTATTATACCCGTGTGTCCCATTCCAAGGCATACCCCCGCGATCAAGGTAAGCACAACGATTCATCGTAGCAGGTGAGTATACTGATGTCATCCTTTAAGATATCCTGACTGTGTCTAGGTCTGCATATAATATGTTTTATCATGTTTTGATTTCTTAACAATGAACACCCAAAGAAATACTAATCAAATCCCGGAAATATAAACAGCACACTCTATCATGCAAGTATCTTCCCTACCACATATTTCACAAGTCCAATCCAGATTTCTGAAATCTTAACTGGGAATAGGTTGAGAAGAGAACAGAATAGATCTTTTGCAGAGATGGTATAATATACAGATCAAATGAGTTTTTCTCAATTTGATATAGGTTTCTTGGGGTTTCTTTTGGGCACTAGAGGGCCTCTTTCGGGTGTATTAGATCTATAGCGCGACAACGTACAGCTAGGTCAGCATGTATCTGGATGCAGCAGAAGCTGTCGTTGCCTAGCACCTCCAGGTCAGCATGTATCTGGATGCAGCAGAGGAGGTACACGACTTTTTTCAGAGAAGATTTCAGAATCAGATCAAAATTGTGTGTATCGGGACAACATACATACAGACATTCAAATAGAAATGAGCTAATTCCAAGTGACTTTCTTTCCTGGGGTCATGTACAATTTTAGTTCTAAGCAGAAGAACAACCAAGATATCCCCGGATGATTCAACAATATAAAGACCCGAAACCTCAGATATTGGCTATCTATCAGCGCAAGATTTAAGACCATAAAATCATACGCCGTTGGTATGTTACCCACATGATACATAGTTCGTTATGTTTATATCACTTAGTATCTTTTATCATGTTGAGCGTCAAGCCTATCGACATATCGCAGTAGATCCTAGTCTTTTCAGCTATGGCACCTTACATGTGTTAGTCAAAACCCTTTAACACGAACATTTATTTCACTTCCCATATCATGCAATTTTTCTTTTTGACTTTTTCATTTTTCTAATGTTTTTGTATTTTTCTCATTTTCTCCCCCTAAACTCTATATATGTCTCTCTCTCCCCCTAAATTTGTGCATAAATCTTGTATTTTTGCGCAAATTTACCATTTACAAGAGAAAGGACACTTTCTATACAAGGTTATAAACTAAGAAAAGAGGAAAATATTTTTGTTTAACCGTTCTATCATCAGATTAAAGACTAATCAATATTCAAATCAAAGTACTGAATTTAAACGGTACCTTTTGCTGATCTTTTCTTACTTCTCTCATCTCCTCCAAAGGAAACATATCATCTGTAAAAAAAAATTAACTTTTTGCAACAGTGAAATGTTACCCATTTTTATCTCTGGAACAACCGCTATCAACATTCCAGAGATTGTCAACAGCTCCTCCTTGGTTGTTCCTGAAAATTAAGGAGATTAGTAAGACATGGGTACCCAGGCCATCGTGGTCCTGGGATTTCCTGAAGCATCAAAATAAGACACTTCTTTTAAACACAAGTCCCCTTTTGTTTCAAGGATTGGAGATGTAGCTGCTTTTTGTTTTGCTCTCCAAATTTGTTTAGGCTTTTCTAGTTTCTTAGAGGCCTTTGGCAAAACAGTTGGCTTATCAACCTTGTTATTTTTCGAAATTTGTATAGGTTTCAAAGCTTGTTTTCTTTTCGCTTTAGCAGCATTCCAATCCCCATCAGAAGGTTTAACCTTGGGATTCACATTCTTCATTGCCTTAGGTGAAGAAACCTTCATTGGCTTGGAATGGTAGTTACCCTTTGGTGTAACCCTCTGATTTTGCACATGATAGGGTATATAGGGACGATGTGTGCAGTTTCTTGCAATATGACCCGCAATGCCACAATTGTAGCAAGTTTTTCTTTTCATCGGAAAGACATTTTGAGCAGCTTGATTTGCTCTAGCAGGTCCTGAAGGACAAACCGGTCCTTTTTGTGTTGGATGCGCCTGCACATTTCTCTTAAACGAAGAAGAATTGGGGTGCTTGTATTTGTTGTTTGCAAAAGTCTTGTTACTCTGAGCACCATTTTTCGTCTTTTCTCCCTTATTGGAGCTTTCAATCACCTTGTTACAAGCCTTATGAGATCGTGATTGTCCTTGATAAGCAGACTTCGTATACCCCCGACTTTGATCTGCTTGTTTTGGCTCATTTTGCTTTTTGTGAACCGGCTCACAAACATCAGCACAAGAGCATGTATTGGCATTTTGTTGCACATTTGGACGATAAACACAATTTCTAGCAATGTGTCCAGGAATTCCACAGTTGAAACATGTTTGACGCTTCAGTTTGTGAGTATTTTGAAAATTTTTGCACGATTTGCTTGATTTTGAATAATTTGGCGTTTTTTTTTTTCTGAACATGTTTTGCTTGTGGTTGTTCTGAGCATTTTGGTGGTTTTTCTTCTAATGACTTCTCACTTATATCAGTTCCCTTTTCTTCGTTACTTAATTTTGGTTCAGTATTTGAACATGGAGAAGTTTCATCAATATGCGTTTTCTCAATGCATTTGTCATGTGAAACTAATTCAGGTTCATTATCTGAACATGTAGAAGTCTCATCAATATGCATTTCCTCAACGCATTTATCATGTGAAACTGATTCAGGTTCAATTTTGACTTCGGTTTCCAATGGGGTCCCACTAGATTCAACATTAGGGACACCCACTGAGACAGATTCAGAAGAAGGATCAGGATACTCTTGATTTTCTTGAGAAGTCGTTTCAGTGGTTTCACTGAATGCGTCCTGAGGGACCTCACCTGTAACACTTTCCTGAACTGAAGCGTTAGAAACGTTAGGATCACACACATTAGCTGAAAAACAATCATCACCACACTTATTGTTCGAATTATCAACACAAACATCATCAGTTTTGCCCAAAACAACAGGCTCACAAGACGAAACGTAAGCAGAAAACGACGCAAATAAAGAACGACTAAAAGCAATGTCAGATTCAGTTGGTTCAGAACAAGGTTCAAAATAAGGTTCAGAAATATTTGAAATAATGACTGGTTCACTCCCATGAACATCTCCACACTTTACTTCAGAAATATCATCTGCACATGAAGATGAAACGTTAGGATCAATTGAGCCTTTGATTTTCTTGAGAAGTCGTTTCAGTGGTTTCACTGAATGCGTCCTGAGGGACCTCACCTGTAACACTTTCATGAACTGAAGCGTTAGAAACGTTAGGATCACACACATTAGCTGAAAAACAATCATCACCACATTTATTGTTCAAATTATCAACACAACCATCATCAGTTTTGCCCAAAACAACAGGCTCACAAGACGAAACGTAAGCAGAAAACGACGCAAATAAAGAACGACTAAAAGCAATGTCAGATTCAGTTGGTTCAGAATAAGGTTCAGAAATATTTGAAATAATGACTGGTTCACTCCCATGAACATCTCCACACTTTACTTCAGAAATATCATCTGCACATGAAGATGAAACGTTAGGATCAATTGAGCCTTTGGAAACAAAATTTAATGGAGTAGACTTCTGTTTCTCAACTTGTCTGTCATGAGAAGACGACTTGTTGTTTTTGAAACCATAAGTCATTTTATTCTCATTCATCATCTCCTCCTCAGTCATTGGCAGATAAGTGTAATTATCATTATATGGAGGAGGAGTCTGATTATAACCCAAACCACGCCCTTTCTTTTCTTTGTACGCAAGTTGTTGATCGCACAGGTTTTTAACTAGTTTGCTGGAAGAATCAAATTTCTTGATATTAAGTTCATTAATTTGATATCTGTCTCTAATATCTTCCAGTTCCTTAGTTAAAATACATACCTTTTCCTGAGCTTCTAGGAAATGGGTTGTTTTTACACTCACATCATCCTTAAGTTTGATGATGTCTTTTCGCTGAGCCTCAATCTTTTCTTTATAAAGTTTCTCGTTTTTCGACAAAGTAAAATTTTTATTTTTTATGTCTTGATAATCTTGAATGAGCTCAGCGTTGTGTATATGATAAGCCTCAACCCTTTCTCTACATTCAGGAGTGCAAAAGACAGAAAGTATCTCTTCTCTGGTAATTTCTTGAGCCACTGGTTTGTGAAACACGAATGCCATAATTTCAGTGGGTGGTTGATACTTTTGATCTTCTCCTCAAAACACAAACCAAACGAGAATCCGTGTACTCGCTTATTCAAAAACTTTGCACACGAAAGAACGAACGCGCTTTCGAAACCGCACCTCAAAGACCTGTCAAAATTTTCACAACCAAAACCATTTTTTTTTATAATAAAAGTATACTAATAGTTATATTATTATTATTATTATTATTAAAAACTATATCTGAATGTATATTGACTTCTCCGTTTGATCAAAACCCTAATACTGTTGAAACCTTAGGCCGCCAAACAGATAATCACCCTAATCGTACAGTGAACGGAGTTTAGGGTGGTGATGTGGATGGTGATGAAGATGGCCGGAGAAGGAGCAGGTGATTAACGATGATGATGAGTGAGATAATGAAGATGATGAACTGTGTCGAAACGGTGAACTCGATCTTTTCGGAACACAACGCTGACAAGATGAAATGGTGGTAGACAGAGGAACTCAAAACTGTTTTGTGTCGATAACGGAGACAGTCGGATCGGCGATGTATGACAGTCGGAGATCGGTAGCGAGTCGGAGGTCTACAGTGAAGAAGATGAACGATGAAGATTATGAGCAGAGGAGATGGTTGCGAGTCGGAACGAGGTTGCAAGTCGGAACAGTGCGAGTCGGAATCAGAAATGTGACTCGAGACCTCAGTCGAAATCAGAGGATATGGGACTCGAAACCGATGGTTGCGACTGTGGAGGTTGCGAGTCGGAATCGTGGAATAATAACTCGAGACCGGAGATGTTGGTGAACGGAGCAGTTTTAAAGTATCAGATTGAAACAGATTCTATAATATACAGATCAAACGATGCTGCCTTTAGCTGTTTCAGTTTTAAAGTTGCTGATGAACGACGGCCGGAATGAGCAGGTGTTAGGAAGACGGAGAGGATGACCGGAGCTGAAACAAGGTCGGAGATTGTACGTGTTGCACGTTGGACAGGTGATGGAAATCTCAAGCTACTTGACGACTCGAGATCTCGGTTGCGACTCGAGACTGTGAAAGTTGATGAGTCGAGACAGAGTGGTTGAGACTCGAGACGGTGAAGATGAAACTCGAGACCTGGCTGAGTCGAGACCTCAAAGTTGATGACTCGAGAACTCTAGAGCTGCTGTGATGATGAAGAAACTTGAAACCGTTGAGGAGGGACTCGAGACCTTAAAAGCTTAGCTGGTGTCTAAGAGTCGAGACCTGTAGTGATGGAGATCCTTGACGGTGATTGCGACTCAAAAGACAAAAAAAAAACACGTGATGAATAGGGCTGCAAACGAACTGAACTTTCAGCGAACAGTTCATGAACCGTTCGGCGGGAAGTTCGTTTGTGTTCGTTCGTTTAATAAATGAACGAACACGAACAAAAAATTTCGTTCGTTTAGTTAAATGAACGAACATGAACATGGGCCATGTTCGTTCATTTGTGTTCGTGAACGTTCGGTAACGTGTTCGTTTACGTTCGTTTGTGTTCGTTTGTTTATGTTCGTTTATATGTTCGTATTCGTTTGTGTATAGGAATATATATACATATATATATATATATATATATATATATATATTTTATTTTAATACCCAACTTATATTATATTATATTGTATGGCCCAACTTATATTTTATCGTTTGTTTATGTCATATGTGTTGAGCTTACTTGATGATGGTTGAACGAATTCAAGTTTATTTTTGTTATAGACGATCTCAAGGTTATTTTGGTGGATTAAATGGAGACTTGAAGTTTAAGATGAAGTTTTGAGACACTACTTTGTGTTAGTTATGTTTATAAAAATTATATATTAAGCTACTCAAGTTTGGATAATTAGCTTGGTATATTTTGGGTGGATCTACTTAGTGTTTTTTTGTTATGATCATCTTCGAAAGTAAATATATGTTCGTTTGTGTTTGTTTATGTTCATTAACGTTTGTTTGTGTTTGTGTTCGTTTACGTCTGTGTGCGTTCATGAACGTTCGTTTGTGTTCGGTACCTAAATTAACAAACGAACACAAACGAACACGAACAAGTTCATTTCCTTAACAAACGAACACGAACAAAAAATCTCGTTCGGTAAGTGTTCGTGAACTGTTCGTGAACACATGAAATCCTTAACAAACGAACACGAACAAGGCCGTGTTCGTGTTCGTTCGGTTCGTTTGCAGCCCTAGTGATGAATGATTGAAAATCACTTTATGGAAATATCAATCTCACCAAATTATTAAGTCAACAAATCTCCAAAAATTGTGTAAAATTTTAAAAATGAGATATTTCTAAAGATTTTTGAAAATTACGTTTAATCCTTTAACAGTCTTTTTCGAAATCAAAATACCAAAATATAGTAATTTTTTATAAAACTTTGATGAACACTACGAAGAACGCGAAGAACACCAACCCAAAAATAACGAAAATCTTGAATCTTTTGATATCAAACCGAGCCTAGAAATAGGTTCTAAAGGCTCTGATACCACTTGTAAGTCCCGTAAACCGGATCTTTCAATGATATCAAACAACCTAATTGATTGTGCGGAATCCAATCAATGGGTGATTCAAGAAATCAAAACGAAAAGAACAAGAGCACCGAAATAACCTTTAAACTTGCACACGATTCTATTACTTGAACAAGCAAAATCGTCTGGTACAAGCTCACAACCAATCGCCTCTCTCTCTAACTCTAGAGGAATTTTGTAACTATGAAGTTCCAAGGTTCAAAACCTAAAACAAGTTAATAACTTGTTTATATACTAACTCAAGCCCAATTCCCTACCATGGGCTCCCCTTGGGCCTGCTTGGCCCACATGGCCTAAAGCTTGGCCCAAGTGACCTATAAAGGTCCACAACCTAATATAAACTAACCCGGTAAAGCCCAGTTCGTAACCATAACCCGTTGTGTTAATTTGATGCGTCAGTCTCACACTTTAGGGCCTAACAACAGTTTCTCAAAATTCGGTTTTGACAGATAGTTATTAAGATAATCGTAACTAGGGTTTTACCCCCCCCCCTGAGTTTTAGGGGCCCTGATCCTGATTCTGATGATTCTGAAAATTCTAGGGTTTATGCAGAATTACTTGGGGTTCTCAATTAGGGTTTCCTTAATAGATAATTAACATACTAAGTACTGGTTTTAGTGAGAGTTGTTACAGTATGCTTGAACCCAACTTTCAAAACGTTCAGCCCATCCACTGTACTCCTCAATACTCATAAGCTTAGGCGGTTTTTGCGTTGTGCCTGTTTCATTTTCTAGCATCGTATTCTGAGTAATAGTCAGCGGACTAGCAAAAGCATTGTAGAACTCGGTTTCCATGATTCGGTTTTCAAAAATTCTCAAAAACAGACTGTTCAAACGAAATGAAATTGTTGATACACTTTCAAGCGAAATGAACACTTTCACACGGAATGGATCCTTTACTCTCAATTCGTACGAAATGGTATAGCTTCACACGAAATGACCCTTTGGTGTGAAATGACACTTCCAAGCAAAATGAAATACCAATTCGTGCGAAATGAACTCTGTTTTAAATGAAATGAAAAATGGTGCGAAATGAAGGCTTATTTCGTACGAAATGTATCAACTATTCTCAATTCGTGCGAAATGAGAAGCACTTTCAAACGAAATGATATCTATTTCGTGCGAAAAGACGCTGACATCACACGAACGGACAATTTTTCACAAAATGTATCATGTTTTACTTCGAATTTAGGTCTGATTCTTTCAAGGGTTTGTTAAAACACTGTTTCGCGCATTATATGTGAAAATTAAGCCATTTTAACCATGAAAACTTGTTAAATTTTGAAAAATGTGTAAAAGAAGCTGTAGAAATCAGAATTTTCAGCTGAAATGGTAAGAACTCTTCCTCCTGAGCTCTGATACCACTTGTAGGATCGTTCGCACGACCAAACGAGTCGTTCAGAAGAGATCTCGTCCAATACGAGTTGCGGAAACAAACATATCGAAGTTATTTCAGCTGGTTTGCATAAAGAATCACTTTAAACTGTCTCTGTATTGATATCAGGTCGATTTACAACGCTGGAGACACTTCGGCAGAGCTTCGCTACCGGAATCAAATCGTTACAAATGAAATTGACAAGGCTACTATTTATAGACAGAGCCATTCCGCACGAAATGGTTCTCACGAAATGACTAGTGTCATTTCGTACGAAATGAATAGTGTCATTTCGTACGAAAGGTCATCTCTCATTCCGTGCGAAATGAACAACACCCTCTATTATCCTATTTTCTCGTACTATGTGCCCTGATCAATTTACTCAATTACAAGACTCGATACAAGACGAAGTCGACAGACATATGCACCAACAGTTCTTTCTCTTACGGCGGGAGGACTTCGAAGCTTGCGGTGCGGCGGTAGTTTCAGCGGTGGGAGCAGCGGTAACTTGATGCAGATTCTTGGAGGCTTTATCAAAGTAACCAGCCCTGACTCGCTTGTTGTTTATCTCAGCAGCGAGCAGGTAGGTTTCCTCAGTAGTTGTCGTCTTCGCAGCCTGAACGAAGTCTCCAACGCAATCCGACAGAGCACGGATATACTTCTTGATCGTAATCTCAGGGGTAGTAACTTGACCAGGGCAGATGATACTCAACTGCTTGAAGCGAGCAGTTAAACCATGTTGGTGCATATTCTATGACAACAGCTTAATAGTTTAATTATTTAGTCTTTGGATATTTTGTAATGGGCTTAGCTTATTGGTTAGTGAGTTTATTGTTGTAATGGGCTTGGAAAATGGCCTAGCCCAGTTGGAAGCCCAGCTCACATACATGTGGTATATAAACATGTTTTGTGATTAGGGTTTTAGTTGTTAGAGAATTTTAGAGAGAGAAAGTCTAGAGAGAGAGAGTAATTTCAAAATTAGGGTTTATAGCAAGATCACAGATAGTGGCTGTGAGGTTGTGAGGTCTTGAATTGATTGTAAAACTTCTAGTTTGGATAATCAATAGAAGACCCGTTTGATTGTGAATTCTGTTTTCTACTCGTTTCTGTAACAAATCTGATCTAGGGGATTTCGCACTCTAGGTTAGATATACAATTCTGTGACAATCCATACATCAAGGGGACCTACAATTAGTATCAGAGCTTTAGGCTCTTGAAGAAGCTCGGTTCAGAATTGGTGGCTGCAGAAACCTAAAGAAATTTTCGAAAATTTTAAAATCTGAAAACTGGGGTTTTGAAAAATTTCGAAATTTTTGAGTTTTGTTCTTGGGATTTTCGAAATTTTGGGTATTTTGATCTTATTGCGTATTTAATTTTGCTGTTTTTAGTGTTTTGGTTGCAGGAAAGTTGAAGATTCTGAAGAAAAACTTGAAGATTTGAAGAAAAACTTGAAGACTTGAAGATTTGTTCTTCGTTTTCATTGGGATTGGTTTTTGTTTGTATATCGTTATTCTATATTCTATTGAACTCCCATTTTGTAGCTGCCGTGTGTTCTTCATATTTTTATCAAAATTTTACTGATTTTGGTTGTTTCATTTTGCAGGAAATTGATAGAAGAATCTAGAAAATCTGCTAAAAATTCGATCAGATTGAGTTTCCAAAAGTTACTAGCATAATTAACAATTTCGCAGCAAATTTAACATCTACACTGACTGACCAGCGAATTTGTGACCTAGCAACTCGGTGACCGGCGAAATTAAATCCAAAGGCGACTTTGGTAACCGTATAATTGTCCTTAGCGACATTATTATGGTGATCGGCGAAATTAAAGTCGTCGTAATAGTGACCTGATTAGCCAGCGAAATTAACTGACCGGTGAACCAGCGAAATTAAGTCAGCATAATTAACTAGCATAATTAACCGGCGAAATTAAGTGATCAGCGAATCTGTTCCAGCGAATTTAATAAACCAGCATAATTATAATTACTCTACCAGCATAATTATAATTACTCTATCAGCATATTTAACTTGGTTTGCCAGCATAATTAGTGTGACCTAGCATAATTAACTTGGTTTGCCAGCAAAATTAGCTAGTGGAATTAAAAGGTGGAGTATTTATTTTGTTGGAGTAATTAGATACGCATAGAGGAATTAACGTTTTCGTGAATATAATTTGATCTGTAGCTCATCTGCTGAAACCGTTTGCATCGTTGAACTCGGTTGATTTTTAGGACAAAAAAAACTCTGGAAAATTCCGAATTTGGTTTTCGACATTATATATCATTGGATTCGTTTTTTCGAGACGATTCTAACGGTATAATTTGGTAAAAACAGTTTTCGGAAAAATTTTGTACGGTTTTATCAGTACGGCTACGGTAAAACTTGTTTTAAGATGGTTAAAATGGATAAGGTCAGTGAGACTGTTAAGAATTGGCCAAAGCTGAGAAATGTCAAAGAATATTCTGTTCGGAAAGAGGAATTTAAGGGATTTGTGAAGAATGAAGATACCAGAATGTGGTATTGTATGATTGATGGATATGTTGCTCCTACACGTCGTGTCGAAGGATAGTGATGTCTTATGACAAGAAGGATGAATCTGAGAGACAGGTGGTTGATGCTGAGAAGAAAGCTTTAGCTGCAATAAAAATGTCCTTACCTGATGGCATCAAGCATACCTTTACGAAGTACACTAATTCAAAGGATATGTGGGATGCATTAGAAAAGCGATATCAGGGAAATCCAGATGTTGTGGTAGAAGAGAAGAAGAAAGCTGTTGAGAAGAAGGCTACAAAAGTTTCAAAGGGCATGAATGGTGTGAATGAACTTACAACAGAGGTGAAGGTAACATCAGAACCTGTAAGTCATACATGTCATAATTGCACTAAACTACAGGGTCAAGTTAACAGACTATCGGAGCAAAACAAAATTCTGTTAGCTGAATTGGAAAAACTGAAAGAGTCAAATGTTCTTTTGATTAAACGAGAGTCAAATTTTTTAAACAAACTCGAGTCAAATGAACAGGAAATTAGCAGTTTAACAAGCAAAGTCAATGAACTGTTACAGGTCATTGATTTGGCTCGTGAAACTGTAAAGGACAAAATTAATGAATTTTCTGAAAAGTGCAGGGAATTGGCCATTGCACAAGACCAAATTGTTGAACTTAAAGGAAAGTTAGACAAGTTTGGAAACTCTTCATTAGTTAGGACTCAAATTCAAGCAAGTTTGAAAAAGAGTAATGATAAAAAGGGTTTGGGGTTTAGTAAAGCCTCATCTTCTAAAAATCAAGACTACTCTTTTTTACTTGATGAAAATGAGTTAATTGATTTTGTGCCTACTACACCAGCTGTCGTGGATCCGATAGCTGTGGACTTGCCAATTAGTCCAGTATCTTTGAAAGAATCTGTTGAATCTAACAGTACACCTCATAAATCGGATGAGGATACTGAAAAGGAAAAGAAGAAAACATTTAAAAAGAGATTTCAGAAAAAGAGAAATCATAAGACAAAATCTTGCTTTAGATGTCACAACAAAAGGCACGTGGCAAGTTGTTGTCCTTTGAAGAAAAATAAGCAAAAAGTTGATGAGGTTAAGGAAGGGAATAGAGTTGGTTTAAATAATAATGTGCAATGACATTGTCAACGTAAACAACAAAGATTTCAATCTAAAACTTCAACATCAAGACGATTTGATAGACCAAGAAGCAATTCTACACAATTTAGTCATTATAATGGTAAATCAAATCATTTTCAAAATCAAAACAGAAATTTTGGATATCAAAATCGATACCAGAGTTTTGGTAATCGAAATTTTCAAAGAAGAAACGAACATAGGGGTTTTTGTAACTCAAATGCTCGACAACATCCAATTTTTTTCAAAATTCATGGTATAATAATGGGCGAAGAAGGTATCAAGATAATAATTTTCGAAGGTCAGAAAATCCGAGATGTTATTGGAACTCTCGCGATCAAAGACCTAGTGGAACTTATAAATCTTGTTAAAAAACGAGTACAACATCCAAGACACCATAAATGTGTGATGGATATTGGTTAGAAGCATCTTATATGGATTTACATGGTCGACCCAAAATCGGCCAGGTTTGGGTTGTTAAGTCTAACTGAGTTGTTGAGAATGTGCAGGATGACCAAGAAGGACTGTTGATGTATTCAACAGTGGTTGTTCCTGTAAAGTATCTGAGGTGAATAGTAGGTTAACATGGGTAACGAACTATTTACTACAGTGATTATTCTGATTATTCTAAACTTTAACATTGAAAACTTATTGTCAGGTTAAAGTGGGAGTCTGTTTGTGTCTAAATTTATGTTTTTGAAACTTGCTCCATAAAAACAAAAATTTAGGGGGAGAAATTTCCCTAAGCCAAAAAGAGTTTAGTTAGTACGTGTGTTTAGGGGGAGTAAGTTATAAATTAAAAATTTTTAAAAATACAAAAACATTTAAAAAAAATGAAAAACATAAAAAAAATGAAAAATTGAAAAAAGAGATTTCATGGTGTGAAAAAGAAGAAATGATAGTACATCAGCAAGTTAGACTGTCACACTGAAATTGAACCTAAATTGCTTAAGTGTGATAGCAGCTTCATCATACGATGTACCAGTAGGCAAAAAGAATGAAATAATCAACTTACCAATGTGATATAAACCTAAATAAACTGAATATGAGTGGCGAACACATCAGTGGTGTATGGTTTAATAACCTTAAATCTTGCGTTGATAGATTGCCAAAATCTGAGGTTTTGGATCTTTATACTGTTATTTCATCTGGGGATATCAGGGTTGTCCTTCTGCTGCATCCAGATACATGCTGACCTAGGCACAACCAGGATATCTTAAAAGAGCAAAAAATGCCAAATCCCATAAATGAAGAAGCTCTCCTAGAGAGTCATTCAAAATGTGCAAAATGCATAAATCGTACCAAAAAATGGTATCTGTCTTAGCCCTCGTTAGATATTTTGGTCTATTTGTTGTACGGAAGTACTGACCTGATCACCAATTATCTAAACGTTGAAAAACAAAACGGATGAATTCAGTATACTCACCCACTACGATGAATCTTTGTGCATACCTTGATCGCGGGGGTATATCCTGAAGTGGGACACACTAATATTTCAGTAAATAATATTACCTTAACGTATCATACGGTAATGGTACTTGAAATGTTCATGCATTTTGTTTAAGTGGACAGACATACTGGTAATCGTCTTAAACTGCTTTTCACTAAAACATTACATAAAGAATTATATAATAGTGTGAAACAGTTTGATTTTGTTGATATGATCTTCTTACACATGACTCTCACAAAAAGATGAAATTGTAAATATTTTTGAGTTTAGTTTAGTTTGTTTTGAAAAATATCAAAAATACCAAAAATATTTCCTTTTAAAAGATCTCCCATTTTGAATTGACAAGTTGTTATTTTTGCATGATAAGATAAAATATTGGTTTATCTTTAAATGTGAAAAAGACTAATGGTTTTTCGAGATACTTGCTTGTGTTGCTAAACAGATTGATGCAGTTATCAAAATGAAGTGTAGAATACAAGTAAAGTGCAGATTGAGAATGAAGTAAAGAACGTGTGTAGATGCATGGTAGGATCCTTCTACTACATTACAGAGAGAGTGATATGAAGAGTTGGAGATACTTGCTTAACCAAAGATTGCTAGCTAACTGATCTACAACGAATGAAAGTTTTGGAGATTGGAAGCATTAGCTAAGGGGGAGTTTGTTGATGTCAGAAGCTGTGTAGCTGACGCTATCCAGAGACCAAAAGAACACAAGATGTTTGAAGACAAAGTTACACTATGAAGCTATTGTCAAAGGGGAGTCTGTTGGTGCATATTCTATAACAACAGCTTAATAGTTTAATTATTTAGTCTTTGGATATTTTGTAATGGGCTTAGCTTATTGGTTAGTGAGTTTATTGTTGTAATGGGCTTGGAAAATGGCCTAGCCCAGTAGGAAGCCCAGTTCACATACATGTGGTATATAAACATGTTTTGTGATTAGGGTTTTAGTTGTTAGAGAATTTTAGAGGGAGAAAGTCTAGAGAGAGAGAGAGTAATTTCGAAATTAGGGTTTATAGCAAGATCACAGATAGTGGCTGTGAGGTTGTGAGGTCTTGAATTGATTGTAAAACTTCTAGTTTGGATAATCAATAGAAGACCCGTTTGATTGTGAATTCTGTTTTCTACTCGTTTCTGTAACAAATCTGATCTAGGGGATTCCGCACTCTAGGTTAGATATACAATTCTGTGACGATCCATACATCAAGGGGACCTACAAACCAGCGTTATCTCCACCATCCTGCTTGATATGCCAAAATTCGTCCTCCAGCTTTTGGAGTTCGTGGGGAGGGCATAACTCTTGCATCATGATTTCCTTCAACTCGTCCCACGTCAGCCCAAATGCTGCATCATTCCCTCGTTTGTTTCTCTCAGCCGTCCACCAATCAAGAGCGCGGGATTGGAAGACGCCGGTGGCGTTAACAGTGCGAAGGTTTTCCGGACAGCCACTCTGGCGCATGGTGACTTCGATTGAATCAAACCATTGAAACATGGCCGTAGGCCCATCTTCGCCGATAAATTCTTTCGGGCCGCAGGCTTTGAACTGCTTGAAGCTAAAAGTAGTCTTAGGAGCATCAGTCCTGGACTCTTCAGAAGACTTGCTAGCGTTTTCATGCAGCTCGCTAACAATTTGCGGTATGACTTTCGCCATCTGCTTAGCGACCAGTGCGGCGATACGTTTGTCTTTATGATTGCGACGAGCTGAGCGAGAGTGAAACGACCCAAATGACGACATTGTCTGTAACAGACATCGCCATAGGACTCAAACACAATTTCGAGTAAGTCGAGTACAGCCTACTATCTCACCCAAAGCTACTTTATATAAAGCACAGGAACACGTCTATTCACATAATCACATAGTCATGTAGGCACATAAACCACGGAAACACATAAGCACATAGAGCACAGAAGCACGTATCCACCTAAATTTGTCGTACATATTCACCTATCATTCAAGGTTCGCGTGTTCGAGAATAGCGATTGCTAGTATCGAGTACACAACGATTAGCATAGCAAGCGATTTGTTAGCGTATTGAGATAGATGTGCAGTGCGAGTTGTGTGTGTCGATCGAGAGCGAAAGCGTATAATTCACCAAAAATCGAAACACATAAACATACAAAAGCGCATAAAACATACAAAAGTTTACATAAAAACGACGAATATCAGAGTCAGCAGTTGCAGGTTCAGAATCGAAAACACATAAAATCAACAATTGTGAGCTTGAAACCGAAAATAGAGTGTCTTAGGCTGTTAGACGTCGACTACCCAAAGTGATTCGACTATTCACAAGGACTTTGAGTACACACCTTGGCCTTCTGGACTATGCTCTCACCTCGACCTGGGCGTTCGGCACGCATCCTTCAAGTTACAGTGTGACTCAAGTCATTGGAGTCCGTCGAGACTTTGGTGAGAGTTTTCTAAACCAAAATAAAGAACGGAACAAGTTGTCAAGGTTCGGGTTTCACCCCTAACTTAGCAACTTCGTTCCTATTTGATGAAATAGATAGGGAAATTTGTGTCAAAGTAGGGATTTCACTCCTGATTCAACGCAAATTCTCTTGTTTATAGATAAAAATACGGGTCGAACAAGCGACTCAGTCGAGATTTTGCGGTTTTCACACCTAGTCTCGATCTAATCACTCGTTCATTTTCGAAAGTAGCATGCAGTGATAGTGTTCAGCGAGTGCGAGCGAGAATAGCAAGTAAGCTCGTGCAAAAGCCCTAACGGGTATGCACAAGTCGGTCTGTTGGTACTAAGACTATAGACTAGGTCATTTCTAAGACATCGACCCGGACTAGGTCGAGTCTTGCCTAATTCCCTATAGTTATGGCTCTGATACCAATCTGTCACACCCCAACCGATGACGGAAACATCGGGGCGCGGCATTGAGCGAAACAGATTGTCCAAGAGAAATTCCATAACAACTAAATTACCAGATAGTTAATATTATGTCCCATACCATAACCCATCAAGCAAATCAATTATTACAGACATAGATATCTCAAAGATAAATAAAGTTGTTCCGACAACTCATATTTAAATAAATAAATTGTTCGTTGGTTTCTAGACTCTCCTAAGCTCGATTCCCAGGAAAGCAAGCAAGCATCCTAAGCATTCAAACACCTGTCACATACGTCAAAATAGAGGTCAATACACATAGTGTAAAGGTGAGCATACGAGTTTAATAGTATAATAGATTCGAAAGCGTTTACGCATAACCAGCATGTAACATGTAGCAAAGTGAAGCTAGTAGGTTATCGACAATGAAATATGCACAGACGTGACCGCGAGTTGTAGAATGCACAACACATATCCCCACTAGGACACATGACGTAAAGCCCTTAACAACCCCTGTCCACGACAGGTGCTGAGTCCAAACTATAGTACTATCGTTGCTAAGGTGTCAGACAACAATCACTGTGTAAACATAACATACAAGCATTCATCGAATAACACGTAACATGCAATAACGGTCAGCGTACAAATAGTGTTTGCGTTGTGTGTCGTTTATGATTTGAATAAGTAACGTATGTAACACCCAAAAGTGCGTAAAGCGAAAAGGGTTCGAGTATACTCACAGCGATGGAAGCTAATGGATTGAAGGGAGCGCTAGGGTGATTAGCTTGAACAGTTTACGATAGCATAAGCGAAGAACGATGCATAAAACGATGAAAAGTGAACCAAGCGACAAATGGCAATCCGTTCGGATGGCCATTCGGTCAGATTGGCACTCGTTTGGGATGGATGTGTTTGTGTATGATGGCTTTGAAGTTTTCGTTGTAGCATTTTGAAAACAGAGAAGTATCTCTACCTTTCAGGTCGTCAATCGAATGGTCGTTCGATCGGTTAGCGATCCGATTGGCAGGACACTTAGTGAGAACAAGTTCACTGCAGGATGGTCATTCGATCGGATGGTCTTCCGATCGAATGGTAATCCGTTAGAACTGGTGATCTTTGAAAATAATGAAAATGATTAAGTGTTGAAGTTCCAAATGTTAACCGATCGGATGGTCGTTCGATCGGATGGCAATCCGATCGGACGACAATCCGTTCGACATTCAGTTTGTTTGAAAATGTGAAAATTAATTAAGTGTTGGAGACAAGTGCAATCCGATCGGATTGCAGTTCGATCACGGCAATCCGATCGGACGGCAATCCGATCGGACGGCAATCCGCCCCAACGAATCTGATCGTCTTGACTTGATTATTTTAAAGGTTTGCGGTTTGTTCGAGATGGTATGACAACGTTTTAAACAACGGAACCTCGTCAAGTCTCAAGTCGTCCGATCGAACAGGAATCACCCAAATCTGGTCAGTTTACTGGTTCGTGACAGTTGTTCATGTTTAACACAAAATCGGTTGTCTCTTTGATAGAAATCAGATCTCAGACCGATGCTTTACTAAGAAATGAGTAGAAGACCTGAACGAGCTCCGATTCTATAGGTTTCGAGTGCATTGAGTGTAAAAGAGTTGAAAGAAAGTTGGAAAAGCTTCTTTCAATCCTTTTAACTCTGAAAATGTTTAGATCTATACGAAAACAACGTTTAATCTTGTGGAAATCCTTCAGATTTGGGTTGTTCTTGGTGGAATGAGGCCAAAACTTGAAGTTCATAAGAACTCCATGATGACATCACCCTAGAACACCTCAAATCCACTGATTTCACGGTTAAAAGTTAAGATCCAAAGGAGAAAATGATGGAGAGGTGCGTGTAGATCATAGAAGTACAAGATTTGAGTGGAAAACTTACAAGAATCGTGAGAAATCGGGAGAAAAGAGGGCTTGAGCGTGCTGGTCGAATGAGGGAGAGCTGTCACATCACTTGTGATGTGACAGGGGGTATTTATAGGTTGCCAAAAAGGGAAAGGGATCAAGTGTTGGATAGCTCACCGATCGGATGACACTTCGATCATCGGATAGCCATTCGATCGAACGGTCATTCGATCGAGTGGCTCCGACAAGTTGCGTTCTAACGTTTTGTTTCGTACGTTGTGCGTTGCGATGCGTTTGAGCATGTTTCGATTAAGCGATGCGATAGATTAATAATAATCACACAAATACTATATCTTAACATACAATCATCTTATTTAACTTGCGTTTAGCGTTTGCGATTTGATTGCGTTGTGATAGAGTTGCGATTAGGTTTCGATTAATCACCACCAAACCATAAAGTAAACATGCACAAGTAACACATAAGTAGCAAACACACATAAAAAATATACAGAAACTAACAATCAAGGTGCGAGCGCGAATGCGGTGCGATTAGCGATAAAGCGATAAAACATGCGATAAACATCGATTAAACCCCGATTGTTAATAGATACTCCACATAATACAACTAAAGCAAATAAATAAATAAAAGATTCGATTACAAGTCAATGAAGTAAAGTCAACAGTTAAGCAAGGAGTGACAGATTGCAATTAGCAATCTTTTCTTCCTTTGACATTAACTTTGACTTGACTTTGACTTTCTTAACACGGGGTGTTACAAAATGTGCCAAAATGCCAAAGTTTTGGCCTCTGACAATCTTTTACGGACCATAAGCCATAGCCTTACGGTCCGTAAGGCATATAAACATTTTGTGGGCGCCAGAGGTATAGAGAACTCACCCAACTAAAAAACTCGGATATAACATCATCTTCACTATGTCCAGGGCCGGCTCTTAGGCCGACCAACTCGTGCTGTTGCTCGAGGTCCAAATTTTCAAAGGGCCCAAAAAGTTTTTATGAGATTTTATATATATGTTAAATTATATATTTAGTATATGGATTCATTAATTGTGTAAAAAAGTGTTGGTAGTTCAGTGGCAAAAACCATCTTAAAATATTGTAGAGGTCTCAAGTTCAATTTTTGGCTTCATCACTAAGGTTTAATTTTTTTAATTTATTTTCCTTTAACCACAATTTTGGGCCCAATTCTTTTTGTCGCCCGATGCCTTAAATTTTTTTAGAGTTCTCGGGGACGGCTCTGACTATGTGAAACATTGTGTTGTAGGTTCTGATAATAAAAACACAATTGACAGAACCCAAAATAAAATTGTGTTATAAATTCTAATAATAACACAATATATAGAAACCTTAGTAAGAAAAAGTAATGACTTAAACATAGTTGAAAAACATAATAACCAGAACTTTTAACATAGTGTATAGAAAACTCAATATGTAAATTTTTGTTTTAGTATATAAAGCAATATCATAGTTATATTAAAGATAAAAAAAATGATCGTTATTATAGTGATTTCTATTTAAAAAATATATTTTGTATGAAAAAGTTATGAACATTTTAAAATGATCAAGGATTTGACACGTGTCTTATATGTGGAGAGAGAAAGCCAACAAATATATCATATTTGTCACACCCCAACCGATGGCATCGGGATGAGACGAACAAATTGCTCAAAACTTCATAACACTATGTGACAATATAGTTTAAATTCAAATTTCATAAATTGCTAAAATTTCATACAAGAATCAAATACGAACAACATTGTTTCAAACACACAATACAAAATAGATTAATCTAAGTGTGTTTCTAAGTCCACTTAAGTCTTGTTTCTTCACTTAGCATCATCTTGTCTATCGAACCTACAACATGTATAAAAATATGATCAACAAAAAGTTGGCGAGTATACAAGTTTGATACAAAGCATAAAAATAGTTTTAAAATAGTCTAACGGCTCGTATCCAACATGAATCACAATATGCAAGATACTAGTATGTTGAAACGGTGTCAAGTATATGTTCAAACCCAAGAATCCAATGCGTTAAAATAGCCTATCCCAAAGAATAACGGGAGGTAACATGTTTAACTTAACAATACCCCAAGACTCGTGGGCGGTGCATTACTCCTATAGCATTATAATTGTTAAGGTAGGCTTGTACGAAGTTAATGAGCATATAGACACGAAAAGCTTACATAACATACGAGATTAACAAACATCATATAGTTTCATGTTCAATATGGATAGAGAGTGATTCAAATAGTTTCAAGTGTTTCAATAGAATACATATTGCACCCAAGAGTGTTAAAAGTAAAATGGGTTCGAGTATACTCACAAAATTGCATATGCTTTCCGATTATCCAATGTGACGAAGTTGTTGAGACTAGAAAGTTGAATATGTTCGATTTGAAGTTTTACGAGATGGTTACATATGGTTTAGGGATTTGAAGTATGAATAACATGAAACTAAACATATGAAAATAATCATCTAGCACACTTGACACTTGTTCTTGACACTATGTAACTCGAAAGAGTTTAAATGTTTTCATGGGACAAAACCCATTAGAAGCGTGACAAGTTATCAATGCCTAAGATGATGTACTTACTATCTTGACCAATATCCATTTGTTCATCATCAAGAGTTCGGTTTGTTGAATATATTATATAAGTTATATGAATATTATTATGTCATATTGGTCAAGCATGAGGTAGAGGGATAAATCCCCCATTTAGGAACCTCTTAGTATCATAGAAATCATGCATGAGGTAGGAAGACTCAAGTCTTCCATTTTGGTACCTCCATTGTTCACCACTACACTTGTTGTTTTAAACAACAAGGAGGGCCATGAACTTACAAGAAACAATGAAATATGAACATCTAATCTATAGAAAACATCAAGCAATGTGTGGATTTTCAAGTAGGATAGCCCAAGCTAATCCTAAATCACACAATCATCAAACCTTAGGCTTGAACATCACTTGTGGGTTAAACCCTTAAACAAAACAGAATGTTTGTGAGGTTTTAACCTCTGATTTAACATGTCTCAACCTGGCTTTTAATCCTAACTAACCATAGATGAGGTTATAAGCATAAGGTCATAGGTATGAGATGAGTTAGACTAAAGTTCAACTAAGTTTAACAAAGATTGAAATATAAGCAGTAAGATCAATCCACATTGGAGCCCTTTTGGCGACGTCCCAGGCTCTGGTTTTCCAGGTAAAACCTATGGAAACGTTCCTAAGGTTAATCCAAGCATGTAGGAAGAAGAATGGATGAAAAACGTTAAGAATTGAGTGAGTTATGCTCACTTTTGTGAAGGGTGCTGAATCTGCTCGAACTTTCGTTTGCAGCAGCTTTGTGACTGATTTGAGAGAGTTGTGAGAGTGTTTGTAAAGTTAAAATGGATTGGAGGCACTTGGGTTTATATAGGGAAGAGTTTGGTTAGGTGTTAGGTGTGTAATTAATGCTCAAAACTCGTTTAAGACTTGTTGGTGCATATGTCTGTCGACTTCGTCTTGTATCGAGTCATGTAATAGGATAGTTAGACCAAGACACGTAGTACAAAAGAAACGGGAAACAGGGACGAACCAGCTAGTTCACACGAAGTGGCCAGTTCGTACGAACTGACAAGTTCGTGTGAACTGGACCAGAGTTGGTTCGTCCCTGTTTCCCGTTTCTTTTGTACTACGTGTCTTGGTCTAACTATCCTATTACATGACTCGATACAAGACGAAGTCGACAGACATATGCACCAACAAACTTCCCCTTGGATGTTGACGAGTCTTCGGTATGAGTCTTCAGTATGTCGAGTCTTCAGACTTGATCAGTCTTCTTGCTCTTTCCAAAATGTCTTTCTCTGTAAGCATCCTTCAATCTTTATCTTCTCTCTCTCACTCTTACTTTCCCAGAATCGCAATCTGACTCTTCAAATTCTCTTGATCAGATCTCTTTATTCCTTAAGTTTAACAGTATCAACAGCTTCTATCTTGAGCTTTGTTCCAGAATCCTGAGTCTGGCTCTCTCAATCTTCAAACTCCCCTTTGCTAACAGACTCCCCCTTAAGTTGTTCCGGGATCATAATCTGACATAGCTCTCGTTCTAGGATCGTGACCTGGCTCAAACTCTTATCAGGCTTAGACACGGGGATCTCGCTTTGCAGCTTTCACAAATTCAGAAATGTCTCCTGGCTCTCCGTAGCAACAGAATCAGAAATCTGGCTCTATTCTGCATCAGGAGTCGAAACTTAGCTCTTTCAAAGCTTTTACCTGCACAAACTCTACCCAAAAGTAAATTTTTTTATATATAACAATTTTAATCTCTGCTTAATCACTTGTATTCGAAATACTCAAATTTTGTTTCAAATTAATGAACCATTTAATCATTTTAAAATTATTTTTCATTTCAAAACAAACTCTCCCAACCCTGTTGTCTATCATGTTTAGCACTCGGAATTTTGAAATCAGCTTTCCAACATCAGTTGCCGAAAATAATATGAAGAAAAATCTTTTTGAATTTTTCAAAATTTTATGCTAAAACACATTATTTTTGGATTTTGTTTTTAATGAAAAGCAGTAAATAAATATATACAGACAATATTTTTGTGAGTTTGTGTAAGAGGATCATATCAGTTTTTGAGACAAATCACTAACACCGTTGACCTTATAAGACTTTAAGTTCTAAACGATTCACTTAGATTGTCAGTATACTGATCCACTTAAATTTTCACACAAAGTTCAACTGTTTCGAGATACGAATTAGTGTTTTAAGAACTTAAACTTATTCGCGTGTCCCACCTCAGAATATACTCTCGTATCCAGACTCCCATATTCAGTCTTACAGGTGAATGTACACTAATGATATCTGTAAACGGGTAATGTGAGGCCATGAGAGCTCAGGTTAGAACTTCCGTTCAGACAAAGAGATGATGGCTCAACTTTAGGTGTGTCCCGTTTGGGGATCTTTTCTTCAACAACACATGATTAGCATTTTTCAATGTTTCATCATTTTTTATGCTGAGGGTGAGCTTTATGATTAAAGCAGTGCAGAATATTATACGAGGACTAGGCTATTGCTTCCGCAAAATCAGAAGTCCTGGTATAATACCCCAGATATCATCACGCACAAAGACCTAGTATGTCAGAAATAGAAAATCTTTCAAACAAGATTTCAGGGGTTACCTATATATCCGAGAGATGTTCCCCACGAAATAAGTAAGTTATTAATATTTAGGTTTATATCTTGAAAACAATCTACTGAATGAGTAAAAACCTACTGGCATATCATCAGTGAGATCGTTTATCTCATTTTGACTTTCCAATTCTTTAGCATGTTGTGATAGTCCACTAATGTACTATCATTTCCTCTTTTTCACAACAAAACTAATTTTGATTTTTTCGATGTTTTTGGTTTTTAGATTTTATCATGTTTTTGGATTTTTCAAATTCTCAAAATTTCTAAATTTTTTTACTCCCCCTAAAATCAAAAATATGTTTAGTTTTTGATTTTTAAGGAAAATTTAAAATATACGCAATAAACTGTACAAAGAATCTGACAACTGTTGTGAATTGCTTCAATTCGCCATCCACTTGGCTTAAACAATCAGAACTCCCCCTGACAACAAACTATTTTCCCATTATGATTTCAAAACTCTTAAGTTTGTTTTAATCAAATGGTTTTTCCGGAAAATTAGTTTTGTTTATCATTTCACAAACATGGGGTTTCATCACATTGTTTTTCAAAATCACTTGTAAAATCTAACACTTTTAGGTTTTTCACAAAAACATTTTTCAAGAATGATGCCGATTCCTGCTCCACGATTACCAACTTGGGAGCTCCGGCAAGTCAGGATTTCAAACAAAGAATGGTGACACCCAAGCCTGACCAGCCTTGGGTGCATCCGAGTTATTTTCACTCGGTGTGTAAGTTCTCCTCTTTGATTCATAAAATTCTTTTACCCCTTTTTCCCTACCATCGACCATTTTTCCAAAAATAAGTTTCACTTTGCCATTACACGCTTTTTTACATCAAATTCTTTCTTTTCAGAATAGAATTGATTCGAAATTTCCACTTTTCCAACCTTTTGTTTAAAATTTTCAGTCCGCAATGGTGGAAAGTTCGCGTCATCCATTGGCGGAACTGAATTTTCTCTCTTTAGTTCAACTGGTGGCTCCTCTAACTTTGACGAGTCAGATTCATCACCAGATTTAACATCTGATTTCTTAACAACCCACGTTTGGTTGTTAAGATTCACTCTTCGTTTATAAAACCTTTTAGAACATTCACCAACTTCATATGTTGAATTTTTGAACACTTTGAATTTCTCCGTTGGTGGTTCAGTTTTATCAACAACTTTCTCTTTGAGTTTAGAAGACACTTCCTGTTGTATGTTGGTTGCTTTTGGACAGCTCCAGGCAATATGACCAACTCTTTTGCATCGATAACAGGTTCTTGTCTCCTTTTTCTGATTAGCTTCATTCCTCTCATGTTTTTGTTTTTCTGCAATAAACGCTTTGTTTTATTGCTTCCAGAATGAGCTCTTTTTCTCTTCTTCAGAACTTGCACCTGAAACAAATACAGTTTTTGATTTAAAATCTTTAATATTTTGATTATTTTCAACATCAAAACCCAAACCCTTCTTTTTGAAATTGCTTTTATGATTCGGTTTCTTTTGATGACCTGGGCCGAAACCTTTCTTCTTGTTTAAACGTTGTTGAACTCTAGAAGTATATTTAGGTTTTGAAAATCCCATTTTATCTTTTATTTCTGAAAACTTTATTTTTTTCAATTTAAAAACTGTTTTAATATTTTCAATTTTCACATTTTTAATGGGAAATTCCTCATCAGAATATAATTTGTCTGAAACATTCAAAGTATATGCCACCTTGATTGGTTCATCATTCAAATTATTTTTTGATAACAGAAATTCTTTATTGTAAACCCTTTTGACCGATGATTTCGAACTGTCAACTAATGAACTCGAACTCTCAGATTCAGACTTTGACTCTGACTCTGACTCCTCATCCTTATCCGACACCTGATCGACCACTTTCTTTATTAACTCAGACTCATGATCAGTGTCAGACGATGTGAATGTGACGTCAATGTTTTCTGGTAACTCATCAGTTGTTTCAGACTTTAACTTTATATTGATTGCCTTTTTGAGTTGTTCCGAATTTGGTTTTCTGGGAGAATAACCTTCCCAATCGGAGGCGGACACTTGTTATAATTTGCACTTTGTTTCTTACCAGTATCCGTTTCTTCCGACTTCTTATCTTGAAAAGCTTCAAAACCTGCCACTGTTGGATAGATTCTATCAATCAAGTAATCAGAACTTGAATAATCCATTAGCAATCGTCTGATTCTTTCATTCTCAATTTTTTCAATCTCCAACTCCTGCTTCAACGCAGCACACTCTTCAATATAGTGATTGATGGCCTTCTGCTTAGACATCATTGTTGCATTCATCATTGTCAAAGCATCTTCTCTTTCTGAGTTTGTTTTTTCCAACTGATTGACTGTTCTGTTCAACACATCATAAGATTCTTTTACGTACTTAACATCGAACAATAATTTTTCTTTCATCTCGTCTAGCTCACTATACTTCTTATCTTTCTCTTCACAATGTTTGCATGGTTCCAAACATTTCAGACAAGGTTTTGTAACCTCTACAATCTTTTCAATCTCAACAATCTTCTCACCAACTTTAACCTCTTCACTCTGTTCATTCTTCTCGTCCTCCTGAACAACATTCTCACATTTTACCTTTTTCTTTTCTTTTGCTGCTCGTTTCTCCTTTAGTTTCTCCAATTTATCTGCAAAATAAAATTTGAAACTTTCAGAAGATAGATAAGTTTTACCAATGTTTATTTGTTTAATTTCTTCCTCATCATCACTGCTATCGATTGGTGATTGATCAAAGACTGCGTTATAGTATTCGTTTTCCATGTTTCGGTATTCACAAATTATCAATTTCAAACGAACTGGGAAGATTTCAAACGATCTGGACTTGGTACGATCTGAATTTGATACGATCTGGTGAATTTCAAGCGAACTGAACACCTCGTGCGAACTGGTAAGTTTTCACACGACCTGGTGATTTTTCACGCGATCTGAACTCAACTTCGTACGACCTGGAGATCTTTTAACCACTTCGCACGACCTGGACAACAAATTCAAACGACCTAGTGAACTTTCAAGCACCCCGTGTGACCTGATAACCACACCGTGTGAACTGGTTTTCACTTCGTATGACTTGGAGCAATTCGTGCGAACTGGAGTCTTTTCACACGACCTGGAGACAACTTCGTGCGAAATGGATGAACAGCTCGTGCAATCTGAAGAATCTTCGAACGAACTGGTATGTTTTTCACACGATTTGGTCAAATTTATCAAGTTTTAGGTTGATTTTAGGTCTGATTTGTTCAAGGATTGATTAAAACCGAGTTTTACGTGTTATATGTGAAATTCAGATCATTTTATCCGTGAAAACGTTGAAATTTTGAAGAAAAAATGTAGAACATGGGTAGAAGCGAGTAGAAATCAGATTTTTCCTTGAAAACAAGCTGAAATGGTAAGAACTCTTCCTCCTGAGCTCTGATACCACTTGTGATGAAACATCGAAAAATGTTTCATTCTTGAGTCGGCATCATTCTTGAAAAATGTTTTTGTGAAAAACCTAAAAGTGTTAGATTTTACAAGTGATTTTGAAAAACAATGTGATGAAACCCCATATTTGTGAAATGACAAACAAAACTAATTTTCCGGAAAAACCATTTGATTAAAACAAACTTAAGTGTTTTGAAATCATAATGGGAAAATAGTTTGTTGTCAGGGGGAGTTCTGATTGTTTAAGCCAAGTGGATGGCGAATTGAAGCAATTCACATCAGTTTGCCATTTTATTTGTACAGTTTATTATTTTTTTTATTTTCAAATTTTCCCGGAAAATCAAAAATTGAAACATATTTTTGATTTTAGGGGGAGTAAAAAATTAAAAATTTTGAAAATTTGAAAAATCTAAAAACATGATAAAATCTAAAAAGCCAAAAACATCGAAAAATTAAAAATGAGTTTTGTTGTGAAAAAGAGGAAATGATAGTACATCAGTAGACAATCACAGCATGCTAAAGAATTAGAAAGTTAAATATGTGATAAACGGTCTCACTGATGATATACCAGTAAGTTTTTACACATTCAGTAGATTGTTTTCAAGATATAAACCTAAATACGAATAGCTTACTTATTTCGTGGGGAACATCTCTCGGATATATAGGTAACCCCTGAAATCTTGTTTGAAGGGCTTTCTATTTCTGACATACTAGGTCTTTGTGCGTGATGATATCTGGGGTATTATACCAGGACTTCTGATTTTGTGGAAGCAATAGTCTAGTCCTCGTATAATATTCTGCACTGCTTTAATCATAAAGCCTACCCTCAGCATAAAAGATGATGAAACATTGAAAAATGCTAATCTTGTGCTGTTGAAGAAAAGATCCCTAAACGGGACACACCTAAAGTAGAGCCATCATCTCTTTGTCTGAACGGAAGTTCTAACCTGAGCTCTCATGGTCTCGCATTACCCGTTTACAAATATCATTAGTGTACATTCACCTATAAGACTGAATATAGGAGTCTGGATACGGGAGTATATTCTGAGGTGGGACACGCGAATAAGTTAAGTGCTTAAAACACTAATCTCGTATCTCGAAACAATTGAACTTTGTGTGAAAATTTAAGTGGATCAATATACTGACAATCTAAGTGAATTGTTTAGAACTTAAAGTGTTTAAAGCTCAACGGTGGTAGTGATTTGTCTCATAAACTGATATGATCCTCTTACCAAACTCACAAAAATATTGTCTGTAAATACTTTTTTACTTCTTTTCATTAAAACAAAATTCAAAAAGAATGTGTTTTAGCATAAAATTTTGAAAAATCAAAAAGATTTTATTTCATCTTATTTTCGACAACTGATGTTTGAAAAGCTGATTTTCAAAATTCCAAGTGCTAAACATGATGAACAACAGTGGGATGGGAGAGTTTGTTTGAAATGAGAAATGATTTTGAAATGACTAAATGGTTCATTAATTTGAAACCAAATTTGAATGTTTCGAATACAAGTGGTAAGTAGAGATTCTAAATTTGTTAAATCATAATAATTGTGAAATTTATTTTTGGGTAGAGATTTGTGCAGATCCCCGTGTCTAAGCCTGAGCAAAGTTTGAGCCAGGTTATGAACCTAGAACGAGAGCTATGTCAGATTGCGATCCCGGAACAACTTAAGGGGGAGTCTTTTAGCAAAGGGGAGTTTGAAGATTGAGAGAGCCAGACTCAGGATTCTGGAACAAAGCTCAAGAAAGAAGCTACTGATGCTGTCAATCTTAAAAAAAATCAAGAGATCTGATCAAGAGATTTAGAGAGAGGAAAGAGCCAGATTGAGATTCTGAGGAAGAGAAGATAAAGATTGAAGGATGCTTACAGAGAAAGACATTTTGGAAAGAGCAAGAAGACTGATGAAGACTGAAGACTCGTCATACTGAAGACTCGTACCGAAGAGTCGTCAACATCCAAGGGGGAGTTTGTTGGTGCATATGTCTGTCGACTTCGTCTTGTATCGAGTCTTGTAACTAGATTGATAGATCAGGACACGTAGTTCGAGAGAAACGGGAAACTGAGCTGAACCAGCAGGTTCATGCGAAGTGACCAGTTCGTGCGAACTGGCCAATTCGCACGACCTGGACCAGGTCGCATGGGACAGTTTCGTGCGGTCTGAGATTCCTATAAATAGAGGTCTTGGGTCTTTCATTTGTAACTTTGTGATTCCGGTAGCGAAGCTCTGCCAAAGTGTCTCCAAGCTGTAAAACCTTCTGAAATCAATACAATCGACATTTAATCTACTTCTAAGTGTTAATCAAGCTGAATGAAGATCAAGTCAATGAATTCCGCCTCTGATTTGGTCTAGAACTCTTCTGAACGTCTCGTTTGATCGATTCATCGATCCTAACAAAACTCAAATAAACTCGAAATCTCGCTCAAAAACGAAGCTGGTTAAGTGATTCTGCGTGCTAGGCTGCTCTTGCGGGCCGCGAAGCCCAAGCCCATTTCTCTCTCGGGCCATGAGAAGGTCTGATGGACCAAAGTTTGATTTTTTACAATTTAGCCCCTTAACATCCAAGTTTCGATGTTTTGAGTGTATTTTAGGGTATTTTAGATACAAGAAACATGTTTAAGGGTATGGAATGTAATTATTTCATATTACCAACATAAAACAAGTATAAACACGTATATGTGTCGTAAATAAGTATCTAAATTATATAAGTTTAGCATATAGTTTACAAGTTTGCAAATTTGACATGTTTAGCACAAAGTATGAATAAAGTGTCACATGTATAATGTTTTTGAACGTATGAACATGTATAAGACGTATATAACACAAATGTAACGAAAATACGAATTTCATTATGATTCAAGTCTTGGATTTTATATCGATTACAACAAACGAACGATTACAAGAATACAAAGTTACCAAAAATAGAATAACAAATGAGGGTCACCAAATATAGAAAGTATGAAAACGCAGGGCGTTACAGTTTCCCCTCATTTAGGAAATTTCGTCCCGAAATTTATTCGAGAGGAAGACTTGAAAGAGTTTTGGAGAAAAGGTGATTATTTAAAATTGAGACCTAAAAATGTTGGAACGTAAAAAATATGAAATTTTGAAGAACGAAAAGATAGGTTTGCAAAGGAGTTCGTTTGTCTAGAATGGTTTGAGGTACGAAACATAATTGAAAACGTATAGGTATGTATATGGGTAAAGCGAGTTTAAACACGTTTGAAAATCCTAAATTGGATATGTATCAAAATGTGTCGTATTAGGAAGGGGAATCTTGTATAAAGCGGTTTGTATTTTGATGAAAATGGGGTAGTTTGCATAGGAAGTTTTAAGGATAGTATAAAATCGCACATTTTTAAAAATTGTTTATTGAGAGGAATGAGAAGGTTTGGTACTTTAAATAAAGTGATAAAGGTCTACTAAGTATGTTTGCACCAGAATAAGGAACAGGAAGACGGTTTTAAAGGTAAGGAGATAAGTTAGGATTCGGACGTTTAAACAGACTTGATTGTGAACTAGGTTCGTATAAAAGAAAGGATTAATGGAGAATGATAGGAGTATGGAAGTGAACGTTGACTCTTAATGAATGCAAGTATAAGATTGGCATTAGTATTGGATAGACGAAAGTAGCGTGCTAAGAATAAAGTCTCGTCGTGGATAATCGGTTATAATGCGTTTGTGAGTTGTTTAAAGTTTGTATTAGGTCCAAAAAGGTCTGCGAAACACCAAATTTTTCATGGAACATTTTACGAAAGTTTAGTAATATGGCGGAAACACTTACATAGGATGTACCGGCGGCGTATCCATACCATGTTTCGACCATGGTACGTCTGTTTCGTTATTTGGTGCAATGTTACGTTCCGTGTCTTACCATACGCAGTAGTACACTCTATGGTTCTCATACGTCTATCATTATAATCCCGTGTGCACCCGCGATTATATTGATTGTCGCATGATCCGCATAGCTTGTACTAGTTGCGTATGAGTTAAGGTATACATTAATTTTGAGAGTAAGTTTGCATGTGTATAGAAATATAGCATATAAGCTTGTTTGTGTTCCAAATAGTTTAAGACCAACGTAAGCGAATCCCTCGGGTTTCGCTCGCGTATAGGTGCGAGAGTATAAATTTTGAGTATGAATAGAAGCATAAGCATAGTATAAGTTTAAATATAAATACGCATGTGAGCATAAACACAAAACGTATGTCAAGAGTATGAGTACAAGTACAAGCATAACGTGTATGAAAAGTGAGTATAAATGTGAGTACAAATTTGAGCATAAACGAACGAATGTGAGTATAAACATAAATTGTATAAATGAGAGTATATACAAGAGTACGAGTATAACATAAATTGTATGAATGTGAGTATAAATATGAGTACAAATATGAATATAAGTATGAACACAAGTTGTGTGAGCATGAATACGTGTATAAGTATAAGTATAAACATAAGATGCCTGAACATAGATATGAACGTGAATACAAGTGTAAAACATGAATGTTTAAGTATGGATGAAATGTACGAGTACGGATATAAGTGTAAACATGATTGTTTTAGTATGAATAAAATGTATGAGTGTGAATATAAGTTTAAGCATAATTGTATAGGTATGAGTAGGATGTATGGGTATAAGCATGAATATGAATATTAAAGTAAACATAAATGTATAAGTATAAGCAAAATGTATGAGTATGAATATAAATATGAATACGAATATAGGTACAAATGTGATTGTATAAACGTAAAATGTATAAATGTGGATATGAATACGAATGTAGTATAAATACGACGTAATTGCATAACGTAAACTGTATGAATTTGAATTACGAGCATAACGTAAGTATGAATATAAGTGTAGACATAAAATGTACGAGTACGAATGTAAGAAATAATGATTTTGTTTATAGTATATATCAAAGTGCATGAGTTTAGATATGTAAAAGATTAAGAAGTTTTGAGTATGAGACATTGACTAAAACGTGTAAAATGATATGCACGTGTTGTTGTTTTAGCAAAACATGGAGTTTCATTGTATCAAAATAGGTTGAATTGATATGGGACGTAGAATCTAGTTTGTGACTGTAAAAGGGAGTATAAAACATTTATTGATTATTTGAATTGTGCCTTGTAAAAGAATGGGAATGCTACTATGGCTTTAAAAGAGTTCACATAGTTTAAAAATTGTCGGTTCTCGTGAAGTTTTCTTGCCTACATGTTTTGAATTAAATTAACATATTGAGTGGTGTTGAAAAGGTTCAAGGAAATTAGTAAGTTTGCGTCATTCCAGATGACCCTGTATTAAAGAAGAAATTCGAAGTTTAGAGGTCCTTGTGAAAATGTTGATCCTTAGAAAGAAATTTGATGATTGTTGAAGAGTGTTCTCGATAAAATATTTTATGGATTTTGTAAAAAGTTTGAGAGAACGATCGAACGATATTTGTAATATTTTATATGTGTGTACGAAAAGTTGGTTTGATTTTCAAAAAAAAATATTTGGTATAATGAGAAGAACGTGTTTTAATAATTACACTGAGTACGAAATTTTCGTAGGCAATGGATGTGTTAGACCGACTAAGTTGATGCGGTGCATTTTGTAACATTTTGAAAATCGAGGATCAAGCGTTTATGGTAACATTAAAATTTTGTGTATGCGAGTGATGTGAAAATAGATTGTAGGATAAGAGTACGTTTAGATAAACAATGCATTTTGAAATGAATAGGAATTTGACTAATGATGAAAGATGTGGATATAAGCATGATCGTGTTTACATAATAGATTCTATGAAAAGAAAGTCTCGGTAACGATCACCTAGGTAAGGGAATCACCCCTAACTCGTTGGTGAGGTCGTTGTAAGGTGAGAAAGAAAACGAAGTTAGTCGTCAAGGTAAGGAAATCACTCCTATCTTGGTGACATGTCTCCATTTGTTGTTGCAAAAAGCATAAATAAAATTATGTGAGGTTAATAATGTATAGTTATATGAAAAGTAATAGTATGATGTATGTGCAAAAGTGAAATCTCAAAAGGTTCAAAATTTGACAAGAGAGAATTTCATCATAAAGGATCGAAAATAATAAAGCGTAAGTTCGATTAAAACTTGGATGGTTCCAAGACGGAACGTTGACTAACCAAAGTTGTCGAAAGGTCTTTTGAATTTGAGAGGCATGCTTTGGCCTAATAGGTGAAATACGTGTAACGCCCTGCGTTTCGAAACCTTTATCTTTTGGCAAGTCTTGTCCTTGTAATGCTTATTGACACTTATTTGAGTCTTAATTATGTTAAACTACACGAAACTTTTACTCTATGATGCTTTTGTGATACCTTATGCATGAATCTTGACTCTTGTGATACTTGACTCTTGTGATACTAGACTCTCGTGATACTTTGAAACTCGAGTCTTGAAACCTGACACTTGTTATGCTTGATACTTATTAAACAAGAAACTTGATACTTCTCGAATGAGAAACTTTGATTCTTTATTGAATTAGAAACTTGATTCTTCATTGAACGAGAGACTTTGATACTTGATACTTATTGAACGAGAAACTTTGATACTTTGTTGAACGAGAAACTTGATACCTATTAGACGTGAAGCTAGCTTGAACGCAACTTAAAACACGGAAACTTTTGTGTTATTTATATAATATTATCATGTAATAGTTACACACAATTATACGCAATGCAACACTTAATCTAGCTCGCAAAATGAACCAAAGTCGGAAAACTAGCAAACGAGTATTGGCTCTCCGAATAGACATCCGATCGGATGGCCATTCGTCCGAATAGCCATTCTATCGTTTGCGCCATTCTATCATTTGCGCACACACACCGACCTAGCTGTCCACATTAACTATAAATAGACCCCTTGAACTCTCATTCTCACCTTTCACTCTCTGTCATCCGACCACACACACTATCAGTTATTTTAAGCAAGATTCAAGGCAAATCGTAAGTATTCTTTCCCAATTCTTGTACAACTTTCATCAATTATCACTTCTACACAAGATTCTTCATCAAAATCACACGAACACTTCCACTTTTTCATGAAAACTAACCGATTTAGGTCTCTTGAAGGTGTTTTCCACTCAGTTGTTTGTTCAAACTATTGTGGAGCATCATTTAATCAAGATCGACCTCAGATCTAAAGGATTTTCACAGTTTTACACAAAATCTAAAGGAAACTCACACTTCTACATCAGATCTGATGGAATGTCACTTGTTTCCGGCTCAGATCTGATGAACATCACCTTTTTACAACTGATTCTCGGACTATTCTTCAATTTTTATACAAAAAAATAGTGGAATCGGACTCAAACAGGCTATTGACTCGTTCCTTAGTCAAAAGCCGGCTTGAAAGCTGATTTCCACCGTAGAACGGACCGATTGACAGGTCCAAACATGAAACCTCACCATAAAAAGTTCGTCAGTTCGAGAAGGGGTGGTTCCCAACCGATCGAACGAGCTGGGTTTGGCATGTTTCCGTTGTTTGGCACGTCGTCATACCGTCTCCATTGACCCGAAACTTAGAAAATTCACAAAACTCACTCACTGACCATCTGTCCGAATGGTCATCTGATCGGATGACCATTCGTCCAGATGATCTGATTATCATGACACTTGTTTGTTTTACAGGACACTATGATCACAACATTTTAAACTTTAACAGTTCGCAAACAACCACTGTTCGAATGGCCATCCATTCGAATGGTCATCTGTCCAGATGACCATCCGATCGGATGGAGTCCATCTGTTCGAATGGTCATCCGACCGGATGACCATCCGTCCGGATGACTATCAGCTCAGGTATTCTGTCAGACACTTTATCTCGATTTTCACACCACTCGACACTCTGTTCCCGACCGGGTCAGCACTTAGAGGACTTATGCTCTGTTCCGTACACGCAGGCTGATCCAGCGCTCCCTTCGATCCAATCTAACAGTGTTTGGTTCTAAGCACCCACTGTGAGTATACTCGATCCCTTTTTGTTTTAAACACTTTTGGGATGCAACATGTATTCTATATATCAAGACACTTGACACTTGAACTTATTTGAAACATACTCTATCCTCATTAAACATGAAACTTGATACTTGAGACTTTTATGCTATGTGAACATTTAATCCTTGTGTGTAGTTCCGCCTTAACAATGGTAGCGCTATAGGGGTAATGCACCTCCCCGTTAGTCTTTGAGGTATTGTTAGGATGAGACATTTAACCTCCCGTTAGTCTTTGGGAAAGGAATTTAACGCATTGGAAACTTGGGCTATCACTTGGACTGCGTAAACTAGCATGGTGAAACTTACTTTATGTTTACATGATGGATGTGAGTCATTAAACTATTATGCTACGTATTCAAACTTGTATGCTCGCCAACATTTTTGTTGATAGTATTTTAATACATGTTGCAGGTTGATAGTAGATGGGATTCAAGAAAAACAAGCTAGGATGATGCTTAGAAACTCATCTAGATAAATTAGAGAGTTTTGAACAATATTTGAAGCATGATGTAAATTTATGTTTTTATATGACTATGGATCGTGTTGACTTTTAGAAAATTTTATGAAACCGGATTAATCTCTATTGAAACAATTTAGTGTTGTGGAATCTCTTAAGCAATCTGATTCGCTTAGTGTCGCGTCCCGATGTTTCCGCCATCGGTTGGGGTGTGACAATACTCTCGCCAACACGTCGGTTAACGGTATTTACCCTTCCGGTTACTACATGTCCCCCTTCAATCGAAAATTCGAGACTTGGCGGGATTTATAAAAATTAAGGAGTGCGACTAGTCGACGAGATGTGAGTTTCACCCCTAACTTGACGACTTCGTACCCTTAGTGTGGTTGGTACTCATTGGGTCAAAATTAAATTTCAACACGTTGATGAGGGTCCACTAGAATTTGAAATTGAAATTCCCCATTAAGATGTGGATTTCACTGCTAACTTAATGGGGGATTTCGTGCAAAAATAGAATCAAGCGGAATGAGGGTCGTTTACCAAATTGTGGGTTTCATGCCTATTTTGGTAAACTCGTCTCGTTTGTATAGTACGAGTGTTTTCGAATTTAGTAAAATCGAGTAAAATGCCCTAGGAAGGCGTATGTTAAAGGAATAAATTAAACAAGTATAAACACACAAGAAAGCATATAAAGAATAGCACAAAAGAATGGGACAATGAAACAAGTGTTAACACATAATAAATCAAGTATTAACACATAAGAATAGCATGTCAAGTGTTACACATAAGTGACATATATATGTTAAAAAGATCAAAGAGACTAAATAAGAAGTGAATAAAGTAGCATGTAAGTAGTTTCAAGCAAGACCTAAAAATAAGTCTTTAAAACTATAGACTAGATAAAAGCATTCCTACTTTTCCTAATTCCATATAGTTATGGCTCTGATACCAATCTGTCACACCCCAACCGATGGCGGAAACATCGGGATGAGACGAACAAATTGCTCAAAACTTCATAACACTATGTGACAATATAGTTTAAATTCAAATTTCATAAATTGCTAAAATTTCATACAAGAATCAAATACGAACAACATTGTTTCAAACACATAATACAAAATAGATTAATCTAAGTGTGTTTCTAAGTCCACTTAAGTCTTGTTTCTTCACTTAGCATCATCTTGTCTATCGAACCTGCAACATGTATTAAAATATGATCAACAAAAAGTTGGCGAGTATACAAGTTTGATACATAGCATAAAAATAGTTTTAAAATAGTCTAACGGCTCGTATCCAACATGAATCACAATATGCAAGTTACTAGTATGTTGAAACGGTGTCAAGTATATGTTCAAACCCAAGAATCCAATGCGTTAAAATAGCCTATCCCAAAGAATAACGGGAGGTAACATGTTTAACTTAACAATACCCCAAGACTCGTGGGTGGTGCATTACTCCTATAGCGCTATAATTGTTAAGGTAGGCTTGTACGAAGTTAATGAGCATATAGACACGAAAAGCTTACATAAGATACGAGATTAACAAGCATCATATAGTTTCATGTTTAACATGGATAGAGAGTGATTCAAATAGTCTCAAGTGTTTCGTATGTTTATATATAGAATACATATTGCACCCAAGAGTGTTAAAAGTAAAATGGGTTCGAGTATACTCATAAAATTACATATGCTTTCCGATTATCCAATGTGACGAAGTTATTGAGACTAGAAAGTTAAATATGTTCGATTTGGAGTTTTACGAGATGGTTACATATGGTTTAGGGATTTGACGTTTGAATAACATGAAACTAAACATATGAAAATAATCATCTAGCACATTTGACACTTGTTCTTGACACTATGTAACTCGAACGAGTTTAAATGTTTTCATGGGACAAAACCCATTAGAATCGTGACAAGTTATCAATGCCTAAGATGATATACTTACTATCTTGACCAATGTCCATTTGTTCATCATCAAGAGTTCGGTTTGTCGAATATATTATATAAGTTATATGAATATTATTATGTCATATTGGTCAAGCATGAGGTAGAGGGATAAATCCCCCATTTAGAAACCTCTTAGTATCATAGAAATCATGCATGAGGTAGGAAGACTCAAGTCTTCCATTTTGGTACCTCCATTGTTCACCACTACACTTGTTGTTATAAAAACCAAGGAGGGTCATGAACTTACAAGAAACAATGAAATATGAACATCTAATCTACGGAAAACATCAAGCAATGTATTGATATTCAAGTAGGATAGCCCAAGCTAATCCTAAATCACACAATCATCAAACCTTAGGCTTGAACATCACTTGTGGGTTAAACCCTTGAACAAAACAGAATGTTTGTGAGGTCTTAACCTCTAATTTAACATGTCTCAACCTTGTTTTTAAGCCTAACTAACCATAGATGAGGTTATAAGCTTAAGGACATAGGTTTGAGATGAGTTAGACTCAAGTTCAACTAAGTTTAACAAAGATTGAAACATAAACAGTAAGATCAGTCCACTTTGGAGCCCTTTTGGCAACGTCCCAGGCTCTGGTTTTCCAGGGAAAACCTATGGAAACGTTCCTAAGGTTAATCCAAGCAAGTAGGAAGAAGAATGGATGAAAAACGTTAAGAATTGAGTGAGTTATGCTCACTTTAGTGAAGGGTGCTGAATCTGCTCAAACTTCTATTTGCAGCATCTTTGTAACTGATTTAAGAGAGTTGTGAGAGTGTTTGTAAAGTGAAAATGGCTTGGAGGCACTTGGGTTTATATAGGGAAGAGTTGGTTAGGTGTTAGGTGTGTAATTAATGCTCAAAACTCGTTTAAAACTCAAATAAACTCGAAATCCCGCTCAAAACGAAGTTGGTTAAGTGATTCTACGCGCTGGGCTGCTCTCGCGGGCCGCGAAGCCCAAGCCCATTTCTCTCGCGGGCCGTGAGCAGATCTGATGGACCAAGTTTGATTTTTTTACAATTTAGCCCCTTAACTTCTAAGTTTCACTGTTTTGAGTGTATTTTAGGGTATTTTAGGTACAAGAAACATGTTTAAGGGTATGGAATGTAATTATTTCATATTCAACATAAAACAAGTATAAGCACGTGTATGTGTCGTAAATAAGTATCGAAATTGTATAAGTTTAGCATATAGTTTACAAGTTTGCAAGTTTGACATGTTTAGCACAAAGTATGAATAAAGTGTCACATGAATAATGTTTTTGAACATATGAACATGTATAAGACGTATATAACACAAATGTAATGAAAATACGAATTTCATTTTGTTTCAAATCTCAGATTTTACATCGATTACGAAAAAACGAACGATTACAAGAATACAAAGTTACCAAAAATAGAATAACAAATGAGGGTTTCCAATTATAGAAAGTATGAAAACGCAGGGCGTTACAATATTCCCTTTATGTCTTTTCACTAATTTTTCCCCAAAACTAATTCCAACTAGGGGTGCTAGGGGTCCGTACGGTTCGGTTCGGTTATTGGCATTATCCGTAACCGTAACCGAAGTCATCGGTTAATCGGTTCGGTTAATTCATCGGTTTTCGGTTCGGTTCAGTTAATTTTTGGTTAATAACCAATTTCAAACAAGGGCAATTTTTTTTGCTTAGAAATACATGTAATGGAGGTATAAATGCATGAAATAGATTTATAAATACATGAAATGGATGTATAAATAAATGAAATGGAGGTATAAATGCATGAGTAGATGTTTAAATACTTAAAATGAAGGTATAAATAAATGAAATGAAAGTATAAATAAATAAATAAAATGAATGCATAAATAAATGAAATAGAGATATTATTACATGAAATGGAAGTATAAAACATGAAATACATGAAATAGAGGTATAAAAGCTAGAAATTTATAAAGAAATAAATGGTTCGATTCGATTCGGTTAATTTCGGTTAACCGATGGTAAAAAATATCCGTTAACCGACTTTTGGTTAATTCGGTTTCGGTTAATTTCGGTTCGGTTTTGTCGGTTTTCGGTTCGGTTTCGGTTAACGGTTCAGTTATTGCACACCCCTAAGGGGTGCAAACGAGCCGAGCGGCTCGCGAGCTACTTGAGATCGGCTCGATAAAAAGCTCGAACGATCCAAGCCTTATCGAGCTCGAGCCCGAGCCCGAGCTTGAAATTAGGATCGATTAGATATGGAGCCCGGGCTCGAGCCTTGTATGTGTAACTCGTTTGGGCTCGACGAGCCTTATCGAGCTTAATATACTTTAGAGTTTAAACTATTTATTACTTTTTGAATGATCTAGATTTTCTTTTTAATTAAGTTCTCAAACTATCGAGTCGAGCTCGAGCCTTGGCTCATTAATAGCCAAAAACGAGCTCGAATCGAGCTTTAACTTGTTTTAACTCGCACCATAGATGCTTAGCTCGAGCTTTCGAGCCGAGCTCGAGTTTTAAGTTTTACTAACGAGCCGAGCTCGAGAACAAAATCCAAGGCTCAAATCGAGCCGAGCTCGAGCTCGAGCTTCAGAAAATTGTAATGAGCCTAGCTCGATTAAGGTAAGGCTCGGGCTCGGCTCGGCTCGTTTGCGCCCCTAATTCCAGCCTTCCAAATCTAAAGTTAATGGATTAGAATTCTTGTCACCCTTCTCATTTATTTTGCACTTTGTGTTTGATCATAATCCTAAGCTTATATATGGGTATATGGAATTATAAGGCTTTAGAAAAATAAACGTAAAATGGTCATTTTTTGAATTGTTTTTAATGAGATTAGGTAAAAAAGAGTTATAATAAAAGAAACCAAGTTTTGGACACGTGTCATTCATTGAAGGTATTCTCAAATCTATAGTTATCTTATATTAACTAAATAAATTAATATTAAATCTTATCATATTTTAATAAAATATTATCCTCAAATCTAAATTGTTAATTTAATATATTTTTAAAACAAATACCTCTCTTTCCTACTTATCTTATATTAAATATATAAATAATAAATTAATATTATTTGATATACAAAGTTACATTTATATAACCCGTATAATACACGAAGTTTTTAAAGATATAACTTTTTATCATTTGCTATGTAAAATTAGATTTATTCAACACGTATAATACAAGAGGTTTTTAAGAATATAATGTTTTTATTATTTGGTAGATTTTTCTACCCAATTATACACGGGTTTTTTAAAGATACGACGTTTTTAGTATTTAAGGATATAATGTTTTTGTTATTTGGTAGATTTTTCGACCCAACTATACACGAGTTTTTTAAAGATACGACGTTTTTAGTATTTAATATACAAATTTACATTTATTTAATATGTGTAATACACATGGTTTTTAAAGATATAACTTTTTTTTAGATTTATTCAACACGTGTAATATACAGGATTTTTAAGGATGTAATTTTTTTATTATTTGGTAGATTTATTCAACCCGATTATACACGGCTTTTTTAAAGATACAACGTTTTTAGTATTTAGTATACAAAATTACATTTATTTCATCTGTGTAATACACATGGTTTTTATAGATATAACTTTTTTTATTATTTGATATATAAAATTACATTTATTTAACCCGTACAATATACGAGGTTCATAAAAATATAACTTTTTATTATTTAATATATAAAATTACATTTATTCAACCAGTGTAATACACGGGGTTCTAACCTAATATATAATATTTTAAGTTCGAGCTAAGTATACATGATAACTCACAAGTTTATAGGTGTGTATAAAACTCTTCCTCCCATAATTTTCATTAATGTTAGCTTTATAAAGTCTACTTATTTAAAAAAAAATTGACCAGTTGGCGGGGTCCGTACATTGCAGCATTAACATTGACATGGTTAAACTCGTTGAAACGTAGATAATGAAAAGCACGCCGCAATGGTATATGTTCTAAAAATTAGCGTTAAGTACGGTTGTAAAAATCCAAACTAGACATCGATTAATCCCCGATTAATCACAATTAATCGCGAGCCCCAGCCTACCTTCCGACTAGCAACTAGTGATTGCTACAACACTGGCGTTAAAGAAAAACGTAAGCGAAATAAAAAAACGTATAACCAAAAGATTAAATTGGCATTAATTTTGAGGGGCACATCACATTCGTATTGTAGACTTTTTCATTCCTTGTTATTCAAATACGCACATGGATGTCAAGAATATAGTATCTTTTTATGGGCAGATAAGACTTGTAACCACTATGGGAACTCCAAAACTTCACAAACCTAGGGCTCCATGATCTATGGGACTTTACACCGTCGACTAATTTGTAACCAACTAACCATACCTCTTTTGCGAGGTAGCAAGATACAAGCAAGTGATCTATTGACTCCGGCGCTAAACCACAAGATACAATCAAGTTAGGGTGGGCGGTGTCGAGCTTGAAAAGGAAACAAAGAGGTCAAGTTGGCGCGAGAACATTGCTCCCTCCCATTTAGGGCCGAGTATTCCCCAAATGCTTCACACACGCACCCACATATAGTGAAAACAAACTCTCAGCTGAAGATTGGGAAGAGACATACAATAAATGCGTTAACATCCATTAGAACCAGATAACAGACTTTCAAATCAAATAATATTTTCAAGAACCATACAAAAGTTGTTGAAAACCAAAATAACTTAAAAACAAGGCATTCAACCTCTGTATAATTTTATAGTTTCCAATGTTTTAAGGATCGGACCGGAGGTCGACCCGATCGCCTTACGGGGTCAAAGGTCGGACCGGTTCGACCGGATTTAAGACCCGGATTACGTCATAAATTATATAAAAATATACAGAAAATATAGAAAAAATAGATAAAATTCCAAATAGTTAAGGAACTAAAAACACGAACATTAGTCATCCAAAAACATACAAAAGTACCAAATCGAAGAACATAAAAAAATACAAAACCAACAACAAATGAAAGTATCAATCCAACAACATACAAATCTACCAATCATCTAGCGAATCTGAATCATCATCGTCATCAAAATCGCCATCACCAACACTAATCACCTTGAACCACATTATCTTCTTCATTGTATTCTTGGCCTAAAATTTAAAAAATGACAAATCTAAGTATATAGTTTTTGATGTAAAAAATTATGCATCATCAATATCATTTAGTAATCAATATATCAAAAAGAAAATACTAACCTTCGGATGGTTGTGTTTTTGAATCAAGGTCAAGTGGGAGCTCTTCATCGAGCATATTGTCTAAATCATCAGGCGGGAGGGTGTGGTTGGAGCCCCCTAGAGGCTTTATCAGGCCACGTAAGCGACACGTAGGATCCACCTCAGCCATGGGGCTTTATCACGCCCCCCTTTAACTTGCATGGTGTGGGATGGAGCCCCCTATTAAACAAACTTAAAAAAAAGATTTCATTGGTTTAAATCAGGTGGGCCCCACCTGATAAAGCCCTTCTCCCTCGTTACCATGATGGAGCCCCATCAATGGCGCCCTCTCTTGAATTCCTCGGTGTGGATGTATAGCACCTTGGGGCGCTATGGTCGATGAGCTGGCCTGGGTGGCGTCCTCACACCCTCTGGCCTCATAGTTAAGCTCGGATTCCTTCTCGTCTTCCACCACCCAGAATTCGTTTTTATCTATGCTTTGGTAATCAACCGGGTCGTATGGCATTTTGCTCTTATTTAGCCTAACAAGTTTAAATGTAAACTCTTTTATTCAAAATCAAAAACTAATAATAAGTAAAGTTTGTGCTTATATCATACCTAATTTGTAGACGTAAGTTGTAATGCACATATATACGAGATCACTTAGCCTTTGATGCTCCAAGCGGTTCCTTATTTTGGTGTGAATTCTCTCAAAAACACTCCAATTCCGTTCACATCCGGAAGAGGATGCGGTTTGACTTAAAATTCTTATGGCAAATTTTTGCAACGCCGGTATATCTCCACCAAACGCTTTCCACCACTCATCTAAACATACAATTAACATAAAAATATAATTTTGTTATAATATATAAAACTTATATCGTAAATAAAAATTAAGTAGACTAACCGGGACGCTCAAGCTTTACGGAAGACATAGCAATAGATCGACCAAAAGTACCTAGTATATCCCGAAATTTTGCCAAGAGATATCCATTGATTTCTTGGTCTCCTTGTGCGGCTCACCGTATCAATTTGATCTTGAAGGATGTTTCAGAAATGGAAGATGTGTCTACTTTGATCCAATTTGCATCACGGATTCCAGTTTTCATCTACAACCATAAGTGGCCTCTAAATTGGTTGGGAAAAAGACCCGGTTGGACAGAAATTATCCGTCCCGGGGCCACCTGATTTGGCACATCATTCATTGCATTGAATCAACTATAAGCTTCATAGACTAATTAGCATCTTTCAACAAATTTACACGAACTTGATGGTAGGAAGGTCTCGTATATCCATGCCCCATTAAAGCTACTTTACTCATTGCAATTGAAAAAAGGGGATAATTCACAACATTTATCGGTATACATGCATCATATAGCTACAGCTAAATCTGTATCATGATGATCTAAGTTCACTTTATCTTTTAATGGTGGTTTCTAGAGTTAACCATATTAGAAAGCACGATACACCAAGCTTTTTTCTCAAAGCAAAATTTTATCCATGTGTTTGAAGGTTGACCAAGATGATGATAACCATTCCACGAGTCGTGGCATTTTTGCTGCCTTGTTCAGATATGGTATAGGCTCAGTTGGTGGAGACAGTCTTCAATTCCAATGTTCTTTTCTAGGGTTGTACACTCGGCGATTATAAATTTGCTCGTTGAATACTTGAGCCGGATTTGCTCAAGTTCGATAGCTCATATGAATGTCCGAGCCTAGTTCAAGTAAAAAGTAGCTCGCTTATACATAAACTCAAGTTGATTCAACTCTAGTAGCTCATTCTTTTGCATATAAAATTAAAAACCTTCTCTAGTAACTTATTCTTTGGGACTTGGTTCAAATATACCGACTCCTTGTATAGTTATGTATACTTTAGTTTGATACTATAAACACTATTATAGTATGATATGTTCTTAATATGTTACGTAGGACTTCTATGAAAAGGAGGATACAAAATCATCAATAATTAAAGAAAATGCACAAACCAACTCGTTGAGCTACACTGGCTCGAGTTATTGGCAAGGCAAAAGAAACTACTATATCACATGTAGATCTTACTATGTTTCTACTCACGTTTAACTAACAATCTGTTCGGCGTGGTAACCGACTTGTCACTATGACCACAAGCGTCCGGGAGCCAAAACCCGCTTATATGTACACAAATTAAATCTACTTCAAAATACAGTCCCCTAAACAAAAAGATTCAACAATCATTTCAGCAGCTGAACCCATGGCATTCACCCCAGAAATCTCAAGCAAAGTCAAAGCCAGTTCTTCCTCATCCCACTTCCGTAGTCCCCTGCTTAACCTCTTCAAAACTGCCACATCAACCTCCATTGCCCATTTTGGTGCGCACGTCACCATCAAGCTCACAAACCCCGACACATAAGCCCTCCACGTGGCTTTATTACACCCGAGTGAAATCTTCCCGTCAAGTGCACTTGCCATGAACTCCAAGTGGAGCCCGAGAATGACGGGCCGTTTTTTACAATACAAAGAAACAGGCTCCACGCCCCAACCAAACGCCCCAGAAAGAACCGCAAAATATGCTAAAGCATAACCCATTAGCATCCCGATCATCCCGCCCGAATCACCTTTAATTTGATCAGATTTATGGCCCGATATAAACCATGAAGGTAACGTTTCTTTAAGTAAAGATTGTATTAAATTTAACCGGCCCGTTAACCAAACTAATGACGCTCCCAGTGAGGCTGCTTGTTTGATACGAGTCATGGCTGCAGATAAAGAAACCTCACCATATCTCATCACAAGCCCGTTGGGCTTTTTTAGTTTTTCAAGCGGTACATCAGTAGACACAATATCTTTGACCGTATGCATTAACAATGACACAATTTCTTCAGTCATGAACATGACATCTCCAACACTACGGTGAACCCGTAAGTAGAGAATACCAGGGGCCACAGGATAAATCCCGCCTGAACTGTGGGAGCCGAACCCGTGACCAAGAAGACCACCAACACAACCGCTGGAAAAGACAGGTGGTTGGGCGATTGCTGATTTGAAACACATCTTAAGAAGCTGGACCACCGCGTTACTGTTGTGGTGGAAGACAGTTCGTGAGGCGGAGAAAATGAGATAATCGGTCCAACGTTTGGCTTTTTGGACCCAAAGTGCAGATATGATGGCCATGCATGGCCACGGGCAGCTCGCACCGAGGGTGTTTAGGGCTGGGGCGGCTAGGTTTAGAACAGATTCAGAGACCCGGTCAACTTTGTAAGTTATTGTGAGGCTTACTAGGGCAGCTAGGGGTAAAGGAAGAGTTGGAATGGTTCCCCCTGCAAGGAAGAAATGTGTTATTAACATGCAGTTAGAATGTTAGATACAAACTATAAGATAGATCTCTGCAATCGGCTGGAACGGGACTGAAACCGGAAAAGGAAAAAACCAAACCAAGAACAAAAATGACTTGAATCAGTTTGGTTTCAGCCCCAAACCAGGCATGGTAACCAGCGATGGCATTTTACTGGCCAAAAACAAACCTTTGGACGGAAGTCGCAAAACTGGCCAAACCTCAGGGACGGAAATGGCATTTTACTCTAAAAAAATGTAGAGCAGAGCCAAACATAGCTGGTGCTGGGCCCTGTCCCCGGTTCGTTTGTCAGTAAGGACCGAGTTTTGCATACCCCTAATACCATGCGTTCTAAAGACAAGGTAATTTTTGAAAAGCGATACCTGCAGATAAGCTTGGAACATCAACTCCAGTGGCGGACAATATTTTATTGATGTTATTCTCGACCATGGCTAAACTGGCTGCAGGACTTGGCCAATCAGTCCCGTTCATAGAAGCTGGCTTCCAGAGACCACGCGTTGTTTCTGCTGAAAGGTAACTTACAACAGTTGCCATTGATGCAGGAAGAAAAATAGCAAGTTCTCTGAGTCCTGAGATTATTATTCACATCAATATAATCAGATATTTACACAATTATGAGTGGAATTATACTTGGCTAGGGCTGTAAACGAATCGAACGAACACGAACAAGACCATGTCTGTGTTCGTTCAATAAGGAATGAACATAATCATGAACGGTTCACGAACACTTAACGAACGAGATTTCTTGTGTGTTCGTTGATTAAGGAAATGAAAATGTTCATGAACTGGGTGTGAACACTTACCGAATGTAAACGAACACAAACAAATGTTCATGAACATAAATGTTCATGAATATATATATAGAGAAAGTATAATGTACTTCACGCCTTAACGTACATTAACGTACTTCACGAAATATATAACATGCGTAATTATTTTTTTGACCAAAATAACATGCGTAATTTTGGATCCCATGCGTGATTATGTGGTCTCATGCGTGATTATGTGGTCCCATGCGTGATTATATGTTCCATGCGTGATTATACCCCTGATCCAATGGTTACCATTGTCTCCTACGTGAAGTATGATAAGCCGTGAAGTATGTTAACCTTTCTCTCTATATATATATAGAGAGAGAGAGGAAGGTTAACATACATTACGGCTTAACCTACATCACGCACGACAGGTAATTACGCACGTTCATTTTAAAATCACGCACGTTATAACTCAAAAATCAAAAATCACGCATGTTGAAACACAATAATCACGCATATTAAAAACATTAATCACGCATGTTATAGAACAAATCACGCATGTTGTCGTACGTGAAGTATGTTAAGCCGTAATGTACGATATACTTTTTCTATATATATATATATATATATATATATATATATATATATATAGGACAAAGATCCGTTAGGAACCACCCCTTATTGCGAGAACCGCGAGAACCAGTGTGAACACAAACAGTAATTCCTAAAAAAATCTAAAAAACACCCAAAAAAATTTTTTTTTATTTTTTTACTATTTTTTTTTGAAAAAATCGCTATATTTTGTTAATAAAAAAAATTTCAAAAAAAAAAAAAAAAATTCGAGTAACAGTTATCCATGCACATGTGCATATGTGTCGTTTCTTTGTCAAATTCCGTAATTCATTACAAATAATAGTCAATTGCACTTTCATTTACACTACTATGTGTAATACACTATTTTTTACATTATCAATGTTAGAAATGCACATGTGCATCTATATGTATCAACAGGAAATAAGGTGTTTTGGTACACTACTTTCTCTTTCATCTATCATTCCATCCATAATACACAAGCATGCACATGTGCATTTTTTGTCATTTCTTTGACAAATTCCGTAATTCATTACATATATTAGACAATTGCACTTTCATTTACACTACCATATGTAATACACTACTTTTTACATTACCAATATTAGAAATGCACATGTGCATTTATATGTATCAACATGAAATAAGGTGTTTTGGTACACCACTTTGAATACACTTTCCCTTTCATCTGTCATACCATCCATAATACAATACCATTACCTCCTACCATCCATAATACAATACCATTAACAATATTTTCACTTTATTACATGTATGTAAACACCATTTATACCATCCAATCAACATATTACATAAAAAATTGACAACTATAACCAAACCATCAACCACTAGATATAACTAACCAAAAAACATGTATATGGGTCTACTTCTCCATTCAAAATCACAAACTTTTTGTACCAAAACACGTTATATCATGGTTATACCTAATTATGCACATGTGCATTTTGAATATTGGTAATGTAAAAAGTAGTGTATTACTAATGGTATTGTAAATTAAAGTGCAATTGTCTATTCCTGATAACGTATTACCGAATTTGTTGAAGTAATGATACATATGCACATGTGCATGGATAACTGTTACTCGAAAAAAAAATTTTTTTTTTTTTTATGGAAACGAAATATAGCGATTTTTTATTAAAAAATATTAAAAAAATAAAAAAAAATTTTGAGTGCTTTTTTGATTTTTTTTAGATTTTATTTTGTGTTCACATTGGTTCTCGCGGTTCTCGCAATAAGGGTGGTTCTCGCATGAACCTTACCCTATATATATATATATATATATATATAAATAAAATCCGCATTTTTCATCTGAAAGATTATGAAAAATCCACCAAAAATAAACAAATACTTAACAAAGCTATCCGAACATAGTTGGCATAATTATCATAAACATAATTAACACAAAAATTAAGAAGTTTCTCAAGCTTTAACACAAACTAAAATTGCAATGGTCAAATCAGGGATGTTGGCGGAGGCATACAGTATAACTATGGTTTCAAATTTTTAAATTAAAACTATTAAAATAAAAATAAAACATAAGAAAACCTTTAAATGAACATACACAAATGAACATAAACGAGTGAACAAAAATGAACACATCACCGAACTGAACATAAACAAACGACCGCAGCCTCTGTTCATGTTCGTTTGTTTAACTTATCGGACAAAATTTCTTGTTCGTGTTTGTTCATTTATTAAACGAACAAACATAAACGAACTTCCCGCCAAACGGTTCACGAATTGTTCGCTGAATGTTCGGTTTGTTTACAGCCCTAATACTGGCCTACTGGGTATGTTTGTTTTTTGTTTATGTAGATGCTTTAATAAAAAACGCAAACCTGTAATAAGTTCAGGGGGAGACAAATTTCCATGTGCACAAGCAGTCAAAGCAGCATCAAGCACAAAAGGAACAGCTTCAAGAATCTCCCAAGCAGGAAGTTTAAGTCGACTGGCACAATCCTCAGGTATGGACCCACACGAATTGCTACTTCCAGATGCAGAATGACTTAACGACTGACCAGCTTTAGTATTTCTAAACATCATGTTCAAAAGCGCGTCAAAAATCTGGTACACAGAAGTACCAGGTTTAAGATCAGATAAGGTTGAAGCTATACACGCTTGGTGTTGTCGGTACCAAAATGTTAGTTTTGGAAAAGAATCCAAGAATATTGGTTCTGTGGATGACAGATTGCTAAAATGTCCTCTTCGGGCTTTTTGATTATTTTGTGGGTAATTGTGTGCCAGCAAGAGTAACTCGGGATTCAGTTGAGATCCTACAGGAGTGACATCACCCATGAAATGTTCAAGAGGTGGCTGGTGAAATCTCCATAGTTTTAAAAGAAGAATAAACGCGTTTGAGAACACAGAAAGGGGCGATAAATGTTCCCCGTTTGGGAGAGTCCATGAAACTGCCGGTGGACATGATCCAAACACCTCACATAGGGGCATCAATACAGCAGCAAGATGTGGAGCCTGAAAAATAGCATATGCATTAGAACAAATCCAAAGTAGTGGCATAAAACTTGGAAGTAAATTACTAAAACAGATAGCTGTGGTATATAGAAAATTATGGAACTACTCACTGAATTTCAGAAATTACACCTTTAGTCCGTATATTTTAAGTTTGTTGAGGATTTGGTCCCACTGCCAGTTAGTATAATCGCTAAGCCCCAAGGGACTTTTTGAGATTTCAAATTACCATTATCTGGATTAGGATCAAATACAAAGGATCCTAATTGTAAGAAGTGTAAGAAGGATTTATAGAGTGACAAGTGTCCAATAACCTAAAACTAAACCCACTACACAAAAAAAAACCCCACTACAAAAAAAAAATAAAAAAAAACCTTAAACATTCACCACCACCAAAAACCTAACCCCCCTCCCCCCACATCACCCACCCTAAAAAAAAAAAAAAAAAAAAAAAAAAAAAATTTGCCGAGGGGTGGAGGGGTGGGGGTTTAGGTTTTTGGGTGGGGGTGGGTGTTTAGTTTTTTTTTAGGTTTTTGGGGGTTTTGGGGGGGGGGGGGGGGGGGGGGGGGTTAGGTTTTTGGGTGGTGGTGGGGTGGGGGGTGGGTGGACACTTGTCACTCTATAAATCCTTCTTACACTTCTTACAATTAGAAGCCTTTGTAGAATAACTTGACCCACCATTATCTTTCACATTCTCATTCTTAAACCCTACATTATATTCATCTTCACTCATTTATCCTTTTCTTTATAATACATCTCTTTAACCCAAATTAAGATCCAGGTTATGAAACTTCAAACAAAGCTTTAAAAACTGATTTTCAAACAACTATTCATCCTCCACATATTTTTCCAAAAATATGGAACAGAATCTAATTTAAAACCTAGATAACTTACATTCGAAACCAAATTTTTACACAGATTCATTAATAAACTATCAGAAGATCTGACCCAAATAAACACCCACGAACAAGTACAAGACAAATAAGTGCAGGAATATTGCATGGTTCACTCGATCTATGTGATCTGGTCACATGGTGTAATCTTGTACGAGTGAGTCAAGCCGTAACAGTTGTCCAAAAATCATTTTTACGAATAACTAGTCCGCAAAATATGATTTAATGTGGAATGTGTTGATGGAGGATGCCTTTTGCAAAACCGCGCGTAGCTATGTGCGCTTAAATGTGGAATGTGGTCACCCTGCCTTAAAAAAACTCTTTTGATTTTTCCCATGTCCTCAACATTTACATGGATTATAGAGAAAAAAAAAGCTTCTTTTTTATTTATCTTTCAACAGCACACACCTCTATTTATCATGTGGTGTTTAATTTTTTAGTTTCAATACCTAAACATTTAAGAATCTATTTGGTTGTCTTAATTATATTCACTTATTTTAATTATATTTAATTATTTCAGTTATAATTAATGGTTACAATCATAGTTATTTATTATAAATATACTTTTATAATACGAAAATAGAAAAAATTACTTTAACTATAAACAACAAAAAATTGACTATTGAAAATAAAATGTAAGATGTGGTGATGTTGTGAAAATGAAAATATTGGTATAAGAGTGTTTGTAGGGTTGGAGAGAAAATGAGTGTTTTTGGTGCATTTGTATAAATTAGATGTGGCAGCTGACTGGACGCATTTATGGATGCACTTAGCACCTTGCATTGGTGATAGCTTTAGAGATAAAACACAACTCGAATAAACCTATTCACAAGTAACCGGTCGAAATTTGATTTCAAGTCCTCTATCCAAAAGAAGTTAGGGTAGGCAGTAGGCTAAAGATGAAATCCAGTATAAGAAAAAAAAAATGGAATATATAAAAGATAGCCTCAGCAAAAGTGTACTTACCAAACCATGTAGGGAAAAAATCTGAACACAATCGATAGTTGATATTCCCATAAGAAGAACATTGAGAAGGGGAGCATAAACAATCAAATGGCTTTCATTCCCTGAATAATCCACAGGAATTGGAGGTGATAACAGCTTAATAATGAAGAATCCGGTATGTTCCTGTTAACATTTTCAACAAAAGGGCTTAAAAGTTAAAACTGCAAAAAGCCAGGAGGTGAAGGAATACGTAGCAAAACAGGCAAGTTGGGTAAAATACTAAAAATGTAATGGGTCAGGTTGAAGCATTTTTTTCCCCCAAAATTGTAAATATTGCATAACCAATTAGTGTATCAAATGATTAAAAAGTAGTAACATTTCTTTTATTTCAATTTCAATATCAATCCATATTTGTGAGTAAAATGAGTTTTATGCATTAAAATACACTTGGGGCTACTTTCGAGTTTCGACCGTTCAGCCCATTTGAATGTTCCCTTTAAGCATAACACCGAGTCCCATTCAAAAGAAATTGAGTCAAATTGCCAACACTAAGAAAGAAGAAAGAATCCATGAGTGAGAACTGAGAAATAACCACCTGTATGTTCCATCCGCGAGTTAGCGATGCTCCACATAAGACAGTTGCAGCAAAAATCTTCTCTTCTTCTGTACCATTGATTGCAATTCCGTATATTTTCTCAATTTCTGCTAAGCTTCCATTCAATCCAAAAGCTTAAATTCAGTTGCTAAACCACAGCTTACAATATGAAAATTACACAAGCCTATTTATTTAGTTATTTACATACATGGTAGTCATGCATACTGTCTGCTAAGGTAACAGAATTATTTGATCTTGCTCATAAGTAAAAATAACATAGAAGTGGCGGAATGGACAGGTCAGACAAGTCAGGTGAGCCTAACCCAAAACACTTCACAGCTCATATAATAGGGGTGCACAATACTTGGTTTAGACAGACAATTTAATTACAAAGGTTATATTATTTTAATAGAAGTTTGAATATATTAATAAAATGATATTGGAGGTTTTATGTATTAAATATAACATTGGGGGCAACTTTTAACTCATTTTCCCATTCTTTTTACGTGTTTGGACATAAGTGATTATCTGATAATTGCGAATCCAAGCCACAATAATGAGTTTTTAGTGTTTGGATAAAGTGATTATGATTCTGATTACCAGTTTTCTTCATCTTCTGATCAAAAACCAACAAGAAACGGTCAAGTGAAGCAATTCCGTTGTATATTGATCTTTTTGGTATTTTTTAATATAATATTGGTAAAAATTATTACTATGACTGATTATATGCCTTAACAAATATATAAAACATCCTTCTTGGTCATTAATATCATTAGTTACGTAAATATATGAGGATTTGCCTAACACTCAGGGAGCCAAAGCACATCAAAACACCATATCCTGCATCGCGTTCTATTATGATTGGTTATCTGATTCTGATTATTCAGTATCACATAATCAGTTTCAAAACACGCATCCAAACACCCCCTATCAAATCCGAAATCAATTAACCTACCTCTATGCAACGTTCTTGTCTGTCGTCTGTTTGCATAGGGTTAGAAACTTAAAAACATATAATCAGTACTATCAATAAAAGGTGTGAGCATACCTTGAAGCTGGTGTTGAGACCAAAGTATGCATCATTTGAGAAGTCAAAGGAGTCCCCTTCATCAATGTTGACCAGCCAGTCATTTGACCAGAAATGTTACGAGGTATTTGGTTACTGTGTCCCTTGACATACCCAGGCCATAAATATGCTGATGTGTCTAAAAGATTCCTTGCAATACAAGCTTCTACAATAAGATGCCTCAAGTTTCCGGCTGCAATTAAATGTCCAATCATGACCAAACAATACAAGTATCGACGTATACAATTAAAATAAGACATGGAGACAGATTACAGCTTATGATATAGAAGACTCGGGGACACAGAAGGAAGCATATTCATCTCAATATACGATCAGAACACTTATGTTAGCATTTCTTTTAATTAGACAAGGTAAGATGGGTGGATAAAGCAGATTGGGAAACGGTCAAATTTGTATTTTAGTATGGGTCGGTCACCGTCCAAACTTTTAGTTTTATAAGTAGCTAGCATGCAAAATACGATTATAGAAAGAGTGATTTTGATGGATAAAGAAGTGGCAATTTTGTAATATATGTTTATTGATTGATTTCTTGGATTAAGGGTATAAAGGTAAATTCAGCATGTCTTAAATTCATAAACCAACATGCAAGTCACATGCAAGTTTCCCCCGTTCTTTAAATACATCAATAATTTTTATACGTGATTTTTTAAACAAAATTACACCATAAAAACGAGAGTTTTTCATCTTTAATATGAGCACCGTATTGCTATATATACATGTTGAAAAAAATACGTTTCAGCTAGGTGTTTTTATTCCATGGTGTTTTATTTGTAGCAAGTACATGGTATTTTATTTTGCATGTAACAAAGGGTTCATCATGTTGTGTTTTATCTGTTAACAAAGAGTACATGGTGTTTTATTTTGCAGGTACATAGTGTTTTATTTTGCAGGAATTGACCAATTTACTCTTATACCCTTTACCCTAATTATTAAGAATTGCCACATGTCACACTTTTCTGGCTTCTCACACTTTTTAGGATATTTTGACTTTGTAGCCAAATCCTAACCATAGAAGTTATATCATTTCAACACATCTTGGTAGACAATAATTTGGGAGGTTTTATGCATCGATGATACAAATTGGGTGACTTTTGACCCGCTCGACAATTTGACTCGTTTCATTTTGACTATCTTTTATCCCTAAGTAAATGCCGCACCTCTAATATTGATGCAAGACAAATACCTCAAAAAGAAAACATAAGAAATAAAGTAAGAAGAGATTGCTCAATACAAGTAAACTTTGAATTGAAATGAGTTACAATGTTTTATGAATTGAAACTACAATTTGGACGTTTCCTTTAAGGCAAAGTTTCTTATTTTACCTATCTGACTCGTTTGAGAAAAAACAAAACCCATATTAACCCATTTATAAGTAACTGGGTGGTATTTGCCACCTCTAACACTGATGAAAGATAAATACCTCATAAAGAATAAAGAAGAAACAGTAAGATAGAGCTTAGAAGAAATTACTCACCACAAGTGTTTGGCATATCATTTAAGCTAACACCATCAAGGTAACCACTTCCAACTGATATACCGGAGGCAACCAAAATAGCTTTTGCGGCTGCTTGATTTGCTATAGAAGTAACTGACGATGGTGGTATCAATAAACCTTCAAAATCACCCAATTGTTGTAAGCTAGAAACTAGGCTTTTGCGACAGTTTCCAAGAGCCTGCATTTCATTCCCTTGATGCATTTGTTTATGATCATTTTCCTCAAGCAAAGTGTTCTCCTCTTCATCAATAATATTACCAACTGCAAGAGTTGTTGTGCATAATAGTAGGCATAAACATGTATCAAGGCGAGGTATTGGACCATCGGCAGCTTCCCCTTCCTAAAGAACCAAATTTAAAAAAAAGGAAAAACAACTATGAGACATCAAAGTACGCTGAATTGACAATGAAAACCTACACATTCAGGAAGTCTACCAAAATTATTAGAATGTCTTCACCTAATTAATTGGTCATGTAAAAAATACAATAAATAAACTTGTGAAATGCCTCTTTTACACCTGTTCTACTCAACACACTAGAACATCCCTTTAGTAAGATCTCAGAAATAAAATATGCAATCTGTGTTATATAAGTGTGTATACAGTACATAAATGAGTGTGTATACACACACATCTATATTTACAGATATGGACTTAGGAGCCAGTGAGAAAGAAACCAAATTTTCATGAGAAACGTGGAAAACAAACGGATTCATTAATTATGTAACTTTATTTCACAATTATATATATTTGAGATGACTCATAAAATTGTGAATTGATGTTAGAAGTAGTGAATCAGTTTACTTCTCACGAATATTTGTTTCTCATTTGATCCTGGTGAAATTTATATTAAAAAAGACAAACGTATACACATACATACTTATATATTATTTATAGGTATATGTACGGTTATGCGTGTTTACCCTTTGTACAAGTCGCAAAGCTGCAATCCATAAGCCAAGAAAAGTGTCCTGCCAAGAGGCCTGAGTAATTGCCTGATGGGCTTTCAGGAGATCTAAAATACAAATCCATTTGTTTACATGGCATTACAAATGAGATATATTATATATGTGACAATGTGGAACTTAAAATTAAATTTTACCGGTAAGAGTTTCAGCAGCACTGGTAGTAGCCACTACAAATCCATCCATGGTGTCTTCAAGAAATAAATCAATTGGAAGCCAAATAGCCGAACGGCAAGCACCATAACTTTGCCCTGCAGATGATACAAGTGATCCAGAAGCCATTACTGCATGGAACTGTTGCAGAGATGATGTTTTACATTCCTTAGATAGTAGTACACGGTTATCAGATGTTAACTGCAAAAGAGCCTCAGGAGTAATATCTTTGGAATTTCTTAAAGCCGTGGAGTTTCCGACAAGCAGCCTCAAGTGTTGCACAAAAGATCCCCAGTGTGCAGGCCTAAAAGTATAGATTCAGAAGTTATGATTAGAAATAAAAAAAAAATACAGATCAGATATGACTCATGTCAACCATATAATCAGGAAAAGGACTACACTAATGGTTTGACACGATACATTTTTCATCCAAAATGTTACTTTCTATAAACAACTAAAATGTATGAAATATGATTAAACCAATTTATAATGTTTCAATACTAAGCCATCTAAAGCACCAAAAGTCTAAATGTACAAATATAAGTGCCAAAATTGCCAGTTCTGGTCAAAACAAATATATTTCCACAAGTAGAAACTGATTGGTTTGACACGAAACATTTTTCATCCAAAATGTTACTTTCTATAAACAATTAATGTACGAAACATAATTAAACCAATTTATAATGTTTCAATACTAAGCCATCTTATGAAAAGAAAACGAAGACTTAATGGTGTTAAAGACACTTTGTTTTCTGTCTGCTTGAAAAACATAACCCGAATCCACCCTAATACCCAATTTTTAGAAAATGGGTCAAAATTTAGAAATCTTGGTTTTAAAATGCGCCGTGATGCGCCCGATGCGCTGATGAGTGCGCATCGCCACAGCTGATGCGTTGCGTTTACGTGACGCGAGAACATTGTGCCGATTTCGCATAAAGTGCCCGTCGGATAATGCGCTCCGACTCACGCAACATTGTTTGTTATGTTTTTTCCAGATTTTATGAAATGGGTTGGGTTTTTTTAATAATTATTATTTTAGCATGCTTCATTTGGATCATTATGGTTCCTAAACACTTATTGTGGTTCTAGAAACATTTTATTATGCTTGATTTGAACCAAAAAAAAGCACAACTATTATCTTCTTATTACGTCAGTCGTTTTAGTTTAAGTATGTTTTTATAAGTTGTTATCTATAAACAATTTTTTAGTATTTTTTTTATAAAGAGTGCATCGCATACGTGATGCGCTCGCAACGTGCATCACGCATCGCGCATCAGATTTTTAAAACCAAACGCATCGGCGCATCACGCAACTTAAAACCAAAATAGAAATAAATTTTTGACACTTGTTCCTTACATATTCCGGCGTGCCAAGTGCAGAATTCTGAAAGTTACTTTATTACGAAAAATTTCTCCAATTATCTCAATGGCTGTTATGGTATTCATTTTGTATAGCCCCTGGTGATAATCAACTTTATTTTCTCCATAATTATTATGATCATCGATGTCCATGTCTTGTGATTTGATTGGCCATAGAGATTTCTTTTCAGGTACTAGTTCCAGCAAGTTTTCATCGTCGAGTGAGGCATCAAGTAGCTCCCACACAACTGAAAATAAAAATTCAACCAAAACAAGCCCAGGTTCACTGGAATGGAAACCAAATATCTGGTTGAGGTGAAGAGCATCATCTATAGATTCCATGATCCTGCAATTACATAAAAGACTGTCAAATTTTCAAGTTACATATGCATAAAAGAGACACAAGAAATGCAATATTTAAAATTGCTTTAAAAAACAACAGTAGACTCCATACAAACTATATTCTAAAAGCAGAGGTTATTTCCAACCTAAATGGGGATAAGAATCTTACTTGTGATAGTTTGAACCGTTAACTTCAGTAGCCAATGGAAAAATGTGTCTTTTAAGGAGCTCTAAATAAAGCCTGTAGGCAGCAGGATGGCTTCTTCGACTTGGGATTACTCTATGATAACAAAAAAAAAAAACATTTTAACCAAACAAATAACTATATTGTACAAGAACCTACACTACATAGTACAAACTATATAGCGTGTATACACAACATTATAAAAACCACCAATTATGAACCTATAGGCTATAGCAGGTACCTGAATGTTCTTCTACAAGCCTTAGAAAAAGCTATACTTCTAGGAAGTAAGATTTTCATTTCAACTTAACTATCTGATTATCTATTGAATTCATAGTTGTCGGTAGCAAATAGCTCTATATGCTACATAGCGATAGCGACGAAATAGCGCTTGCTAGTTCGTGTTTAGCAATAAGGTAGTAGAAAATTTTAAAACTTAAAAAAAAATACCTATTTGTAACTTATATATATGTAATGTTAATTTTATACTTTTTATGTATAAATATATAAGTTTAAAGACCAAATGTAAACTAGTGAAGATAGAGGGGGTTAATTTTTAAATACACAAACTAATTTAACACTTTTTTATGAAAAAGATTACAAGTTTTAGGGACTAAATGTAAACTAGTGAAAGATACAACAACAACAACAACCATACCCAGTATAATCCCACCTATAGCGAAGCTATTGATAGGGTCTGGGGAGGGTAGGATGTAGGCAAGCCTTACCTCTATCCCAAGGGGATAGAGAGGCTGCTTCCAGTGAGACCCCCGGCTCCAAAAAACCATAACCAAGACATAATCTTATGGAAAAACATATATAAGCACACAACTACTAAAAAAATGTGGAAAAGAAAAATAATAAAAATAAACACATAAATAAATAAATAAGTAGTTGTTAGTAAAACTACGACGCCGGGAATAAGTGACAACTTATAGAAAGCTATATCACACCTCATAGAAAACGAAAAAATTTAAACTCATAAGACAAGAACCTAAACCAAAAACCAGGCCAAACTCCTAAAAGTCCTTAACCTTAATCCTACGTCTCCACGAAGTTCTATCCTCGACCATGTCCTCGAAGAGGTGCAGATCTAGCAAATCTTTCCTAATCCGCTCCTCCCAAGTCATTTTCGGCCTACCTCTACTCCTCCTTCCATCTACAGTGAGTGTTTCCACTATTCTAATCGGGTCTGTCATCTGCCTTCTCCTGACATGCCCAAACCATCTCAATCTTCCTTCCCTTATTTTGTCTGAAATACAAGCAACTCCTAATCTTACCCTAAAAACCTCATTTCTTATCTTGTCCAACCTAGTATGCCCACACATCCATCTTAGCATCCTCATCTCTGCCACATCTAGCTTTCGTGCATGGATTTTCTTGATGGCCCAACAATCTGTTATAATACCTAAACTTATTTAACCCTAAAAGTTTAAAACACGCATTATCAGCCCCTATCTTCTTCTTCCTGGTTCGCTATCTTCTTCTCCTTGGTTTCCAACAGAAAGTAGCACCGACGTCGAAATTCGCCGCAGGAGGTCGCTATGTGGTCAAGAAGTACCTTGTAGCGGCATATAGCCGCCTCTCCATGCTATAGCGCCCGCTATGGATGCTACTAACAACTATGATTGAATTATCTGCTTTTGCCTTCTTTTTGGGCATCAAGTAATCAATTTCATATTTACTAAAGCAAAACTGATTTTCAGAAAATTATAGTAGAATAACTCGTATACCCTTATTAAATAACCAGAAGTCGCCATACGCATAAATAGCACGTCCAAAAACAATTTGACAAACCATGTTTCATAACAAAAAGGTAATCCAATTCAAAGCCAATTAAAAAAAATCACTTTTAACTAGCACACTCAAACAGCCCCTTAGAAATGAAAATTAGCCTTCTTCCGTTTCGGCAACGCTATTGTGTACTAATGGTAGGTAAACAATCAACCAATCATCCAGAACATACCAACCATTTCCATAGCAGTATCTAAAAGTGAATCACAAAGTTCAACTTACTAAACCGTCTACCTGTCCTTGTAGATTATAAAACAAACTCAAACTAGCATCACAATCTTGATCACACTTATACACCAAATTTAACACCACAACTACTCATATCATTACTAAAATTGTAGATGCATAACCGAGTCCGGACTTCCCTTAGGAGACCGGACGATAATAAAAAGGACGCACATCCTAAAGTTCGTCCCCTTGCCCAACAAAGGACGCACATCCTGAAGTGCGTCCCACCGAATGACGTCATCAAAGTCAACTAGTATAAATACCTTCTCCAAGTACACCACAAGTACAATTTTCTGAACATCTGTCCTTATTCTCTCTCTATTTTCTCTCTCTAGCAAATACTTATCCTCATGCTGGAGGGTGGTCGCAGAGTGGCCTTCCCACCTCTGCGGCGAGCCTAACGGTTTGTTAAGTTGTGCAGGTTCAGGTTCCCAAGCAGTATAAAATCTAATCGTGGTTTGTTCAATATCCGGCCACTTTTTGGATCTTCAAAAATCAACTAAATCAGTAAATACGAACAAAACCTGTCAGGCAGAAGCTCTAAATACACCAAAATTAACACAACTAGTCTATCATCACTAAAATCAACTGAATCAGTAAACACGAACAAAACCTGTTAAACAAAACCTCTTAACACACCACAACTACTCTATCGTCACTAAAATCATCTAAATCGGTAAACACGAACAAAACCTGTTGGACAAAACCTCTAAATACACCAAAATTAACACCACAACTATTCTTATCATTCCTAAAATCAACTAAACCAGTAAACACAAGCAAAACCTGTTGAATATAAGCTCTAAACATACCACAACCACTCTATCATCACAAAACTAAACAGTAAACACGAACAAAACCTGTTAGACAAAAGCTCTAATTCTCTAAATACACCAAAATTAACACAACAACTGCTCTATCATCACTAAAATCAGCCAAACCAATAAAAACAAACAAAACCTGTTAGAAAGTAGCGCGAGAACAAGCATTGGCGGCACAACTCTAATCGAAAGCGCTTTCTCGAGAAACTTCCACGCAATCGGCACATTATTGGACCAACAGATGTGCGAAACGAGCAATTCAGCGACCTTAGTTGACGGCATGGACACTCCGGCCGATAATAGCGTCGACGAGAGCTCAACCGCCCACATCAACGGATCAACGCCTTTAATTTGAGCAGATTTAGTCATTTCTAGCACTCCGTCCCACATGTTTGTGGTGGCCGGAACGGTAACCGCCATGGTTTACTCCGTAGCGGAGCTAGGGTTTGGGTTTGTTGGTGGTTGAAAGGTTTGAATGACACGAAATGAACGGAGTGAGGAATGTCGTTGGAGTGTGAAAAGGGGTAAAGAAAATTAAAGGCACCGTGACCCACCGGTACGGCGGCGGGCGGTGTAACTTATGGACCAATTATATGGAAAGATGGGTACGAGTTTTACGACCGGTGTTACGTGTACAGTATTTTTATTTATTTATTTCTTTTTAGAATTGGTGACGAGGGTATAATTTTGGGTGTATTGTATGCTCAAGACGGACCACTAAAGATACAACAACAATCGTACTCAATACTTTTTATTTAGAGTAAACTGCCATTTTGGTCCCTGTGGTTTGGGCATTTTTGCCATTTTAGTCCAAATCTCAAACTTTTTACATCTGGGTCCCTGTAGTTTGCATTTTGTTACCATTTTAGTCCAAAATTTAAAAACCCTATTTTTTGACTGTTGCAATCTCCTATTTTGTCTTTTACTTGATGGGCATTTTGGTCATTTTGCTTTTCATTTAACATTTTCTTAATTCAAAAATTAATATATATATATATATATATATATATTAATATACACACATACATATACAATCAGTTCATCTTCATCATCGACTTCAGCTCTCTCTCTCTTCTCTGAACTACTACCACACCACCACCACCCCCACCACCACCATCCCACTGCAGCCAACACCACCATCCCCGTGAACTCTCTCTCTAAAACCTGCACACACACACACTCTCTTTCTCTATCCAAACACCCATCTCTTTCTTCTCTCTCTCTCTCTCCTCTCTGTCGAACACCACCACCACCACCGTGATGAGAACCGACATCAGAAAACGACACCGATGAGAACCGACATCGGAAAACGGCAGCGTTGATTGATGATGATGAAGGAGGTTCGAGTTTCCCTAAATAAATCATCATCATCCCCAAATAAAACCCTAACTAGAAAGAAACTCAGGCGACTAGTCACCGGCTACCCCGCCACCACCACCACCCAACCACCCGCGTCATCATCTTCATCATCGTCGTTCCTCCGCCGGATGCCACCGCCTCTCTCTCTCTCTCTTTCATCTCACTCTCTCATCTGCAGATTATGTGGCTTTTTGTTTTGGGGTTTTGTTTAAATCTTGATTTTTCAGGGGTTTTGAGGTGGGTTTGTGTTGTTTTCTTGTTTGACTGATTGCATGTGTTGATTGTGGGTACATTGTGTTGTTTGGTTGCTAGATGTTTCTGATTGGTGGTTGTTTTGAATGGTTTTGTTTTTTGTTTATGTAAATATGTGATTATTGAAATTGTTTCAGGTGAGGAGCATGATGGTCTTCAACAAATGACCCAGGTATAATCCCCACTGTTTCTTGTTCTACACCCTCTAAATCTCAGTGCACAACAAATTCAATGTCTGTTGAAGTGCCGATACCTGTTAAGATCCTTAATTTTGACGATATGGGGAAGGAGGAGCAAGCATATGAACTAGATTTATATTTAGACAGAGGGAGAGAGGTGGGAGACTTTAGAGAGAGAGAGGGGAGGTTTTAATCTGGCGAAAGATGAAAGATGAAGATGCTTTTATTTAGTTATAATAATTTAAAATGACAAAAATACCCCTGAGGGTAAGGACAAAACAGGAGGTTTTAATTTGGTGATTCTGGTCAAATATCACTTTTGGACCAAAATGGCAACAAAATGCAAACCACAGGGACCCAGATGTAAAAAGTTTGAGATTTGGACTAAAATGACAAAACTGGCCAAACCACATGGACCAAAATGGCAGTTTACTCTTTTATTTATAAAGTTATCGGTAGAGCTTAGAAGACATAGGATAGACGGAAGAAATATATAAAGTTATCGGTAGAGCTTAGAAGAGATAGGAAAGAAGAAATATATATATGTTTTGAGGAATAAAGAAACTACCTCAAGAGAGATCTGTAGCTTTAAAACGCACAGCTGACAAACAAATAGTCGAGAGAGATCTGTAGCTTTAAAACACACAACAGACAAACAAATAGTATTAAAAATTAGTAGGATGCTCGCGTGATATGGCGGGAGTGACACATCGTATTGAGATACTCGTTTTTGTAGTTTTCTTATTCGTAAAATATTTATTGTATCATTATTGAGATAGATATACATTAAAAGCGTAGTAATCGGGTAATTCATTTCATTGTGTTGTGCATGGTTCGGTCTGTTCGGTTATTATCCTCAACCGAAACCGAAACCAAAGTCATCAGTTAGTCTATTTTATTACGTAATCGGTTTTCAGTTAATCATTTCGGTTTATTCGGTTAGATTGACAGTTTTTTGTTTGGTTTAGTTTATTTGACTTCAGTTAATAGCAAAAATTAAAGTTTAGCTAAAACTTTTGTTTAGAAGTATATGAAATTGAGGTATATACATGAAATGAAAGTATAAATATATGAAATTGAGATATAAAATATGAAATATATGAATTGGAGGTATAAAAGATAAATATATAGATATGAAATATGAATGATTCAGTTCGGTTCGGCTAATTTTGGTTAAACGAAAGTACAAAAAAAAATTGATAACTGTTTTTTGGTTAATTCGGTTTTTAGTTTTTAGTTAATTTAGTTTTTGGTTGATTTCGGTTCGGTTTCATCTGTTTTCGGTTTGGTTTAGGTTAACGATTTAGTTATTGCTTACCGATAACCGATTTTGGTTAATAACCGATAGGTGCGCGTGCGATTCGTCGGGAAACATAGACATTGCCACAGTGTGCATTGTTCGGTTGGTTAGATTATTATCCTCAACCGAAATTGAGGTCATCGATTAGTCTATTTTATTAACCAAATCGTTTTCAGTTAATCGGTTTGGTTTATTCAGTTAGATTTAAGGTTTTTGGTTTTTGGTTTGATTCGTTTAATTTTGGTTAATAGCAAAACCAAATTTAGGCTAAAACTTTTGATTAAAAATACATGAAATTTAGGTATAAATACATGAAATGGATGTATAGTTACCTGAAATGAAGGTATAAATAAATAAAACTAGGGTGTAAATGTGAAATACATGAACCGGAGGTATAAAAGTTAGAAATATATGAAAATATGAATGGTTCAGTTCAGTTAATTTTGGTTAAATGAGGGTACAAAAAAAATCCATAACCGTTTTTGGTTCATTCGAGTTTGGTTAATCAATTTTCAGTTAATTCAGTTTTTTTTTATTTCGGTTCGGTATCGGATAGCGATTCTGTTGTTACTCACCCTTAGACACTGTTAATCACGTAACATATCAATTTTTTAATTAAAAAACTATAGCAATATTATACTGGGATTCTGTAGCTATTAAACATTATGGGATAATGACTAAGTACGTTGGGCTTTACTCACTTGTAAACCAAGACATCTTCTACTTGTACCTTTTAATCCACACGTCAATACTGACCAAGAAAACTACCGAAACGTCGACAAAAACACGCTTAAAATGCACAAGGAAATATTTAAGTATAATACACACATGAATTACCCACACATGGGAGTTTGGACAAAAATACCAAAATACATACATACATATATATAATTCCTTATTAAATTCATGGACTTTGGACAATCGGACAACTACATGGACAAATATATATGTAAAGAGCAAAATATATACTTTCTAGAATTATTGGAAATTATATAAAATCGGACAAATGACAATATATATATATATATATATATATATATATATATTTAACTAGTATGATGAAATGTATATATATATTACAAGCAAGTCTTTGAGATATGTTATTTTTAAGAAGTATAATTTCCGAAAAAGTATAAAAATTACAAGAAATGATTCTTGTCATTAATACAAAAGTACATGAGTATTACACAAAAGCATGTATACTTTCCTAAGTATACATTTGGTAAAAAATAACAAGTTATGCAAATAACCATACAAGTATATTTATACTAAAAATAATATTAGAAATATTATTTAACAATTCACTTATATTTATTCTGGGGAGATAAATACAAGTAGACATCTACTTCGACTTGGTCAAACAAATACAAGGGTAAGACTACACAAATAATACAGAATTACATTTACAAGGATAAGTTAAAAATATAATGTTTATTTTTAATAGATATCATATACAAAAATTCAATCTATGGATGTATATATATATATATATATATATATATATAGTTTATTTGAGAATAAAAATATATATAATTATAAAAAGAAAATACAATTTAAGTTAATGATAAAGTTGTCACACCCTGGCTTTGCGGAAGCGTGGGTTTATTTGGTGTGACTTCTTAATACCATAGCCTAATCACAACAAAGCTATATGAAAATTAACCATGATGTTCATCCATTAATTCAAGTTTTAAAAGTTAAAATACGACAACATTGTTTTTAAGAGTCGACACATGCAACGGATTACAACAAGACATATTAAAAATATTGTTCATACGACGCAACCATAAAACATGAAACAAACACAGTTTAAGTCTTGTGACTCGTCCAGACAAAAGTCACAATCCCTAAACATGGATGACATCATTTCTCCTACGCAGTTTGACGACATAGCATACCTTGCCAGATCCCTAATTTCCTAAAATACATGCAATTTGAAAAATCAACAAAAAATTGAGCGAGTTCATGTAAAAGTGAGTATGAATAAACCTTTGAAGTATGTATAAAAGTCCCTGGTATGTAGCAATAAGGAAAAAGAGATCACCAATGGGTTGCAAAGCCACTAGTATGTGTGAGAAAGTGCAGGGAAACTCAAACGTAGCAAATTTGTACCGGGCTTCCGGCTGTAAGACACAGTCACCTCTATGGGCCTCCCCGGCCTCACGGGTGTTGGCTCGCTACACCCAAATAGATCTATCACTCTTGTGTCCCTCGGTCCTAACAAAGAGGATTAATGGCCTCGAGCGTTATACCCACCCCTCACATGATCTAGTTGTAGTAAAAACCCTCCCTACGCTAATGTAACAACCCGCACTTTCATGCGTTGTTACTACTCGATACACTCGTTATGCCTAGCACCAGAGATTCGGATCATAATGTAACTATATCAGATATATCGCTAAATCGAAGTATAATCGAATAATTACGCATATTCTATCGCTATTACAAAGCTATTTTCGCAAATAATAACGCTCACGATGACGTTGAGTGAGGACCTATTCTACCCTCCTCGATAGTCGTGAGGTGTCAAAACGTAAACAACCAACGCTAACAAGGACTATCGGGTGAGTACCATGCCTCCAGCCGTCATAACGATGATGGCAGTACGAGCAAGTAGTACCCCGATAATCACTGTGGCACATCACATCGAAGAACGCACTCGAAGGCACGCGTAACTCGATCATCGCACAGAATATTGAATATATAGATACGTATATACGACCCTTTTTTTGTGATTAATTATAATAAATAAATAAATAATAATATACATATATGGAAATGTGGCCCAAACTATCGCAACGCACCAAAAAAATGGATCGAAAGGCCTCCGTACGGATGGGCCAGCCGAACGGCTGGGCCAACCGATCGGACCAGCCGAACGGCTGGGCCAACCGATCGGACAGGCCAGCCGAACGATAGTACAGGCCAGCCTATCGGACAGGACAGGCCAGCCTATCGAACAGGCCAGCCTATCGGACAGGACAAGCTAGCCTATCGAACAGGACAAGCCAGCCTCTCGGACAGGACAGGCCTGCCTATCGAACAGGCCAGCCTATCGGACAGGACAGGCTAGCCTTTCGAACAGGACAGGCCAGCCTCTCGAACAGGCCAACCTATCGGACAGGACAGGCCAGCCTGCCCTCCTTTCCTTCCTCCTTGCCTATAAATACCCCTCATTCACCTCCAACACACTTGTTGTCACTGTTGCTGCTCGACCAGAAGTTCCAACCCCTTTATCTCTCGATTTCTCGCGATTCTTGTAAGTTTCTGCCTTAAATCTTGTACTTCCTTCATCATTATGGATTCCCCCACCTTTCTATCTTTTGAATCTCAACTTTTAACCGTGAAATCAACGGATTTGAGGTGTTCTAGAGTGATGTCATCATGAAGTTCTTATGAACTTCAAAGTGTTGGCCTCATTCCACCAAGAACAACTCAGATCTAAAGGATTTCCACAAGAATAAACAAGATTTCCACATCAGATCTACACCTAAACGCGAAAAAAAGGATTGAAGGATGGTTTTCCAACTTTCTTTCAACTCTTTTACTCTAAAAGTATTCAAAAACGGTGGAATTGGAGCTTAAACCGACCTTCTACTCATTCTTAGTGTCGTGTTGGTCAAAGCTCTGATCCCTAGCGATGAAACAACCAATTTCGGGTTAAACAAGGGAAAACTGCCAAGAACGACGAGTTCTGATGGAACGGGGTGATTCCCGGCCGATAGAACAAGTCGGTTTTGGTGGAATTTCAGTTGTTTAACGCGTCCCAGCAAACATCTCGACCAAAACCACCGGAAAACTTGCAAAATTGTCGAATACAGTAGGACAGGCCAGCCTATCGGACAGGACAGGCCAGCCTATCGAACAGGCCCGCCTATCGGACAGGACAGGCCAGCCTATCGAACAGGACAGGCCAGCCTATCGAACAGGCCAGCCTATCGGACAGGCCAGCCTATCGAACAGGACAGGCCAGCCTATCGGACAGGACAGGCCAGCCTATCGAACAGGCTAGCCTATCGGACAGGACAGGCCAGCCGATCGGACAGGCTAGCCGATCGGACAGCCCCTTCGAACAGGCCAGCCTTGATCTAATTACCATCCGTTTTCGTGCATTCCGTTATAATTTAACGCGCTATCCAATACTCATGAAATCAGTCTGAAATCAGGGCATTCTCAGGCATTATCCCGTCAATCCAACCAAATACGCACTATGAGTATACTTGACGCCTTTTTATCGAATTTTGGGTGTAACATACGTTCCTTATAAACCGAACTCATCAAATGAATAATTCAATCAGTCAATTTATCACTTGCGAATATCTGTTTGCATAGATATACGTAAATGCTAGTTACATATGTGCTAGGACTTATACTCGTGACGTCCCACCACGACTAGTATAGTACTATTACGCCCGACGGGGTCTAGTTATGCCATCGAAGAATCGAGCATCGAGGACTTAGCTGGTAGTATCAGTTTTGTGAGTATATATCGTGTATTACGTTTATGCATGTGGAAATTCACAGCACTTTTTAATCTATTACGCTGTTACATATCAAACGTGTATACTCGCCAATACTTTTGTATTGACATTATTTTAACGTATGTTGCAGGATTAGTTGAAGTCTTCATCACATCAAGCTAGGAAGTCTAGAAACTCACCTAAAATCTAGGTTGTCGGATTTGAATTGTTCGAGAGGACAAGGAATCTGTGATGACTTATGTGATTGTATTATTTGTTAGTATGGGATAACGAATGTAATAAATATTATCGCAATATAGTTGTTATGGATTCTCTTGAGCAATCTGATTCGCCTAGTGCCGCGCCCCGATGATTCCGCCATCGATTGGGGTGTGGCAGATTGGTATCAAAGCCATAACTATAGGGAATTAGGCAAGACTCGACCTAGTCCGGGTCGATGTCTTAGAAATTGACCTAGTCTATAGTCTAAGCACCCACAGGCTGACTCGTACGAACCCGGTAGGGTTTGTATTGCGCCTACCTGATGCTTTCGATCGAAATTTCTAAGTCTACAACTTTGTGTGAACCCCGCATACTACAACTTCGCACGAAGAAGCCTTTTCCTAAGGCTAAAATACTACTTAGCCTTTCCTAAGGCTGACACAATACACATGTTTTCGAAAATACTCGCATCTCGCAACCGAGTGATCCCGTCGAGACCAGGTGTGAAAACAAATAACTCTCGATAGGATTGCTCACTCAGCGCATTTTTCCAGCATGAGAAACTTTCGTTGAGTTAGGAGTGATATCCATACCTCGACGAAAGCCTCCATTTCGAATTTCTAGTGGAGCTCTCGGATTCATTCGATGAGCACAACCACAATTGGGAACGAAACTGTGAAGTCAGGGGTGAAACCCGTACCTTAATGAACTGTTCCACTCTCTAATATAGTTTTCAAAAGCTCTCACCAGGGACTCGACCGTCACAATGACTCGAGCCACGCGATGACTAGGATGACGAATGCCATGAGTTGCGTCCCAGTGGAAGCATAAGTCTCCAAAGTCAACGCGCGTGCACGAATTCGTTGGGTGTGATTGGGTTACCTTGGGTAGTCGACGCCTAAACACCCGAGGCACTCCGAGTACTTTACTAAGCCTACGACTCGCCGGATTTTACGTTTTGATGAACTTAGTTACGTTTTATTTGTTTAACTACGATTTTCGCTCCCTGTTTTACAAAACGCACAACTCGCACAGCCATCGCAATCCAAAACAAAGACTGAATGTTCGCAACAAAACTAATGTCTAATTGCCCGCTTTTCTCTCGCATTCTCTCTCTCAACGCGTCCTCTCGCATTCTAAGCCATAATATGTGTGTGTAAGTATAAACTACAACTAACTATATCTACGTACAACCAAATTATTGTGTGAGAGTCTAGGAAGTTTCGTGTCTCCTATATGGCTCCTATGTGAAGTCTATTTATATTGCACATTACAAGTTTCGATCGCGCTCAATCGCATCGTAAACTCAAAATCATTATGATCGAATCTCATTCCAAATCCCTTTCTATCTAGATGCCTTCCAACAACTCTACCTTGAGACGAATAGCTAGGAGAAGAGCCAAACGAAGCACCGATAAGAGGATTGCCTCGCTTGTGACCAAGGAAGTGGTCAAGCTCATCCCTCAAATTGTCGCTCAAGTGCACTCTCTCAGCAACTCTCGAGCCGCGAAGGACTCTAAGACGAAAGCGCCGCAATCTACTTTTCTCTACAAACACTTTAAAGCCTGTGACCCGATGGAATTCACAGGTGAAGGAGGTGTGACCCAACTACTCCAGTGGTTCGATTCTATCGAAGTTACCCTTCGTCAAAGTGGGTGTCCCGATAGTTTCCGTACTACTTGCGCCACCGGAGTATTTCAATGACGAGCACTCGACTGGTGGACCGCCGAACGCAACAAACGTGGGATCTCCGCAGCTTACGCCCTCTCTTGGGACGAGCTGAAGGAACTCATGAAGGAAGAATGTTGTCCTCCTCACGAAGTCCAGAAGCTAGAAAACGAATTTTGGGAAATCAAGCAAACCGAAGGTGACAATGCTGGCTATACAGCAAGGTTTAAGCAGCTTAGTGCAATATGCCCAAGTCAAGTCGACACTTCAGAAAAAGCCATTCCAAAGTACATCCGTGGCTTACCTGAGTGTGTGGGTGATTTTGTCGAAGCTGCAAGACCTGTTACCATCGAAGAAGCCTACCGTTTAGCTGCAGAGATCAACAGCAAACGAGTCTTGGACGGGTTCTTCTCCAAGAAGCCTGTCAAACAAGCGCATCAAGCAATCATCATCAACTCTTCCGACGGTTCCTCTGGCGAATCGGTCGATGATTCTTCCGACAACTCCTCTGAAGGTTCTTCTAAGGATTGCTTCGACAATGTCTCCGTCAAATCGTCAGGCGAATCCAACAACGACACTGCATCATCTCAGGAAGCTCAACCTAGCCGCAAACGAAAGACCGTGAGCCCAGACTCTTCAACAACTGGACTGCCGCAACCAGAACCGCTCCGAACAGTCCCAGTTCAACCGAAACGTGTCCCCTGTGTTTCACGTGCACGTACCATCACCCGCCAGGAGCAAATTGTCGCTATTGCACAAATTGCAACTGGTATGGTCATCATACACCAGCACTGCCGCACGGGACCGCAGCCTTGAGGAATTTCAGCAACGACCGCAGTCCCCCCCAGAAGGCCTCCACAACAACGTTATTTTGCTTCTAATGTTGTTGTAATAATACGACTTATCGCCGTCATTTTCTTTTATGTGTGGAACTTATTTCATCTATCGTCGCATGTGGATTCTATTTCTCTTATACTCGCGCACCATCTAAACGCTAGCACTATGTACTATACAATGTATTTTTCCCTTACAACACTCTTAGAACGAGGTACGATAGACGTGCAAGGAACAACTAATCGCGTGTGCACACGGGATTATTTTGGTCAGTGCACGGAGATCGTAGTGAAATTCTAATGGTGACATAACGTTTAAAAGCATTGTCAAGCGTGGTACCTCCAAGGTATAAGCGTCTTGGCCATGTCAACAAAGCATGACACCAAACCACGAGACATAAGTAGTAGGGGTAACGCAAGGTGTGCTTTACCATACTACCGAAGTTTTGTGACGAAAGTGCCATGTGGAGTTGGACGTTATTAGACCTATTATAATATTATGATTATTTTGACACAATACAAATCGATCGCAAGGCGTAACAAAACTAAGTCGCATCACTGCGAGACTTCACGCAAGTCTGCGTACGCAACGCAATTGCCACATCGATGGACTTGGGTAAGTTCACCCCGAAGAGCAATTGGAGCAACGCAAGACTGGTCGTAAGTCTATAACGCAACTCGATCGCAGTTTTGCTTGATCTATCTCACAATCTAAATCACTCGATATATGGCTCGAAATCGCAATCGCATCTTGTGTTTATCTCGCAATCTCTACCGCTGGTTATCAACCATTGTGTGAACTCCTACCGCCTGGTGTGGATCGCTTATTGTGGATCGCTAGACAAGTATCGAAAATCACTCGCCACTTTTCGCTTAAACGCATTTCGCGCCTATTTCATCAACTGGATACTCTTATCGCATGTCGCTACCACTTATCGATGTACGTGTTTTCTGTTAGCACGCACGACCTCGCTTCACGAGACAAAACTAATAGGGCTGAAACATGGTGATGTTTTAACCATATTAGCAGACTTTCGTGGAAAAAGGCCATGCGGGCTAATGATCAGTTAATGGTTGTGGTGTATTCAACTCAATCGAATCGCATGTCGCTCGCAACGCAACAATCGTCACTTATCATCTATCGGGGTCTATTGCTTATCGATATTCGAGTATCGCTTGGAAGTCATCGCAGGTTGTGTAGTATTAGGGTACATGACATTGCTTCACGAGATGAAACTAATATGGGAAACGTGGCGTTCGCCATATTAGCAACTCTCGTGAAAACATGCCATGTGGGTTTTGTGTGGAACCGAATCGAAATCGCATTAATCGAATCAACAAATCGTGTCATTCACTATCGCTTATCAATCGTCGTCTAACCCAGCGTACCATATCAATGTTTCGTATGATCGAACTACTCGCACTTGCTATCTATGCCTTGTTTGCATCTGACTCGCTCCTATTCACGACTCGGTCTGGCATTCTATCGCTTAAACCGACGGATCGAAATTCTATTTGTGTCTTATCGGCATGCGTGACACCGCCTCACGAAACAGAGATAATATGGGTAAAACAAGGTGGATACACCGCTGGTACTTCCTATATATAAGTGTTTTAATCATATTAACAAACTTTCGTGGGAAAGTGCCACGTAGGGCCCGATATAAATTATTTTTCCGTATTATAAAAGAAAACCAATTTAAAAAAAAATTAAAACCGTTGGACAAGTGAAATTTCCTTACAACCTGGAGAAAACATCGAATCAATTTAGCTCCGTGCCCAATGGAAGTTTCGTAAGTCCAGTTTTTCCTTAAAACTTTTGCAATGACAAAAAGAAATCTTCCCGAAAACGATGGTTCGACAATCGAGTTCCAGCTAGAAACCCACGTTGTAGGAAAATTTTCTTAAAACTAATTTTACCGCTGAATCTTTTCAACTGTATAAGTCTTTTACCAAATTAGTTAACAAGAACCCTTCCTATAGCGCTGGTGTGGACACCGAAGCAGTCAACACCGCGTCGTGGGAGATTTTCTTAAAAGCATCACCAAAGATTAACCGACCACCTGTAAATTTAAAACGCTATGGACTCGCCTTTGGTTGTTCAAATCGAATCTTCTCATCGCTCACGCTCGTCGAATCATAATCGATCGCTCGCTTATCTATACGCATTAAATCGCTACTCCCATTCGCATCAACTCTTACGACCCTACTAATGGATTAATTTCGGGACGAAATTTCCCAAAGCAGGGGAGACTGTAACAACCCGCACTCTCATGCGTTGTTACTACTCGATACACTCGTTACGCCTAGCACCAGAGATTCGGATCATAATGTAACTATATCAGATATATCGCTAAATCGAAGTATAATCGAATAATTACGCATATTCTATCGCTATTACAAAGCTATTTTCGCAAATAATAACGCTCACGATGACGTTGAGTGAGGACCTATTCTACCCTCCTCGATAGTCGTGAGGTGTCAAAACGTAAACAACCAACGCTAACAAGGACTATCGGGTGAGTACCATGCCTCCAGCCGTCATGACGATGATGGCAATACGAGCAAGTAGTACCCCGATAATCACTGTGGCACATCACATCGAAGAAACGCACTCGAAGGCACGCGTAACTCGATCATCGCACTGAATATTGAATATATAGATACGTATATACGACCCTTTTTTGTGATTAATTATAATAAATAAATAATAATATAAATATATGGAAATGTGGCCCAAACTATCTCAACGCACCAAAAACGAGGATCGAAAGGCCTCCGTACGGATGGGCCAGCCGAACGGCTGGGCCAACCGATCGGACGGGCCAGCCGAACGGCTGGGCCAACCGATCAGACGGGCCAGCCGAACGGCTGGGCCAACCGATCGGACAGGCCAGCCGAAAGACAGTGCAGGCCAGCCTATCGGACAGGACAGGCCAGCCTATCGAACAGGCCAGCCTATCGGACAGGACAGGCTAGCCTATCGAACAGGACAGGCCAGCCTACCGGACAGGATAGGCCAGCCTATCGAACAGGCCAGCCTATCGGACAGGACAGGCTAGCCTATCGAACATGACAGGCTAGCCTATCGGACAGGACAGGCCAGCCTATCGAACAGGCCAACCTATCGGACAAGACAGGCCAGCCTGCCCTCCTTTCCTTCCTCCTTGCCTATAAATACCCCTCATTCACCTCCAACACACTTGTTGTCACTGTTGCTGCTCGACCAGAAGTTCCAACCTCTTTATCTCTCGATTTCTCGCGATTCTTGTAAGTTTCTACCTTAAATCTTGTACTTCCTTGATCATTATGCATTCCCCCACCTTTCTATCTTTTGAATCTCAACTTTTAACCGTGAAATCAACGGATTTGAGGTGTTCTAGAGTGATGTCATCATGAAGTTCTTATGAACTTCAAAGTGTTGGCCACATTCCACCAAGAACAACTCAGATCTAAAGGATTTCCACAAGAATAAACAAGATATCCACATCAGATCTACACCTAAATGCGAATAAAAGGATTGAAGGATGGTTTTCCAACTTTCTTTCAACTCTTTTACTCTCAAAGTATTCAAAAACGGTGGAATTGGAGCTTAAACCGACCTTCTACTCATTCTTAGTGTCGTGTTGGTCAAAGATCTGATCCCTAGCGATGAAACAACCAATTTCGGGTTAAACAAGGGAAAACCGCCAAGAACGACAAGTTCTGATGGAACGGGGTGATTCCCGGCCGATAGAACAAGCCGGTTTTGGTGGAATTTCAGTTGTTTAACGCGTCCCAGCAAACATCTCGACCAAAACCACCGGAAAACTTGCAAAATTGTCGAATACAGTAGGACAGGCCAACCTATCGAACAGGACAGGCCATCCTATCGGACAGGACAGACCAGCCTATCGAACAGGCCAGCCTATCGGACAGGACAGGCCAGCCTATCGAACAGGCCAGCCTATCGAACAGGACAGGCCAGCCTATCGAACAGGCCAGCCTATCGGACAGGCTAGCCGATCGGACAAGCTAGCCGATCGGACAGCCCCTTCGAACGGGTCAGCCTTGATCTAATTACCATCCGTTTTCGTGCATTCCGTTATAATTTGACGCGCTATCCAATACTCATGAAATCAGTCTGAAATCAGGGCATTCTCAGGCATTATCCCGTCAATCCAACCAAATACGCACTGTGAGTATACTTGATCCCTTTTTATCGAATTTTGGGTGTAACATACGTTCCTTATAAACCGAACTCATCAAACGAATAATTCAATCAGCCAATTTATCACTTGCGAATAATTGTTTGCATAGATATACGTAAATGCTAGTTACATATGTGCTAGGACTTATACTCGTGACGTCCCACCACGACTAGTATAGTACTATTGCGCCCGACAGGGTCTAGTTATGCCATCGAAGAATCGAGCATCGAGGACTTAGCTGGTAGTATCAGTTTTGTGAGTATATATTTCGTGTATTACGTTTATGCATGTGGAAATTTGCAGCACTTTTTAATCTATTACGCTATTACATATCAAACCTGTATACTCGCCAATACTTTTGTATTGACATTATTTTAACGTATGTTGCAGGATTAGTTGAAGTCTTCATCACATCAAGCTAGGAAGTCTAGAAACTCACCTAAAATCTAGGTTGTCGGATTTAAATTGTTCGAGAGGACAAGGAATCTGTGATGACTTATGTGATTGTATTATTTGTTAGTATGGGATAACGAATGTAATAAATATTATCGCAATATAGTTGTTATGGATTCTCTTGAGAAATCTGATTCACCTAGTGTCGCGGCCCGATGATTCCGCCATCGGTTGATGTGTGACAGCTAACCATACCATGTAATAAAAGTTGTAATAGTTGTCGCATGTATTTCACCTCCGATGTATAAAACTGAAAACAGTAAAGAGAAAAGGGGGACATGAACTCACAGAAGTGCGTCTCGAAATAGTCGGTCCCAAATCAACCTGCTGCGTGACGACCTACACGTACTAACTTCTATTAGACGGACGACTGTGCCTTGGCTTAAGGTTTAACGTTTTTGGGAAATAGTTAGAAAACTATTCCAAAAACCCGTCCTCAGTTCGGATTGCAGCCACTTCTTAATTATTAAATAAGTATATTCCTTCCCAATGATGGGGGTATTAATACATGTGTGTTTTATAATTCCGAAAATATATTTTTAAGTCTCACTTGAAAAATATATTTTTAATTACTTTGTCTAAAATGTTTTATTCCCAAAATATGTATATTTTTTCCCAAAAATATCATATTTTATTCCATAAGTTTTTCCAAAATAATATTTCACCAAAAATATACCAATAAGAGTATTTTTCTGAAAAATACATAAGTTATATTTTTAAAGTTCGTGTTGTATGTCGATACTTATATAACTTAAATATTTATTTTTGTGAGCGCGTTGATATTATTTTGGAAGTCGTAATTTCATGATATTTCAAGTTATATTATTTTTACCCTAAAAATAATATATCTAGTTCACAAAATAATCACAAAATCACACAAGCGTCTTATTATAAAATATATATTCTAAATATATATTTAACAAGTTTTATTTATGAAAATCCACCTCCGGTACTTGGTTATTTTTGTACTAAAAATCATGGCGAAGTTTATATTTGAAAAACAAGTTAAAAATATATATGTAAACATGATGTGTGTAAAATGTAACATATAAATTACATCAAATAAGGCATAAAACTAACCCTTTTTAAGTACTAATGTTGGAAAAAGAGTGTTTTTGTCTTCCTTTTGTATTTTCAGGATGAAATGAGCTCAAATTCACAAAAGAAGCAAAAAGACAGCTAATTCTAACATAAATACAAGAAAAGGAATAAAAGTAGACTGCCCGAACCCTCAACGGCATCCTCCCAAGCAAAGAAGAGAAAACAGAAGCCTGAACACGCCCCGTGCTCAGCCAGCACGGGGCCGTGCCCAAGAAGCAGCAGAAAAGACAAACCTGTAGAAGCTTCTATTGCCCACCACGGGGCCGTGTCCAGTGAGCACGGGGGCGTGGCGAAAGTACAGCAGGCGCAATAATTGTAATTGCGAATTACAATTAATGAAGAGAGAGAGTGTCAGACGGGCACGGGGGCGTGTCCAGCGGACACGGGGCCGTGCCCAGCCTTCTGTTCAGCCTATAAATAGGAGTGCTTGGTTTCATTCCAACTCATCCCTTGGCACACCACCTCTCTCACACTTCATCCACCACCCACCACCACCATAACACCATCATCCACCACCATCATCCATTGTCCATCGTAGAGTGTGTGAGTCGTCTCGGGATCCAAGATTGATAGTAAGAGTTCTTGACAATCAAGGCCATGTTTGCCTAAGTCTCTTACATCACTTGGTGAAGACAAGTGTTTAGTATAATACTTTTTATTTTTAATCTTTTGCACTTTTTATTTGGTTTTGTATTAATGACTTTAATAACTAGTTGCTTATGTTGAAGGTGATCTTTCCTTATCGTTTGTCCGTGGTGTCTTGGCATTATTTTACTGTCTATATAAAATAAAAGATTTTCACCATTCATATCTCCACGGTCTATATGGAGGCATGTTGGCTACCTGGTCGGGGGTTAAGGGAACGGTTTGGTAAGGGTCTTGCCCTTGTTCAGCGTTTAGAGGTCCTGCAAGGGACCTGGGTCAAATTTAGTAGGATCTCCTTCAATGCCCATAGGTATTGGATGGCAGGGATCCAAACTCTTTGACCCCCTCGTAAGTTAACTACTATTAATACTATAACCCGGCTATTTAGGACTGCATCCCTGCTGACTCAGACTACTTAGCCGAGGGTAACGTCACCGCCAAAAGCGGGGCCTACCACAATTTGCATTAATAACTTAATTCATTATCTTCCAATAATCCAACCCTTTAGGATTGTATCCTTGCTGACTCAAACTACTGGGTTGAGGGTAACGTCGCCTTCAAAAGAGGGGCCTACTACAATAACTAAGATAATCTCTTAAACAAGTGCAAAAGTGCGAAAATAATCAAAGGTTATACTAATACACGAGTCGGATCCAAGTGATTCATCTTGTCTATCTGTTTTTATTTTATTTTTATTTTTCAGCATTTAGTTAGTTTTTACTTTCTTAGTTTAAAAAACATTTTTCTAACTTTTTGATTTGATTAGACGTTGAGGATAAACCGGTACTAAAAGCTCTTGTGTCCTTGGACGACCTCGGTATCTTACCAACACTATACTACGTCCACGATGGGTGCACTTGCCCATATGTGTGTTTAGTGTTAGTGAATATCGTGTTTTATAAATTTAAAACTTGGCTAAAGGTGAAAAAAGGGCTTAATTATATATCTAAATTATATACACACCGACACACATCAAAACACTTGCTAGAAAAATATTTTCTAAGTGTTATATTTCTGGAAAAATTTCGCCAGAGTTTCCTCTGTAACTGGAGGTGTCCATGCTTTTAGCATATCATTTTCTTTTTGTAAAATCAATCAACCAATTTACCAATCAACAACATATAATACTTATTCATCAAACTTGACAAAAATAAGACTAAACCATAACTCATGAACTTGAAGGTTTTGTAAAAATATGTAGTAAGTTACCATCATATTTAGTGGGTTTTGTGATTTCTAAAAATAAGTTTAGTCTCTTGTAAACTTTATTTTTAAAGAATTTGAAGTTTCACAACTTCTTGTCATAATTTACAAAAATACTTCTTTGTGAAATTTCATTGTTACACAAGTGTTTACACACTTTTTTAGTTACTAAAAATGCTTCTAGTTTATAAAATATCCGGGTTTTAACAAAACTATTATTTTCCGCTTGGTTCTCCCGAAAAACCACTTGTAGATCTTTAGATCCACAAGTTTACAACTTCATTTTATAAGAAAAATTAGGTTTATTCGAGTTTTCAAGTTCATGGTGGATGGTTTCATCATCTTTCACATTTCTAACACTAACATACTACTAGTTCATGTTCTTGAACATGAACTAGTATGACTAGATGATGATCCATCACACTTTTAGTAACAAACATCATCAAATAATCACAACCATACAAGATTCACAAGATTTACACAACTAGCTTCTGTTTATCCATCTTATTCATCTTATGTTCAAGACTTTAATGGAAGTTCTTTAGCGTTCTTAATTTTTAACCATTAAATCATCTATTAACCACCATAAACAAGATCAAGATGATGATTAGAGACACTTACTACTAGCACAAGGCTAGGAAAGAAACAAGATGTAAATGTGGTGGATAAAAGAAATCTAGAGCGGTTCTTGAACTTTCGAGAGCACCGGGCTTAGTTGTAGAGCTCCTTGCACCTTTGAGTATGTAAGAAATGGTTGTTGTCACACCCCGATTTCCACGTGTATCACCGGTGGGCCCGGTTGGGGATTACCGTGACGTAGTTGGCAACAATATAGTCAAACCACACAATTATATAAATGCACAGCGGAAGCTTTAAAGATAAATATATACTTCAACCTCTGGTTGTAATATCAAAAGTATTACAGAAGTCGAATGTATCCACAGCGGATCAAAATAATAATAAAATATTGTTCAATCAGATACGGCATCGAGTTTGCGAGACTATTCGTGATGCTTAGGAAGCTATTACCAGCCAATTTCGTATAGTACCTGCACTTAATCTTTTGGGGAAAAATACGTCAGTTTACACTGGTAAATACGTTCAACTGACACATTTGAAAATGTTTATTAAAATTGATTTGAATGCACAAGGCACAAATTCTTTTATAACTTGGGAAAATTATTAAAATCTTGTGAACGTATTACATGTTCTTTTATGCGTTCAGTAGCCCAGATCGTGTCGGGTTAAAGATTAATAGACACACCACATTGCGTAAAACCGTAGTATAGAAACCAACGGCTACGTCTTTTAATTAAGTGTCGACAATATATACCGGGTGTACGCCTACACCGGGATGTCGAGGTCGTGGCCATTTCGTAAAATGATGCCAGGGATATCCGGGACAACGGTCATTAACCCCCCAAAGGCTTTTAAGAAACAAAACTGTTTAAATGAGCCGATCACATTATACAAATTAACCACCTCAGCGATGGAAGGTATGATGCTCAATCAAGCGGTATTATTATACCGTATCCCAAGCCCGTATAGGGGAAATAAGTTAAAAGTATTTACCTTTGCAAGTATTATTGTAACACCTCGAATTTTTGTGTCCAATGATGTGTTAACACGTGTCATTTGTTTACACGTGGCATCTATAATAAATAAAGGACTAATTTTGACAAACCTTGAAAGTATATAAATTCGAGGGTTATAAATGTCAACAAGGGTAAATATACTGTATAGTATCCCTAAATAATGCTTAAACCTTCAAACGAATAAATTATAGATCGTACAAAAACAAAACGCGGAAGAAAGTGAGAGATTACAAACTACAGGGGTAACTGTGTCAACATGTTTAATAATACCTCTGAGTGACCCTTTAACGTTCCAAAGACTTTGTAACGGTATTATACCCTCACTAAAATAATATATATATATTTCGCGAAGTTTCGATATGAAACGAGAAAGTTACAATCGAATTCGTAGAAGAAGGGTTAAAAGCGTCAATAGTGAAAGTTAAGGCTTTCAGAATAATTAAATAAATAAACCGGGGACTTTATAATGCGGGTAAATAACACGAGGCCCCTATCGGTAAATAACCGAGGGCCAAACCGCAAAGTTACCCCTTCAAACCCGAAAGGTCAGGTAAATCATTACGAAAGATTTCGTTATTAATGGCCGGATTCTGCAATCATTACAAAAAGATTTAAAATTTCTGAAATCTTAACCCTACGCGGCCCGCATTGCATAATGGGTTAAGTTGAGGCGGGCCGCGAGCCTCCTCAACTACGCGTCTGATCTTCTAATCCCAGGCGGCCCGCATTGTAAACGCATGGAACCTCCATGCGGGCCGCATTGGACGCCCAGATGCAGAAACTTTGTGTTTTCTTGACTTTTGAGCATTGTGAACGATCAACCTCCAATAAATGAGGCATGGGTGCCCCCTACTCGACCCATACACCTCTGGGACACCTACCCATCACCTCTGGACTATTGTGGTGGTTGTAATGATCATAGAGGCTTGGCATTTGCTATAAATAGCCACCTTATGCAACATATCATTCACAACATCAAAACACACACCTCTGATCATTTCAAGAGCTCTCAAGTCCTCATCTCTGCTCCATATTCAAGTTCTAACTTCTGTAAGTTACCTTGATCATCCATTATTCAGTTTATGCTTAGTTTTTAGCTAAAAACCAAACCGTCGTAACTACGGTTTGACTTTACGATAAATCAGTAATGGTTCAGTCTTATGACGAATCAAAAGTGGTTATGAGTTGGTATTTACGTGAGTAATAAACCTCTAAAATGGTTCCCTCTGATCACCACTCTAACTATGTCAAATGTCGAGTCAAACGTGCGGTTAAAAAGTCAACAGAAAGCTATTTTAGCGATTTATGCATAATCTGTAATGTATATGTTATGGAACCTGTTTTGACAATCATAAAACATGATAATAAGTATATAAACTTGTTTGCGCTCGTTTGAATCGATCATTTACTATATAGAACCGGTTCGGAGCCGAAAGTCGCAAAAGTTTGACTTTTTCTTTGACTTCAGTTCTGACCCGTTTTAGTGAGGTATAAATATACCTTAGGACTCTCTTAGGACCAGGTCACATGTTGGTATAAACCTCTGTGGTCGGTTCATGAGTTATCCGAGTCTTTTGCGCGATTCCGTCATTCGCCTAAAAGTTGACCGTAACGGCCTTTTAAAATTAAAACGAGTATTTCGGACACGTGAACGGACCAAAACCTTGCTTATTAAATTATAAGCATGTCCCTAAAGTTTCACGTCAATCCGAGGTCTAGAACGAGGGTTATGCTAAAAGGCGCACTTTTAAGAAAGTTTTGTAATTAACGGCGCAATTAGCATAACGCCCATCTAAACCAAGTTTTCGTCACCAAAACTTTTACCCACTGTGGTAAAATAATAATTTGGGAATTTTAAAGATTTTTAATAATTTTTACCTTGCTCATAACCTACGGTTATGGCTACGGTTCGGTAAATACCGAATATGCCCTTTTTGGCCAAAACGGGAGTTCTACAAGGTCTTTTGACCCGATTCCAGTTGTCACTGGTTTTAAATAATAAATAAAGTATTTTAAGCTTTATAAGCTGTTCGGGAAACTCAGATTTCCTGTAGAACTCGAAAAGCCTTTTTAAAGTCTTTAAAATGACCGAAAAACCCCTACGGGGCATAATATAAACTTAAACTCGTTACGGGCATTACGGAAGGTATCCTACTGATACCAAAATACTTTTAAGGCATATTGACTTAGGAAATAAGCGTAGGACACTTATGGTTAACCGTTTCGCCTGTTTGCGCACACGGTACGGCTCATGAAACTAGTTTTCGTGCAATAGCCGATATGGGTCAAATTATATTATTTGAACCCCAAAATCCAGAGTATGAACTATAAACCCATATAAAACAAGTCACTGAACTTGTTGGGTCCAAATCATACTCCATTCTCGGTTTTCGCCTTTTCGTGCGAATTAACCATATCTATATATATCGGAATCAACCGGTTTAAGCTACGGCTAATATAAGGACCGTTAGGATTCTAAGAGGTTAATTAAAAACCTTCGTTCCAGATTAGGAGCCCCAGTAAAAGCTATCGGTGACTTGATCTAAATTAAGGATTAATACTTGCAAAGGTAAATACTTTAACTTATTTCCCCTATATGGGCTTGGGTTACGGTATATTAATACCGCTTGATTGAGCATTATATAATTCCATCGCTTAGGTGGTTAATTGATTAAATATGATCGGCTCATTTAAACAGTTTTGTTGCTTATAAGCCTTTGGGGGGTTTAATGACCGTTGTCCCGGATATCCTTGGCATCATTTTACGAAATGGCCACGACCATCGACATCCCGGTGTAGGCGTACACCCGGTATAAAGTGTCGACATTAAAATTAAAAGACGTAGCCGTTGGTTTTCGTACTACGGTTTTACGCAAACGTGGTGTGTCTATAAATCTTTAACCCGGCACGACCCGGGCTACTGAACGCATAAAAGAACATGTAAAACGTTCACAAGATCATTATGAATTTTCCCAAGTTATAAAAGAGTTTGTGCCTTGTGCATTCAAATCAATTTTAATAAACATTTTCAAATGTGTCAGTTGAATGTATTTACCAGTGTAAACTGACGTATTTTCCCCAAAAAGATTAAGTGCAGGTACCTAAATGTAATTGGCTGGTATTAGCTCCCTAGCGTCGGGATAAGCCTCGCAAGCTTGATTGCAGTATCTGATGGAACAATAATTTATGATTATTTACGATCCACTGTGGATATATCCAACCCCTGTAATACATTTTGATATTACAATCAGAGGTTGAAATTTATATATTTATCTTATGCTTCCGCTGTGCATTATATAATTGTGTGGTTTGACTATATTGTTGCCAACATCGTCACGGTAATCCCCCACCCGGCCCACCGGTGAGACACGTGGAAATCGGGGTGTGACAGGTTGGTATCAGAGCCAACATTGAGTGAATTAAACACTATCCTATTGTGTTTAATCTCAGTGACACAATTGCACATACTTGAGTCTAGACAATAACTTAGGACAAATTCGGATTTTTACTCCTTTTTGTCTTTATTTTCGATTTGATTTTTAATAAGTTTTGGAGCAGGAAAATGCCACCTGTTATATTCCGAGGAAGAGGAAGGGGACGTAGAGGCCGAGGAGAAATCGTGACACATCACGATCAAGAAGCTGGACCATCTGGTACAAGACATCCTTCGATGACAAGGAGCGAAGAGCCACAACGACGAAGAGATCTTTACGAACCAGCGAGGCATTCCACTTCGCACAGCTCGACGCCATCCTACCGGCACTCCTTTGGGCCAGATTCAGAAAATAATCCCAACAACCCACAACCTTCCTTCATACCTCTACAACGTTCGGTATCGCACCGAAACTACGACGACCCTACTCCGTACTACATAGGTCAGTTTAATCCGGCTGACTACATACAGGAACCTTCAGGTTTTGTTCCACTAGGGCCACAAGACCATTTTTCTGAAGATCCCATGGAAGAGGATGAGGATCCAACTGAGCCAGCTCGTGGTACGCCCACGCATCCGATAGAAGTTTCTGATGGGTCATCCTTCCATGGAACGCCCTATCAAGGACCTGACAGTTTCCAAGCGATGTTTGACCGACATGAGTGGTACTACACACCACCTCAACAGACATCTCAACAACCGAGACATCCACGGGATCCCTCTGAGGATTCACGCTTTGAGGCAGTTACGCCACCACCTCCGCCACCGGCACAACCAGTAATACCTGATCCGCCGAGGCGTAGGAGGACCAATGCTCGTATGTCTACACGAGGAGGAGGGGGTATCCACTTCAGCACTCCTCGACATTCTAGTAGTAGCCACTATCCGCCGCTACAAGAAGAAGGACCTTCAAGTCCTATACAAGAAGCGAACTCCGCACCAGCTGCACGAAATTCGCCACCATTTGGGTATGACCAACCCATACCAGCTTACACGGGTCCAACGGCTTACAACCCGTTCGAACCGTCACAAGCACAATACAACTACGGCTATGAGCGCGACCCATATGTGGTGTCGGCTAGATATAATGCGCGCTACCCTGACGGAACACATGGAAACATGGGACCACCGGACTACTCAGCTCATGGGTATCCAATACCTCCCAGACCTCCAGTTCCGCATCAAGCGCCACAACCACGATTCTCTCCTCCTGAACAGGAAGAAATACTCCATCGACTAGATCGTGTGGAGAGAGAGTTCGAGGAAGAAAAGAAAAGCCACCGAGGATTTCTCAAAGGCTTGGCGAACCTACTAAAGGGCAAAAAGAAGAAACGTGACCACTAGCCCTTAATAGTTGTACTACTGTAATTTCTACTTTAAAATAAGTCCCTGTGTGGACAACTTATCGTATTTCAGTCCCTACGTGGACTTATCTTTAGTCCTTGCATGGACACCTATCTTATATTAGTCCCTGCGTGGACTTGTCACTTATTTTAAACCTCTCTGGAGGTATGTACTATTTGAAAGACCCGTTTAGGGCAATATGTAACTGTATTTGTGATTTTTGGAATGTATGTTGTGAATTTTGTTTTAATATATATAAGGATAAATCAAAACCATTCCTTTTACATTGATCTGCCTAAATAAAGAATCTTAAAAGGTGAAACCTAGCTTGGGGTCTTTTAAGATCTAGTCAAGATGGTACGACCTAATTGAAAAGATTCTGATTCCCTGTTAACCTCTGTACGCATGTTAACATTCATGGCAGATGTGATTCGTTAAAATCACGCACGTCATTCTTATACAATAATCCTTTAAGGATTTCAAAACCCAACTAAATGATATATAAATCGTGGGTTAAATCACCAACGAAGGTGACCAGTATTATTAAGACATCCATTAGTGATGCAGTGCCTACGGGCCAGAATTATTAAAACATCCATTAGTGATGCAGTGCCTACGGGCCAGAATTATTAAAACATCCATTAGTGATGCAGTGCCTACGGGCCAGAATTATTAAAACATCCATTAGTGATGCAGTGCCTACGGGCCAGAATTATTAAAACATCCATTAGTGATGTAGTGCCTACGGGCCAATATTATTAAAACATCCATTAGTGATGTAGTGCCTACGGGCCAACCATATTAAGACATCCATTAGAGGTGTAGTGCCTATGGGCCATAATAATTGTCTTATAAAGACAAAAGGCAGTGGTAGTCTATGACTCTCTGTCAGAAAGAGATAAAAGAACTACGGTTCAAATCTCTATGCCTTTTGATTCTATGAAATCTCGGCTAATATTATAAAACATCATCATGATTAGGCTTTATGCCGCCAATACTATTTATATAGTTAAAATAGGATATATTCAAATCCTAATATATAATGAATTAATAAGTTAACCAAATATGGTCTCTGTACCATGGTTGACAAATTGTCATAAAAGACAATTATATAATAATCTCCTAAATAAATTTTTGTTATCTTCTGTAACAGATTCAAGTTACAATGGCGGATCCCAATGGAGAGAACAGCCACACAAATGAAGATGACTATGACAATGCGTCAGTGCATTTGACAGGCGCACAACTGAAGGCTCTGATTGACAATGCTGTTCAGGCAGCTATTGATCGTCAACATACTGAGTCACAAGGCAGAACTGTGTCAAAACCACCCTCTAAACCAAAGACACACTCCAAACCACCCTCTGAATCCAAGAAAGATGACGACAAGCACTCGTCTACTGAGCACAGCGTTCATCGCGATAGGGAATATACTGATGCGTCAAGTGCTAAGGGTTGCACCTACAAATACTTTGTATCATGTAAGCCCCGTGAATTTACAGGGGAGAAAGGTGCGGTTGACTGTATCACCTGGCTAGACGAGATGGACACGATAGTGGACATCAGCGGGTGCGCTGAGAGAGACGTGGTTAAGTTTGTGTCCCAGTCATTCAAGGGTGAGGCCCTGGCGTGGTGGAGAGCTCTGGTGCAGGCTTCAGGTAAGTCTGCCTTGTACAAAATGTCATGGGGGGAGTTTATTACCCTCATAAAAGAAAACTACTGCCCTCAGCACGAGGTTGAGAAGATTGAGGCTGATTTTGTCTCACTAGTGATGACAAACCTGGATTGTCAAGCTTATCTGACAAGCTTTAACACTATGTCACGACTGGTGCCATATCTTGTGACACCAGAACCTCGAAGGATTGCCCGTTTCATTGGGGGCTTAGAGCCGGCGATCAAGGCCAGTGTGAAGGCCTCTAGGCCAACGACCTTCAGGTCAGTTACTGACCTCTCCTTGTCTCTTACACTTGATGCTGTCCGTCTGAGGGCACAAAGGAGCAAGGAGGCCGAAAAGCGAAAACGTGAGGATGATACCTCACGAAAGTCTGGGAAAAAGCACCGTGGAAACGGTGAAGGAAAGAGAGGGTCGGAGGCAAAGAAGGAGGGGCAAGCTGATGGAAGACCTCACTGCAAGGTCTGCAAGAAACCTCACTCCGGGAAGTGTAGGTTTGCGTCTGGTTCACAGTCGCAACAAAGGACTCCACCCTGTGGGCTATGCAAGTCCAAGGATCATAAGACAGTGGAGTGCAAAAAGATAAAGGACGCAACCTGCTATAATTGTAATGAAAAGGGGCATATAAAGAGTAATTGCCCGAAGTATGCCAAGAAGGCGGAAGAGACGAATAAATCAAATGCGAGAATTTTCCGCTTGGATGCAAAGGAAGCGGTCAAGGACGACAATGTGCTTACAGGTACTTTTCTCGTAAATAATATATTTGCAAGAGTACTATTCGATTCTGGCGCTGATAAGTCCTTTGTAGACCAGAAATTTTGCCAACTACTAAATATGCCTATCAAAACCCTTGACGTGAAATACGAAGTAGAGTTAGCAGACGGCACGATCGAAACCGTCTCTACTGTTCTAGAAGGATGTGAAATGTCCATTAGGAACCATTCTTTTCCTTTATCTCTACTTCCTTTCAAACTTGCGGGTTTTGACATTGTGCTAGGCATGGACTGGTTATCTCGTAATCAGGCCCAAATCATTTGCGGCAGAAGGCAAATAGTTTTAAAGACTCCGAGTGGTGAATCTCTTACCATTCGAGGGGATACGCATTACGGATTGCCCGAAGACGTATCTATGCTGAAAGCTTCAAGGTGTTTGAACAGAGGCTGTGTAATTTACATGGCTCAGGTGATAATAGAAGAACCAAAGCCGAAGATCGAGGATCTTCCTGTCATTTCTGAATACCCCGAGGTTTTTCCTGAAGAACTACCTGGTTTGCCACCAGATAGACAAGTGGAGTTCAGAATAGACATCATTCCTGGAGCTGCTCCGATAGCCAGAGCACCTTACAGATTAGCTCCGACGGAAATGAAAGAACTGAGGACCCAGTTGGATGAACTGCTGGCGAAAGGTTTTATCAGACCTAGTTCATCTCCCTGGGGAGCTCCTGTCCTATTTGTAAAGAAGAAGGACGGATCGATGCGGTTGTGCATCGACTATAGAGAACTAAATAAAGTTACCATAAAGAATAGATATCCTTTACCAAGGATCGATGATCTATTCGATCAGCTGCAAGGAGCGAGTTACTTCTCCAAGATCGACTTAAGGTCGGGTTATCATCAACTAAGGGTCAGAGATGAAGATGTACACAAGACTGCATTTAGGACTCGCTATGGTCATTACGAGTTCCTAGTGATGCCTTTTGGGCTCACAAATGCACCGGCTGCGTTCATGGATCTCATGAATCGCGTTTGCAAGCCATACTTGGACAAATTCGTCATAGTCTTCATCGACGATATCCTTATCTATTCCAAGAATCAAGCTGACCACGAGAAGCACCTCCGTTGCATTCTCGAATTACTACAACGTGAGAAACTCTACGCCAAATTCTCGAAATGTGAATTCTGGCTACGAGAAGTTCAGTTTTTAGGACACGTTGTGAGTGAGCGTGGTATCCAAGTGGATCCCGCTAAGGTAGAGGCAGTCATGAACTGGCAAGAGCCAAAGACGCCTACCGAAATCCGTAGTTTCCTGGGTTAGCAGGATACTACCGGAGATTTATTGAAAATTTTTCAAGGATTGCTGCGCCCTTGACTTCTTTGACCAAGAAGAAAGAAAAGTACATTTGGGGCCCAAAGCAGCAAGAGTCCTTCGAAATACTGAAGCAAAAGCTAAGCAACGCACCTGTGTTGACACTACCTGAGGGTACAGATGAATTCGTAGTTTACTGCAATGCATCACACACAGGCATGGGGTGTGTGCTTATGCAGAAGGGCAAGGTGATTGCCTATGCTTCAAGGCAATTAAAGGTGCATGAAAAGAATTACACCACCCACGACTTGGAGTTGGGTGCCGTTGTATTTGCACTTAAGTTGTGGAGGCACTACCTTTATGGTATTAAATTTGTGATTTATTCTGATCACAAAAGCCTCCAGCACCTGTTCAACCAGAAAGAATTGAACATGAGGCAACGCCGTTGGATGGAAACCCTGAATGATTATGACTGTGAAATCAGGTACCATCCCGGCAAGGCGAATGTGGTCGCCGATGCCTTGAGCAGGAAGGAAAGGGTAAAACCCATTCGAATCAATGCCAAGAGCATTGAAGTTAAGAATAATTTGATGGAAAGGATATTAGCTGCGCAGCATGAGGCTGTGTTGGAAGCTAATTATTCTAATGAAAAGCTGGGAGTAACTGAGGAGCAGTTGACTCTTAGCAAGGATGGAATTCTTAGGCTGAACGGACGTATATGGGTTCCGATTTACGGAGGACTACGTGATGTTGTTCTCCAGGAAGCCCATAGTTCCAAATACTCAGTCCATCCTGGTGCTGATAAGATGTACCAAGACTTAAAGGCAAATTATTGGTGGATAGGCTTGAAAAAGTCTGTAGCCGCCCATGTAGCAAAGTGCTTGACTTGTGCTCAAGTCAAAGCCGAGCACCAAAAGCCGCCTGGCTTGCTACAACAGCCTGAACTTCCCGAGTGGAAGTGGGAATGCGTTACTATGGACTTCATAACCAAGTTACCCAAAACCAGGAAAGGAAACGATACAATATGGGTCATAGTCGATAGGCTGACTAAATCAGCTCATTTTCTACCCATTAAGGAGACATATAGCTCCGATATGTTAGCCCAACTTTATGTTGATAAGATTGTAGCCTTACACGGCATACCTGTGTCTATTATCTCCGACAGGGATACTAGATACACATCTCACTTCTGGAAGAGTTTCCAGCAATCTTTGGGCACGCGTTGAACTTTAGTACGGCTTACCATCCACAGACGGACGGTCAAAGTGAGCGTACTATCCAAACGCTGGAAGACATTCTTCGTGCATGTGCGATCGATTTAGGTGGAACTGG